>NW_005356244.1:344317-356126 GCF_000412655.1 Myotis brandtii
CGTGAGGAGTGAGGGCGGAGGGTGGGGTGGGAACCGGGTGGAGGGAAGCTATGGGGGGAAAAAAGAGGAACAACTGTAATAATCTGAACAATAAAGATTTAATTTTTAAAAAAAATAAAATAAAAGTATTTTACTACTCTAGCTAGTTTGGCTCAGTGGATAGAGTGTTGGCCTGCAGGACTGAGGGGTCCTGGGTTCGATTGGGTCAAGGGCACATGCCCAGGTTGCAGGCTCAATCCCCAGTTGGGGGCCTGCAGGAGGCAGCCGATTGGTGATTCTCTCTCATCGTTGATGTTTCTCTCTTTCTCTCTCCCTTCCTCTCTGAAATCAATAAAAAAATATATATTTTTTTAAGTGTTTTACTTATTGCAAAATGGCAGTTTTTTGAGAAAATGAAGTTGCAGAAATTATTGGCTACCTCTGTCAAAAATGGGACTACATCCTCCCTAGTGACAGAGAATAATAAAATACAGCAATGCTATCATTAGTTTAAGAAAATGCTAGCAGACACCTACTATCAGTGAAGTTTTCATTTGGGGTGATTTGTGGGCGGCTCTATCTACATTCTCTTGACACAGCCTTCCTGTGACCAAACACACACTTTTGGAAGATGACTGAGGTTAAGGGTGCAATCTGGCCACAGAAAGGAGAAAAGTTCACTGACCCTTGCTGGCCTGTGACCTTGACCTCATTCGCTAACCAAATGAGCTAATCAGCCACGGACATCAGAGAGCATTATGTGTTGATTAAACCAAAGCATAAGAAGAACTTGCAAAAAATCAGCTATACAGATGTTTCTACCGTGACCACCCATGTTTATTAACATAGTATGAGAAGCACATATACAAATTCTCTTTCATCTTTTATTATCTTTTCCCCATTGTACTGCAGATCAGGGACTTGAAGTCAGGAGGCACTCTAGCCTTTCCCTCCAAAGCACTTAAACAAATTAAAATTTTAAGTTTATTTTTATGTTTATTCTTTTATAATAGTTTCTACTACTAAACTCTCCAAGGGCAGAGATATTCCCCCTCTGGTTCATCCAACACTTAGCAAGATCCCAAGACACACTTGTAGCAAATGTGGATCATATCTCTAAAACCAAACCTACCTAAACTACCTGGTAACATTCAATAAGCAGTGAATATTCTATTATGCTAGAGAATGGAGATGGAATTTACCCTGCCTTTTAGAATCTTATATTTTAGTAAAAAGAAATTTATAATAACATTAATAGCTAACATTGTAGTCAGTATTCCAAGCACGTGACACTGTTAACATATTGATTCCAACTTATCCTAGAAGGTAGATATTATGATTATCTCCATTCCCCAGGTGTAGAAACTGAGGCTCAGAGAGGTTAAGTAACTTGCCCAAGGCCACACATTTAGTACAGGGTGGACTGTATGTGAACAGAAGCCATCGTCTTCATAAGGCACCACCTGCCTGCTAATAAGCCATGAGAAATTATCAGAGAGGGAGGCACAGGATCTAAGGAAGCAGATGGAGGATAACTAGTTCCAAGCTCAACCTGTGCTCTGCAGACAAATAACTGAAAGCAAACCCTGCCTGTGAAGAATTCCCTGGGGAGGTCCCTGTGAGGTGCAGCCTGCAGCCCAGGGCTCCCTGGGGTTGGAGTCGGGCTGGAGTCAGGCTCACTTTTCCTCAGCTTGCTCGTTTTAGCCTTGGTAGCAGCAGCGCTCCCAATCCATTCAAAATACATTGAACCTACACAGAGAGCTGGGTGCAGGAACTGAGCAGTGGCTTCGACGGTTGAATGGATTCGGAGGAAGTTTGAACAGGATACCAATGACATTCACATTCAGAATGTAGGACACAACAGGATAATCACTTACCTAGACACAATGCATATGACTGTTTTCCTCCCGGCCCACCCCCGACCTGTACTCTCCCTTCCTCCCCCTCTGGGGAAGGACTTCTCTTTGGTCTTCACATACATTAGGGTCTTTCAAGTGGAATCACTTCCTTTAATTCCCGATAGGTTCTGAGTGTCACCTCAGGTTCCGCTTCATGGGTTTCTGGCTGAGATACCGTCAGAACTCACATTTCCCTTCCAGGGCTCCACAGATTACTCTGCTGTGCAGAATTACTAAAAATACAACTCTCAGTTCCTCGAAGTAGTGTAACAGAATTCGGGATTTAGGGGAAATTATATGTTCTGGCGCAATTTTTAAATAACTGAATTAGACCAGTTAAGTTCCAAAAGGGAAGATGTTATTAATTCAAGTCTTCTCTGAGGCAAGCTATCTATAGTTAGTTCCGTGGTCACTGGATCAATAAAACAGGGATTTTCCCAAGGGGTAAGTCAAAAGAAGTAAAATAAAATAAACCTGCTTCTCCATTAAAATTTACTTGGTATAGTCTGGACACTTTGCCTCTTTCTACCATCTGCTTCCCTTTTCGGATAACCATACCTCACAGTATGTTTTCTTCAGTTTCTCTTTTCTTATTTCTTTAGACAGTACTCAGTGTTTTATTATTATTATCTTTTAATCTCGTCTTATAGTGATGTCACTTATTCTTTGGGGTTTGGTTGTATTCCCTCTTCCCTCTTGTTCATCGGCCCCTCCCAAATTCTTTTCTTTCTCTAGTTCTCCCCATTTGCATGCTTTCCCCACCACCACAAATTATCTTGTTTCTTTTTTTTAAAATGAATTTATTGGGAGAACATTGGTTAATAAAACCTTACAGGTTTCAAGTGTACAACCCTATGACATCATCTGCACACTACATCATGCGCTCACCACCCCAAGTCAAGGCTCTTTCTGCCACCATGTATCCCCTTTGCCCTCTCCCATCTCCCCCACGCCCTTCCCTCTGGCAGTCACCATAGTGTTGTCTGCATCTGTTTGTGTGCGTGTGTTTTCCTTTGCTTAATCCCATCACCTTTTTCACCCAGTCCCAACCCCCTCCCCTCTGACAGCTGTCAGCCTGCTTTATGTATCTATGAGTCTGTTTCTATTGTGTTTGTTAATTTTGTTGTTCATTAGATTCCACATGTAATTGAAATTGTATAGTATTTGTCTTTCCATAACTGGCTTATTTCATGTGGCTTAATACCCTCTAGGTCCACCCATGCTATCTCAAAAGGTAAGATTTCCTTTTTTATGGTCAAGTAGTATTCCATTGTGTAAATGTACCACAGCTTTTTTATTCACTCATCTACTGATGGGCACCTGGGCTTGTCCCAAATCTTGGCTATTGTACATAATGCTGCAATGAACATAGAGGTGCCTATGTCATTCCAAATTAGTGTTTCAGGTATCTTCGTATATATTCCCAGAAGTGAAATCGTTGGGTCATAATTTTTAATTTTTTGAGGAAACTGCGTACTGTTTCCCACCGTGGCTGCACCAGTCCGCATTCCTACCAACTGCATGAGGGCTCCCTTTTCTCCACATCCTCACCAGCACTTGTTATGTGTTGATTTATTGATCATAGCCATTCTGACAGGTGTGAGGTGATATCTCATTGTGTTTTTAATTTGCATTTTTCTGATGATTAGTGACATTGAGCATCTTTTCATATGTCTATTGGCCATCTGTCTGTCCTCTTTGGAAAAGTGTCTATTCAGGTCCTTTGCCCATTTTTAAATTTTTTTATTTAGAGAAAAGGGAGGGAAGTTGAGGGGTGTGTGTGTGTGTGTGTGTGTGTGTGTGTGTGTGGAGAGAGAGAGAGAGAGAGAGAGAGAGAGAGAGAGAGAGAGAGAGACCTTGATCGGTTGTCTTCCACACTGGCCCTGACCAGGGCTGGAGATCAAACCTGCAACCCATGTACATGCCCTTGACCGGGAATCGAACTCATGACCCTCTGGTGCATGGGCTGGCGCTCTAAACACTGATTGTTTCCTTGGTGTTGAGTTACCTTGTTTCTCCCCTCTTACATGCCTGGGTGATACAAAATCAACAGGACAAGGAGATGATATTTTTCTATGTGCCATTACATCTATCTATATTATGTTATCACAGAACTTGGTCATTCCTTGGCAAACACAACCAATGGCTTGCAACTCAGTATTAACAATCTCCATAATCACCGGTTGTTTTCAAAATATAGCCATTCAATTTCTAGCCAGACCAAATGGGACTGACGGCCAGTGTGAAGGCCAGACAGTGGTGCGTGTACTCTCCTTACCGGCCAGTACCCTTCCCTGCAGTGGCCTGGATGAAGGGGGCAATGTAAGTCAGGACATGCTGAGTGGGAGTGGGTGTGGGAGGGGCTATGGCAGTAAATGTTCTTATTAGAAACCATTCTGTTTCTCTCGTTTATGCTGCATGGCCTGTCGTCAGAACCTGGCAGCTTTAAACTTGACACAAGTAACTAACCCAGCGGTTCTCAACCTGTGGGTCGCGACCCCTTTGGTGGTCGAACGACCCTTTTACAGGGGTCGCCTAAGACCATCCTGCATATCAGATATTTACATGACGATTCATAACAGTAGCAACATTACAGTTATGAAGTAGCAACGAAAATAATTTTATGGTTGGGTCACAACATGAGGAACTGTATTTAAAGGGCCAGAAGGTTGAGAACCACTGAGTGGCTAATGTGTCTTCAGATCTAACACCCGGTGACCTGTGAACCTCCTGGATGAAACTGGGGAAGAGGAGCTGGGCTAGAAACGAGGAGAGCATTCCCGACTTCTCCCTGCAACGTCCAGGTCCTCACGCCTCCTGGTTCCGGTTTAGATGGTTTAGATGTAGGTTCTCTAGAGCAAAGCGGTAGCATGATTTTGTTAGTTTTGTTTTTCTCACTTGTGCTGTTAATGACTCCCCAACTCGCCCCACCCATCTGAATGGAAATTTGTGTTGAATAAATACAGACTTCCATCTCAGAAAGTTTATACATATCTCCTTGGGTATGGCTGGACTCCTGCTAACCCCATGCTATTTTTGTTGTTATGGAGGCTGGAGTCCTCCAGGGACTTGGCTTTAAGCGGTGCCGAGTTCATCTGAAGGTCCCCCTGACTGATGTGACTGTGCCCTGAGAGCGAGAACCACCTCCTCTTGCTTATTGTACCTTCTGGTTTCCCAGGAGGCTCCGCTTCCTAATGGTTTCCAGACCTATGGCACCATGGGTTCTTTTTCATTTCTCTCTGTGTGTTTCATAAATCGATTTTGCTGATGAAAGATGAGTATGTAGAAAAAACAACCATGGGCGGCCCACGAAGTCTATGTGAAGAAGGGCCAGGTAGCGCTTATCAGCTCCTCCCTGCACACCCCCTCCCAGCACCCTTTCATTTCCTGCCCAATATTCCCGAGCCGCAGGCAGCCATTGTTTCCAGACGGCTTTGCTTGGAAGTCTGGGGCCCGGGCCTCCCAGCGCTTCCTGTTGTTACAAGGCCTCTCTTTCCTGCCCAAAACAACGGCACTTCCCTGCTGGATGTAACCCTTTTGGGGTAACTCATTTCTCCCATGTGCTTGCTCAGAGCTGGAAATACTGGGTACTCATGAACTGTATTTAAATGATTTCTTATTGTACAAGTACCACAAGTAGAACAATTTTAAGATACAGACAAGCAAAAGAAAAAAAAATCACCAAATCTCCTCTCCTCTGTTACACTTGAGACCTTTTTGGGGTTCATACATTCAACTATGTGTCTACATCCACAGAATTCAGCAAGGGGACCCAACCGTTGCAATGGAGGCAGGAAGGTCTGTCTGGAAACCAGCCTCCTGCAGGTTCTCATACATCGGTGGACAAAAACGGCTCTCGACAACTTAAGAAAGTGACCCCCCCCACCCCGTAAATTCTGGGGCTACCCTTGGAGAAACTCTGAAAGCAATTCTCTTTAAAAAGTTTGTTGAAAATCAAAAAATGGGCAAAGGATCTAAATAGACACCTTTCAAAAGAGGACATTCATAACAGTAGCAACATTACAGTTATGAAGTAGCAACGAAAATAATTTTATGGTTGGGTCACAACATGAGGAACTGTATTTAAAGGGCCAGAAGGTTGAGAACCACTGAACTAACCACTTATCGGTGACTTTCCAACTACGTCTGTTTTCTGTGTACCTGAAATATTTTTCTCTTCCTGACTTCAGACAAGCATTACTTCCAGGGTGTCACTGCCTAAGGCACAAAAATGGAAACTCAATGAAATGTTTCCATTTTTGTGTCTTACAATGTTTCATGATTAATCTTATGCAGCACGGCATGATTCAAATACTTTTAATACTTGCGTAACATCTTCCTAAATTTAACTTTTTAAACTAATACTTGCTAATAAGAATAATCCCAAGCTACCTGAAGTTTTCATTACCTTCCTAACCAACTGTGCTGTCACCACAGTTTAACTCTACAACTCACAGAGGGCCTAAGTAAGAATATCCACCAATTTTACTTTCATTGTGTAACACATTTCATTTACATCCAAAGAAAGTGTGGATGAAATACCCATCGCTGAGTGGTTAGACGGAGTGGTGAGGCATTGACTGATGCATCAAGGGTTCTGTGAATAGCATTTCTAAATCTATCACATTATGAATATAAAATGTAATTGATAATTACCCGTGTGTGCTTAACAATAGAAATCAGGTTTCTTGCATAGGTCTTCTGCACAGTCACTGTTCAAAACAAGGTCTCTTTCAACAAAATGCCCACATCCGATGAGTGATGTTGAAATGCTAAGTGATTTGTAATTTGTAATAATAACTTTCACTTTGTTAATCCTTTTCTGCCCTTTAGCATCTTTCAAAGCTTTAATGACCCATATAATTAAATTATAACTCAGAGTGAGAACTTTCTAGAAGCATAATACTAGAAATATAGATTTTGTTTAAAATCAAAGTAATATAATTTAAAGACATGATTGAAATGGGGGGAGCCTGGGCCTGAAACAAGAAGTGCTTCTGGTAGAAAGGAACGAGTTGAAGATATGAGAGAGGACAAAGAACCATACCCCACAGGCCAAAGTCAAGATTAATTCACTTGCTAACTAAGACAGATGAGAATCGTTGCGCAGAGCCCACCGAGATGAGGACCATGCATCAAGCCTTGATGCCTATGGATCTCAAATGCCACAAATGGCCACTGAAAACTCATTAATTCCCTTTCGAAGGGGGCAGTCTTAATGAGCAGGGAGCGGGGCTCATGCAATCACATAGTGCAGACACTGGGGACTTTCTGTCCAAAGAGTAAATAGTGTTGGATTCCTGCTACGAACTACAAGGGAAAAGAAAAAAAAATAGCACCGGGTTTCATCATAAACGTGTTGCTATTTTATCATCTGGAAAGGATCACAGCACACTGCCCAGCTGACACCCTTGGATCAGGTCCCGCTGTCCTCTGAGAGAAGGGAGTGTCTGAGAAGTGGGCATGGGCAGTTTTCAATCTGGATTCACTGCTTTCATCTTTCAGAAAAGGTGAAAGTATGAAGTGACTATGAGCATGAGTGCATGTACGTGCTAAATGTATTGTAAGGCTTCGCAGTGCTAGACAAGCAAATTAGCCATGCTGCTCTAGGTGGGCAGAGGACAAAGAGAAGAGCTCATCATATTCCCCCCCCCCCCCCCCCCCGTTCACACAGACAGGGGGCCTGTCTCGGGCCATCACAGTGCAGGAGGCACTTTAGAGGATGATCGGCCTGGTCAGGTCCACTCTAGCATAGCATGTCAGCAGAGTGCATCTGCTAGAATTGCTAAACTGATGCCTCAGTGGCTGCTCCCCTGACACTTAATTTAAGCCACGTACCAGAGACCAGAACCTCTTGATATTATGTTATCCACAGATCAAATATTTGGCCGCGTAACAGCTCCAGTTCCACAAATGCTCAGCTCTGACCCATTACCTGCCATGCCAAGAACTCGTATTATCTTGGAATTGTAAACAAATAGCCAAAATTCAAATGAAACAGGGATTGCCCTTTAGTTTTCTCTTTCTACCCCTGAGAGACTTTCATTGTCTCTTTCTTACATCCTTTTAATCACTCCTTTGAAATTACAGCCCTTCGTAGCTCTGTAGCACTCTCAAAATATGAGGAAGGAGGTTTTCCTAGGCAGCTTTGCCCAATGTGGAGAATCCATGCAGAGGAGGAATGACAATTTACAAAGTACCAACTCAACTCTGCTTGGTTCATGCTCCCTTCCACTTTCTGCAATTAAACCCAAGGAGGTCATCCCCTTTAGACTTGAAGCTCAGGCTGAATTGTTCTGTTTCTGTTTTGCTAATGACAGTACTACTCACCCAAACAGTCTTCCAAGGTGGGAATATATTGGACTATGTGAAAATGACCGAAAGCCAGGCCACTGGAATTCCAGTCCTGCCTGGTGCCCAACCCTCTGGCATCCCAACCTTGTTCATGCCTTTTGCACACCTCCTACATACTCTCCTCCCTTCAGTAGGGAGACAGGCACAGAGTGCTGGGAACATCAGAGCGAGGGACAGGGCAGCCCGCCTGCCTGCGCCTGGGGGAGCTGGGGGAAGAAGACAACTCTTCTGTGAGGCAGAATCCAGCGCGGAGCTCGCACTGCCTTTGGAATACCAACCGAACGGGGTCTCGGGGAGAAGGGTTTTTAAAAATAACATTTTTGCATTTATGCAACCACCATGTGATACTTATAGTTAGTAGGGAAACGCCAAGTGAGAGGCTCTATACTGCACATACTCCGGTTCAATATTCCCACTGTAACTTGTTTGTCCTATATTTTATACACAGGAATTTAGGACAATATAACTCCTTCCTTTGAAAACAAGCAGTTTTCCCTTCTGGCCCCCACATCATAACACAATTGTAACCCTGGCGTGTGGGATGGGCCGGAGCCTGCAGCCTCCCCTTCCTCGCAGCTCTGGGCGCTTCCTCCGCGGCCCTGCGTGCTCTGCTCTGCGAGCCGGCCCTGCCTCTGCCTGTTTATAGCACTGGGGGAGGAGGAAACAAAGCAATTGTGAGGCTTGTTACGGGGCAGTTCATAAGATATTAGAGGTGACCTTGCCACTTCCAGTTCTATTTATTCTACTTCCTTCCAAACCGGGGCCAATCCTTCCTTCCAGGCGAGAGCACCACTCTGTGGATGTGGTCTGTGGGAACGCGGTAAGCTCAGGCCCTCAGAGGCGATTCATCACCTGAGTCTGGAAACAGTGTTTCCCACTTGCTCACAGGCTGGGCCTGTAAATCACGGCTCCTTGGCAGAGGGAGCGGACCTTTGTTTGGTGAAAAGCAGTTTTTGCTGTTGTTTACTGATAAAAATAATCCACTCCAGTGATGAGGCAAAATGATAAATACATACAAACATAGATTCATACATACATATATCGTAGAATGGATGCCATGTGGAATTTCCATGTATACAAATTTCTTTTTTAAAATATAAGAATTTCTTTTGTGAATTTGGCCATAGCACAACCTACAAATTTGAATCACCCTGTCGGAAAGGGGACTGCAGTTCCTAGTTCGGTGTCGGCTGGCTTAGGTGGTGTTTGTGTTATAGCTTGTTGCATTGTTCAGGAAATAAAGGTATTTCCTGAGAGCCCACAAAGGCCAGCAGGTGTATTACTAAGTATGATAGGACGTGTAGGTATGGGTTGTACCAGGTGGGGACAGAAAATGCCTTAGCAAGCCTTAAGCTTGACTATTTTGAACAGAAGTTCAGCTACTCAGCTTAATGACTTCCTCGCTGATAACATCAAGGCATAGCCACCCTCAACCTGACTGGCATTTATGCTGTTGAATCGGGGAATGTATAAATCACGGTGCATCAATAAAACTCTCAAATTCCTCTTTTCTCCCAACGAAAACATTTTCTTTTTTCTTTGCCCCTCAATTATCTGGGTCATCCTTATCATTTCTTTGACAAATGTGCTGTCTGTAAGACCTGCTGATTAAAACAGATGGCGAAAGAACTGATAACTGATCAGAGTGCTTCCTTTCCTTCGCCAAGGTTTTCATCAGGCCCCCCCTCTGGGTTAAAATTCCAATCTACTCCTCTTCCACTAAATGGGGTGTCGGGGGAGTAAGGGTTGGGGGGGAGGGGGGCGACTGCTGTTGGGCTCATCACCCTGGCCTCCCCCCTCAGACCTACTCCTCAGTCCTGGTCTTCACTGTTCCCTTCCCCCTGGCTCAGATGGGAGGTTTTCACATCCCTGCCAGAAAAGGGGAGGCACCAAAGAGCATCCTGAGCCCTTGTCAAGTTCATCCCAGGTCTGTGGAGAACATCAGAATTCGGCTCCAAGTGCACTTCCGCATTCATTCCCTCGCTCATTTGTTCATTCAACAACCATATCCATACGACATGCTTTATACCTATGGTGGATATAAATCTGAGCAAGATTAGCCCTTGTCTTCAAGTTGTTCAAAATCTACTAGGGAAAATAAGATATATATGCAGATCATCCAGGACAGAGGTGAGAAGGGCTGTAGAGGAGAACGAAATTGCTTTGAGGGTACAGAGAGGGAATAAGCCCTCTCTGGGTGATGTAAGAGAACAGCTTTGTAACATTGTGTAAGGTGGCTTACAAAACCGGGTCCTGAAGGCGTGAGACCTCAGAGATTGAGGAAAGGCATCCACACAGCAGGGAAGGCACGAGCAATGGCAGGCAGGCAGCATCTGCTGCGGAACAAATGAAGGGAAGGAGTTTGATCTTGGGTAGAAGGGGCTGACGTACCTAAAACAAGCAGGAAAATTTTTTCCAGACTATGGTTTCTAGGTGTGTGGGTCACCCCCATTCCCTTGCTAGCATAATCTTTTATAAATATTACCCTTTTGTTTGGGCACTTCTTTCCTGATTCTTCCCAATAACAAACAAAGCACCGAGGAATATTTTTTGTGAGCATTTGAACATATCCACACTATTTCCTTAAAATATATTCCCAGGAGAGCTGTAGGCTACAGCTTGTCCTGCAGCTGTGGCTAACCGAGGAGCACCCCACAGGCAGAAGGAGTAGACTTGCTCCTCCTATACTCCCCAACACTTGGCAGTCATTTAAAATCTTTATCAGTTTGATAGGCCAAAAAGAGTTGTTGTACAGCAGTTCTAATTTTCATTTCTTTGATTATTAATGAGGCGAAGCATTTTTGTCAAATATTAGTGGCCATATAGACAACGCATAAAATCCTCTAAATTGGATTTTATTAGTAAGAAGTGAACTAAGAAGAATGCATCCGATTCATTTTCGTTTTGCTTCCTGGAATGAGATTGTTAAACTATTGATCTTGAAACTACATCGCCAGGAAAATAAGGCAGGATGGCCTAATTTTCCCATTGATTGCATCTACCCTCATCTTCACTCTTTGTGTGACTGGGAACAGCTGGCCTTTGAAAATTGGCCCTGCACTAATACGCTACACCAGAACCCCACTTCCAAGCCTTGTCGGAGGCCCTTTGAACTTTGACCTTTTCTTCCAGCTCTTTGAAACCTCATTAAAATGTATTTTTCTCTAAAGGCATGTCTTGCTTCAAATCTGTACTTATGTTTTCCTTCTACTAGGTTATAAGTTTCCTTGAGTGCAAGTTATTTTGTCATATTTGTGTTATTCCCCACAATGCCACCTCCAGCATTTTCTAATGGAAATAAATGTAACAGTTTAAAAAGTATTTATTTCCTTTTCTTGAAAACAATTGTTGTCATGGGCAGATTTCTTAGTCTTGGAAAAACTTCCCCACATGAAAACAAAATTTTGAAAAAGATACAACCAAATTAAATAACACAATGAATTAAATAATGCCTTCATATATTAGTATCACCCAAAAAGTATATTTTTCTCCTTTCTTTTTAAAAAAATTTATCTTTATTGTTGAAAGTATTACAGATGTCCCCCCTCCTTTCCCCATTGACCCCCTCCACCCCACCC
>NW_005356244.1:356158-365765 GCF_000412655.1 Myotis brandtii
GGTATTTTTCCTAGAAACTTTCCTCTTTGTGGGCAAGCTATCTTTGAATCATTAAATTATTTTGTATTCTACTAGATGCAAATAAATACATATTTTTGAGTTATTTATCTTTTGATTCACAAATGAACCCAGATATTTTTATATATATAAGGAATGTTTATTTAAAAGCCCAGATTGAAGTGGTTTCTACACATAATTCATGCTTTATTTCTTCACTGAAAAGACACCAGGGTTTCTGAAACCGAGCTTTAATAGCATACTCAGAAGGGAACAGTTGCCAGCTGACTAGCTATTGATTTAATGTTCCATCATCTCCATGGTTCAATCACACCTACCATGGTGAATCAGTTGGAGCATCCTCAATGAACCAATAAATGAGCAATTTCCCCACCAAAGGGAGATATTTCCTGTGTGGCAAAGGCATACATAACTTATCACAAACAACATGAGGCTTCAGTGCAGCACTGAAGTACCTGGGATCATCTAGCCTTCTGTTCTCAGTAATGGTTTATCCTTCCAATCGGCACTTGCCACACACCAGCTGTGTGTGTGTGTGTGTGTGTGTGTGTGTGTGTGTGTGTGTGTGTGTGGGCATATGCTGTATCTCTGCTTGAGGTCAGGGACCATTTTTCAGACAGTTTATCATTTCCTATGGCATATACTAGGTCGTCAATAAGTATTTGTCAAATGAGAATCATATGTTAACAGAGCACAGGGCCAGTTTCCTATGTGCCTGTGGTTCTCAGCCTGGATGCCCTTTAGAATCACATGGGGATCTTTTTCAAAATTACCCAGGCCCCACTCCAGAGCTGTGATTTATTTGGGGCTAAGCATGCTACCCAGACCCTGTGTTTTAAAGACTTTGCAGGTAATTCTAATGAAGAGCTAGTGGTGAGAATCACCGCTCTAAGCCATTGTGATAGAGAAGACAGGCAGGCAGGTCAGCAATTGGTTGGAAAAGGTTTTGATTTCTCATTTTGCTTTCTCTTAGGGCAGTGTTCTCAAAGCGTGGTAGCAGCAGCAGCAGCAGCATAATCCAGCAACCAGCCCTCAGGTGACTCAGATGCCTGCTGTAGTTTGGGAACCACCACAGTAGAGAAATAGGTTGAATTGAAAATGACAATGCTGAGAATGTCTTAGAGAAATTGATTCAAGTATATTCAACTCAAAACATACGTCAGATTATGCTTCGTGAAACAACTTTTCTGGCCCACAGGTTTTCTTTATTTTTTATTTTATTGATTTCGGAGAGAGAGGGAAAGAGAGAAGGATAGAGAAATAGAAACATCAATCAGCTGCCTCCTGCATGCCCCCTACTGGGGATCAAGCTTGAAACCCCCAGCATGTGCCCTGACCAGGAATCGAACCAGTCACCTCTTAGTGCAGTGGTTCCCAAACTTATTTGGCCTACCGCCCCCTTTCCAGAAAAAATATTACTCAGCGCCCCCTGGAAATTAATTTTTTAAAAATTTTAATAGCAATTAAACAGAAAGATATATGTATTAATGTTTCTACCTTTTTCGTAAAATAAAGAAAGATGTAAATTAGAAACATTGAAGTGAGAAATTATGAAACTATTTATTGAATTCAGAATAGAAAAGTAATACAAAAAAAGTTAAAACAAATGCACCTGTGGCCATCACTGCCCCCCTGGATCGCTGCAGCGCCCACCAGGGGGTGGTAGCGCCCACTTTGGGAATCACTGTCTTAGTGCATGGGTCAAAGCTCAACCACTGAGCCACTCCAGCCAGGCTGGCCCACAGTTTTTCTAAGTATTATCCTTTTGCCACCTAAAAGAAAGTGAATTTCAGCATATACAGTATAAAAATACTCTGTTAAGACCGTACAGCGGTGATGTCTACAGCCAGCATATCCTACACAGAAAGAAGCACTTGGCCGGGCAGGGGGCAGCAACCACATTTTATCCACTCCTGTCCCATTGCCCTGTGCTTTGTGGTGGCCCTGAATGCTTAGGCAAGAGACCTGTTACTCAACTTTGGTTTCCACTCATTGTAAAATAAAAGGTGGCAGGAACTTCAAGCCACGGGCCCAACTTCCTAAACAGGTTTGCAGCGCTTCTGGAGAATCCAGGTTCAGAAGCCGTTGTTCCTTTGTTCCCAGATGTGGGATCCTGAATTCAGAATGAGGACACCCTCACCCTGTCTTCCAAAATGTGCTTCCTCAGTGCTCCTCGATGATCTGACTCAGCCTTGGAGGGTCAGAGGCAAGAGGTGCAGTGGCAGTTGGTGGTGGCAAGAGGGAAGTGACAAAGGGAAACTCGGGGTTGGTGGCAACAGCAGAAGTGGTAACTGGCAGCACATGCTGTGGTGAGGGGTGATGCCATGACTGTCACACCCAGCGTGACAGGCGCCCGTGTGCCACCCCTTTATCCAGATCCATGGAAGGGACAGGCAAGAGTCGTATTGCTGGTTTAAAAGTGATGAAGGCCTAACACACAGTACGGTTGATTGGTAAGGTGGGCCTCTCAACAGATTTGTGCAAGTGCAACCCCGTGCTGCCCGTATCCACATCACCAGGGGGCACTTGCTCACGCTGCGGCTTTCCAGACCCCACCCCAAACCGATTGAAGCCAGGTTTCTGAGGGTGGGAAGTCCAGAAACCTGCACACGAATCAAGTCCCTTGTGTGACTGATCTGGCATCCCGTGAGATCTGACTTTCACAAAGCTGCCTGGACATAATCTTGTAGATTTGAAATTTGAAGCAACTTAACGTTCAACATGCAAAGAACTGCAGGAGATACTGAAATAAATCTTAGTGAGAACCCTCAAGGACCTTGGTTCTATGCAAAGAACTGCAGGAGATACTGAAATAAATCTTAAGCTACAGCCCCTTACAAAGAGAAAATAACCATAGGAGGACTGGTAGCAGTAGCAGTGGCAGTAGCACTGACAGATAAACACACTCAACTGTGTCAAGATAGGATGAGGTAGGAAAAGTGGCACTCAAATGAGAAATATGAAACTCAGGGTTCTGGAAAGGCATTGGGAAGGAGACGGCATTTCAGAATTTTATTTTGTTAATTCCTCAGCTGAGGATACTTTTTCCATTGATTTTTAGAAAGAGTGAAAGAGAGAGAGAGAGAAGAATTGATGTGAGGGAGATACATTGACTGGTTGCCTCCCACACACACCCCTACAGGGGCCAGAATTGAACCTGCAACCGAGATACATGCCCTTGACCTGGAATCAAACCCACAATCCTTCAATCCGAGGCTGGGCTCTAACCACTGAGCACCGGCCAGGGCTCAGTATTTTTTTAACAACTTTTTTCCCTAAAACAGGAATGCATATGTAACAGTAGTCTGTGTTGCTTGCAGGCATCTGAGGTCGTTTTTAGGGGAATGGGGAGGATTTCAACAGGAACTGGAAAGAGCAGGGTTCCAGGTGCAGGAAATGACAGAAGCAGTGCCCTGTGTTGACTAGTATTTCTGTCTTCTCTGGAATTTGCTCTTAGTGAGAACCCTCAAGGACCTTGGTCTTAGAAAGCAGGTTCCCTTTCAGCTAGCTGGTGCTAATTTACATTTATTGTGTCCAGTGATATATTTTTTTGTAACTTTCCTCTGGTTTCATGGGGTATATAAAATTGGGGTATTAAATAATATAGACAAATAATGATAAAACATAATGTTGCTTTAAGGAAAAGAGTAAAGATTTCTGCAGTTCACTTTGAAATGTGTTCAAAAAATAAGGTAGAATGATAGAAGAATGGATAAATGAATAGATACATGATAAACAAGCTTTATAAAATGGTAATGGCAGAATCTAGGCAGTGGGTATACAGGTGTTCCCTGTAAAAATTCTTTCAATATTGCTGTGTTTCTGAAATATTTTAAAAAATATTTTTATTGATCTCAGAAAGGAAGGGAGAGGGACAGATAGAAACATCAATGATAAGAATCATTGATCGGCTGCCTCCTGCATGCCCCCTACTGGGCATGTGCCCTGACCAGGAATCAAACCGTGACCTCTGGTGCACAGGTCAACCCTCAACCACCAAGCCACACCAGTCGGGCATGAAATGTTTCATAATAAAATGCAGGAGGGAGGAAATGTTTTACTTTCATGGGTCCATGTGACCTTAAACAACTTTCCACTTGTCTGGATTCACTTTGCTCTGCTATCAAGGGGGTTAAACTAGCTCATCTCCAAGTTCCCTTCTGGTTCCCAAAGACTCTCATTCCTTCTTCCCTTCTGATGGGGAACGCAAGGGTTACTCCCCCGGAGAGGCAGTCATCCAGCCTGCCATGACTTAGCTAATAAAGATAGTTAATCCTCCTCAGAACACAGCAGAGATGACCTAACTCTGGCCCAGACAGTCACTCTGCCGTCTGTGGTTCTAGAGCAGGTGCTGTGCGAGTCAGACCTTGAAATTTGTTTTGAAACCTACCACCTGTTACTGTGATTGTGTGGCTGTTTTCCTGGCTTATGGGATTTTACTTCAGCTGTTGTTCTCAGGCGAGAGTTTATTTCCTCTAGGAATCTACACAGTTCACTTGCCCTAAACTTAGCATTTGTATGTGTGGCTCTTCCGGAGACTGATTCAACTATGCGACCCTGAATCGTCTGCCAGGAGTCCTCAAGTCACCCACAGACTTCAATAGCAGATTTTTAAGGGGCAAAAGTAAGAATCCTCTTTCAAGTCTTTTGTTGCAGATAATGATCTCTTTGAATTTTGCTTCGGGAAGAAGTAGCACAGCGTCAGATTTATAGTTGCCCCTGACTCTTATTTTTTTTCCTGCTAACAGACGGCATTGTGCTGAGTCAGCAATTCCCTGGCATTCATTGCTTTGCTGAAAATTCTTGTGCCTGTAAAATTTTACTGCAGGCTAACATTTGCAGATAAGACTCAATTTTTCTTGGGTAGTTTGAAGGGAATTCTACGAGTCTGGAACAAAAATGGACTTCATGATTAACTAGTCCAACCCTTCAGTGACATTGTTATAAAAGACTTGCTCAAGATCATAAATTTTATTAAGGATGGAGCTAGAAACCTACCTATATTGCAGAGTGTACTTGCATAAAGGGGAAATAACAACAAGAAGCTTAAGACCTTTGCTTGAAAACATTTGGTTATTTTCTTTTAAAAAGATAAATCATAGTGCTCTAGCTTCCGATTGCTGCCTAACAACCCACGACAGAACGAAGTGGCTTCAGAGCAGTTTCTCTGAGAGAGAATACTACTTGGCTCATCTAGGTCGTTCTCACTTGGGGTGTTTCATGCAGTTGGAATAGAGGGTCTCTGGGGCAGGACATCCAAGAAAACTTCTTTACTCACAAGTCTGGCACAGGAGCTTGGAGGGCTGGGAAAGCTAGGAGCTGGTCAGACCTCTCTTTCTCTCCAAGAGGATAGGTTGGACTTCTCACACATGGTGGTTCCAGGCAACATGGCAGCTGGCTTCCCTCAGAACAAGTGTTTCAGGAGGACATTGGGAGGCATCTTATGACCCAACTTCTGCTTGATTTTATTGGCTACACAGGACCAGCCTAGATACCTGGGAAGGGACTACGAAAGGGCATGAATACTAGGAGACAGGGCTCACTGAGGACCATCTTTGAAGACTACCAATGACACATAGTATCACCACTACTCTTTAGAAATGACACGTTTTAATATTTTAATAAACAAAGTGAGAAGTCATCCTAAAACCTATGACTTATGCTAGGGTAACACTAGGGGCCACATGGGATGGATGGAAAAACAGAGTTTGTAGTTAGAAAAGCCTGAATTCAATTCCAAGCACTATCATTTACTAACTGTGAGACCTGAAGCAGATAATATAATTACTTTGAGTCTGAGTTTCAATATGTACATAATTAGAATGACACTTAGGTCAAAGTATTATTTATAAAAATAAAAAAAAACGAGTTTTAACCTCTTCATACTAATAGTTGCTCAATACATTTTAGTTCTTCTTACCC
This sequence comes from Myotis brandtii, assembly GCF_000412655.1. NCBI lineage: Eukaryota > Metazoa > Chordata > Mammalia > Chiroptera > Vespertilionidae > Myotis > Myotis brandtii. The sequence continues at coordinate 362,099 of NW_005356244.1, forward strand.
TCAGCCATCTCTGAAATCCAGAGACTTAGGTAGGTATTCATTGAACACATGCATGTTTGAGTGTCTGGTGGGAAAGGTTCTGTGTCAGGAAATGGTGATTCAAAGGTTAATACGACATGTTCCCTTCCTTCAAGGAACTCATTCTCTGGGAGGAAGAAAAAGGGGAGGAGAAGGGTGGAGGAAGAAAGTGTAAACACGCATTGAGTGAGGTACTACAATGAAGGCAGACTACATGCTAGTGTGGGAGCACAGAGGGAACAGTCCACTTTAGAGAGGAGTCCTCCGGGAAGGCTTCACAGAGAAGAGACTACTGAGCAGTGTCATGAAAAACAGGAGCTTACCACAAGCAGGAGGTGGGAAAGGGAAAACCAGTAGAGCAGAAGTAGCATGTGCAAAGACACAGAAGCACAAAATGTCACCGAGAAGTGAAAGCAGTTTGGTAACACTGAAGCAAGAACAGTGGGAAATGAAGTCAGGTGGAAGCACAGATAAGGGGGCTACTTTGGAAGCCATCATGGTAGCCTAGGCAAGAGATGATAAAGGCCTGAAGTGGAGATGAAGAGGAGATGGATTAAAGGGAGATCTAAGGAGTAAAATGAAAGAACTGGCTGGCTATCCAGGAGGAGGAAAGAAGGGATCCAGAGACAATGCCTAGAGATCTCTGGCTAGGATGGTGCAGTGGATGGTACAGTCATTAGCTTATAGTGTATCCAGGAGAAAGAATGGGTAGGTGGTAATGAATTTGGTTTTGAACACACCAAGCTTGAGATGTCTGCAGGACATTCAAAGGGAATTAATTGTTCCACATGCAGTTGAATTTATGAGTCTGGAGTTTGTGGGAGTTGGTTGGGCAGGAGAGAGAGATTTGGGAGTTACTTGACAATTTGAAGAAGTCTTTTCAGAAGTTAATCTTTTCCAGTCTAGCCAGGTAAATAAATGATGTCTGAGGTTGTAATGATAGTTTAAACAGCCATCACTTTTGGCTTGAAAGACTTTTTCTAAAATTGCCTTCTTTTAAAAAAAAAATAATATATATATATTGCCCTAACCGGTTTGGCTCAGTGGATAGAGTGTCTGCCTATGGACTAAAGGGTCCCAGGTTTGATTTCAATAAAAATAAATATTTTTATTGATTTAGAGAGGAAAGGAGAGGGAAAAAGAGATAGAAACATCAATGATGAGAGAGAAGCATTGTTTGGCTGCCTCCTGCACACCCCCTCACTGGGGATCGAGCCTGCAACCCAGGCATGTGCCCTGACCAGGAACTGAACCCTGACCTCCTGGTCCATAGGTCCACGCTCAACCACTGAGCCATGCTGGCTGGGCTAAAATTTCCTTTTTAATTAAAAGATGTAAACAAAGGAAAGTTGGTAAAGGATTGCAGGAGTATACCACACAGATCAAACATCTATATATATAAAAGCCTAAGCAACCAGCCAACCGGCCAACTAGCCAGTAGCTATGATGCGCACTGACCACCAGGGGGCAGACACTCAACACAGGAGCTACCGAGCTGTAGTGACTTGGCAGCTGCGGTTCTCGGGTGATGCATCCAGAACCAGAGAGGAGAGAGCCCGATTCCGGGGTGCGTCACCCAAGAACCACCCTCTCAAAATCTGGGACCCCTCGGGAGATGTCAGAGAACCAGTTTCAGCCCGGTCCTCACAGGCCAGGCCGAGGGACCCCACCGGTGCAGGAATCCATGCACTGGGCCTCTAATCTGACAATAATTCCCACAGCAGAAAAAAACTTTTTCAATTCCTGTATCACAAACTAACAATACCTACCATACCTTAAGTGACGGTCCATTAATTAATTCCATAATAATCACAACTACATCATATACAGACATACTTTGAAGATATTGTGGGTTCTGTTCCAGAGCCCCACAAGAAAGGGAGTCATAATCTTTTTGCTGGTGGAGGGTCTTGCCTTCCATTTATAAAAATTACATGTGTGAACCACATTAAAACAGGTATGCCTGTGCCCCCAAACAAATGGAATAGACTTTGATTCTTCCTAGCTTACAAGAGTAGCATATAGAGTTAGGGTCTCATAAAAGTGACAGACTTATTGAAACTTTGGTTTAACTGTTTTCACCAAAGATCAGTATCATTTGTACTTACTCTTCTCAAGACCCTGTAAGAGCAGTCATTAGGAAGGAGGGGCTATGAGTTCTAATTCCCATTCTCCTACTGTCTAACATAAGTAGCTCTCAAACTTTTGGGAACTTCAGAATTTCCTACAAAGCTTTTTAAAAACCAGATTTCAGAGCCTCAGCTCCAGTTATTCTCATTTAGTAGGTCTGGGGTAGAGCCCAGGTATATACAATTTTAACAAGCTTTGCAGGTGATCCTGTTAAAACTGTATAGACAAACCAAGTCATTTCTTAGGGCTCAGTTTCTTCATCTATAAAATGGGAATGATCTCTCCCTTGCCTATTTCTCGGGCTCTTTTTGAAGTCCAGAACTACAATGATATATGCAGAATGGCTCAGAACACTGTGGGTTCTCTACACAGATAAGATGTTGGTATTGTCTAGGGTAGTGCATTAGAATCAACTGAAGGCTTTGTTAAGACAGCTTGCTGGGCCCTAGCTGGTTTGGCTCAGTGGGTAGAGCGCCAGCTCCGCAGACTGAAGGGTCCCGGGTTCAATTCCAGTCAAGGCCATGTACCTCCGTTGCAGGCTCAGATCCCGGCCCCAGTCAGGGCATGTGTGGTCAGGTCAATGTTTCTCTCTCTGTCTCTCCCAGTCCCTTCCACTCTCTCTAAAAATCAATGGGAAAAATATCCTCAGATGAGGATTAACCAAAAAAAGGCATTGCTGGTTTCTGATTCAGTGTGTCCGAGGGGGAGGTGGGGCTGGAGAATTTGCCTTTCTATCAAGATCCCCGGGGATAATGAGGATGCTGGTCTGGGGACCACTCAGAAGCATTGGCCTTAGGCCAATTAACTGCTCAGATGAGGATTAACCAAAAAGGATTAACCAAAAAAAGGCATTGCTGGATTCTGATTCAGTGTGTCCGAGCCGGGGGGTGGTGCTGGAGAATTTGCCTTTCTATCAAGATCCCCGGGGATCTCAAAATCTGGGACCCCTCAGGAGATGTCAGAGAACCAGTTTCAGCCCGGTCCTCACAGGCCAGGCCGAGGGACCCCACCGGTGCAGGAATCCATGCACTGGGCCTCTAGTCTGACAATAATTCCCACAGCAGAAAAAAACTTTTTCAATTCCTGTATCACAAACTAACAATACCTACCATACCTTAAGTGACGGTCCATTAATTAATTCCATAATAATCACAACTACATCATATACAGACATACTTTGAAGATATTGTGGGTTCTGTTCCAGAGCCCCACAAGAAAGGGAGTCATAATCTTTTTGCTGGTGGAGGGTCTTGCCTTCCATTTATAAAAATTACATGTGTGAACCACATTAAAACAGGTATGCCTGTGCCCCCAAACAAATGGAATAGACTTTGATTCTTCCTAGCTTACAAGAGTAGCATATAGAGTTAGGGTCTCATAAAAGTGACAGACTTATTGAAACTTTGGTTTAACTATTTTCACCAAAGATCATTATCATTTGTACTTACTCTTCTCAAGACCCTGTAAGAGCAGTCATTAGGAAGGAGGGGCTATGAGTTCTAATTCCCATTCTCCTACT
>NW_005356244.1:366809-385369 GCF_000412655.1 Myotis brandtii
TTTTTACCACGCCAGATGTTGCTGTTGCTTCTGGGATCCAGATTCTAGCAAGAGCATAGAAGGGAATGTTAGGAAGCAAATAAGTTCTATCATCCTTTAATTAAGAAAAAATGGTATTTTTCCTGGAAGTGTGGATAAAAGTTAAAGGGAATAGTGGAAGATGGGGAACCGAGGAAAAATCATGATGTTGGGGAATTCCAGACACTAAACACTATTACTCAGGAGGATCTATAACGTTTTTTCAAGCACATCGATAAAAAGATTAAAAGATTATCACCAAAATAAAGAATCTTAATAAGAATTCTCTCAATAGTTTATTTAAAAGCAACTGGAATAGATTTGTAGAGTGAGTGTGTCTGCTCACAGTTTAGTGCTGCTGCTTCATACCTGGCTCCCACCAACCCTATTTTTCTCCTGCTTGACTGTTTCCACAACCTCTATGACCTTCTATAGCTCCCAATGGCTACAGCCCACAGCCAGAGCTCAGAGCTGCCTACCACTGCCTTGCGCCCTGCTAACCAGTGTTGCCAGCCCTTCTCTCTCCATCGCCCTGGTGAGAGCGCAGGACTTTGCAGGTGAGAGGAGAGCAGAGGACCGAGGACAGCAGGGAGGAGAGGCTATTGCAGAGGCCTGTTGCCTCTACCATACTGCTGGGAGCACAGCCTTGAGAATACAGCCAGCATCTGCCTCCCCTCCTCTCCTATCCTCCCGCTGCATGGGAACTGAGCAATCTTCCTAGAATGAGTCTAGAAGTACGGCACATCAAAAAAAAAATCTTCCATAAAATCGGATGCATCTTTTTGTAAACTTCTATACCACATGATAGATCCCTTGTTTGTTACCATAAGCACGTGTTTCCCAAAAATTTCCTGTTTTTTAGATGATTTGTGAATTGAAAATTTTTGTCTGTGGAAGGAAAGCCACATTATTGAAGCTGTAAACAATAGAACGACTATGGTTTTAATCCTTTGAATGAGGCTTTGTTTCCCATTGACTGAAAACTTCCTAAAGGAAGGAAAGCTAGGAACATTCAGGAAGGATTTGTATTTTATTTTACAACAGCTTTGTGAAGGGGGAAAATCATTTGGAAACCTGAGACTCCCTTTCCTGGTTGATGGGCATCAGAACACAGCCGTGCTGGGCTCTGGCTGCACACGGTGGCTCCCCACCCACCAAAGACTTCCTGACCCCAGTGCCAGCTTTGTTTTGTTATTGTCACACTGACACCAATAGACGTTCATCCTGTGCCAGAGTTTCATATATTCTCAGACAGGCTAGGAACAGGTGCACCACTGTTTATCTCAATTTATTTACACAGATCAAAAATGCTTCCCTAACAGAGTCCACCTGGCTTACTAATTCATGAAGTATCTGTTAATTAAAGAGATGCAATAATAACTGCAAAATTAGTCATCACCCAGTGAACTCTTAAATTGCTTTAAGTCCCCTCCCCCAGGCCTGTATTTTCGTTGACTTTATATACCAACATCATTTTCTTTAAAAATAAAGTTGAATCGATTAGCTGAATCATCCTTACAATTTGGAGAAAGGGCCTGTGGGTAAGAGAAGCTGGCCTTAAACCCCAAAATGCTGATGTGGCCATTCTTGCTTTCCGCGGATTCTGTGCCGGAGGCATCAATCACGCCGCCCAGGGCCCGGGCTGTCAGGCCCCACTGCAGAAGAGAAAAGGACCTCTTGGACACCTGCCACTTCTGAGTCTGGGTGAAATCACCCTCGTTTATTAATCCCCACTGAATGAAGAATACCACACGCACCCCCTTACGGCCCTCAGCCCTCAGGGCTCTGCCTCAGGTATGTGTCTGGGGACATAATTTAGATATTCGTCATCCCGAGAATTATATTTCAGGTAGCAAAGCCTAATTATAGGTCTGTTCCATAAGTGACTTCCCAGAGGCAGAAGGTGCAGCTGAGGCGAGGCTTTGGTCTTTGTCCGCTGTAATTCGAGACGGCAACACCTCCTCGTCCACGTGGTCCCCTCTGTACAGCATTACCTGTGCCCGTGGGAACAGCCAGCCTCTCACTCAGTACGGACACACTGGGGAAAAGAGGCTGGGCCTTGGCTGAAAGATGGGATCCATTTCTAGTGTTTTCCAAAGCTTTGCCTGCTTTGTCTTAAGTCAGGGAAGGCCTCCAAGTTGCTTTCAGTAGAAGAAGATTTAAAAGGCTGTTTCTGTATTCGAGTTTCTTAGTCTTTTGTTCAAGGATGGACCCTTGCAGTGGTTCTCAACCTTCCTAATGCCGCGACCCTTTAATACAGTTCCTCATGTTGTGGTGACCCCCAATTTCATTGTTACAAATTGAACATAATTAAAGCATAGTGATTAATCACAAAAACAATACGTACTTATATATGTGTTTTCCGATGGTCTTAGGCGACCCCTGTGAAAGGGTCGTTCGACCCCCAAAGGGGTCCCGACCCACAGGTTGAGAACCGCTGCTTTAGAGAGTCTGTTCATACTTATGAATCATCCCCCTCCCAAGTTGTACATACGTGTAGACACACAGAACATTGCATGCTCTTTCAAGGGGGGGCATGGATTCCTCGGATTAAGAATAGTCCATGGAGCCCTAACCGGTTTGGCTCAGTGGATAGAGCGTCAGCCTGCAGACTGAAGCGTCCCAGGTTCGATTCCGGTCAAGGGCATGTACCTTGGTTGTGGGCACATCCCCAGTAGGGGGCGTGCAGGAGGCAGCTGATCAATGTTTCTCTCTCGTCGATGTTTCTAACTCTCTATCCCTCTCCATTCCTCTCTGTAAAAAATCAATAAAATACATATATTTTAAAGGATATTCCATGGAGACTTAGATATTTTTTTAAACTTATAGAAGTCAATTTCATACCACATAGTTCCAACGCATTGAAGCAATGAAAGTAAAAAGGGAAGGTTCTAAAAGATAGCACTTTTCTAAAATAGATTGTGATGACTGTCTTTTTCCTTAACAAACATTGTGTAGTGGAGCATGAAACACCAGCTTCACCCTTAGCAGCTTACACTCTGAGGTCACATGGGAATTCATGGTTATATACATGGCCAATATATCCTGTGTATGTAAATAATAGCACCCTAATTGTTGCTTGGTGTACCTGAGGCCAAGAGCTTTGCCTATAAGACTTATTCCTTGTGACAACCACACAAGGTAAATATCACTAATCCATTCTACAGCTCAGGACAGTGAGGTTCAGAGTAGAAAGCAACTTTCCCAAAGCCACACAGCCATTAAGCAGCAGAGATGGGGCACAAATCCCAGGACAGTCTGTTTCCAAAGGCCTTGCTCTGAATACAGCACGAGAACACAGACCTATGGAATTTTACAATTAGCTATTTTATTTCCCACAGAGTTCTAGAGGTAGCTATCAGGCAGATAGGAAGCAGAAAGACATTACGGCTACTTGAAGCAAAATCAGTTCCCCTTACAGTGACATCTCTAAAACGGCTGCCTAAGGGGGACCCGAGGGCCACGGTCCATTTGGCAAGTGGCTCTGGGAGCTTGTTCTAAGGCTTCCAATGCATAACAAGCACAGAGACTTCCATTTCCCTCTGCTTCACGTCTGACTGGCATGGCTTTGGCTGCCCCTGACCCTGTTATTAGAAGCAGCAGTCTATCCTTCCTTCAGTCTGATGGGTGCTAAGGGACTTTGTGCTGTGCGCCCACCTGACTCTCAGACTGGCGCCTCCTTAGTCCTCCCTGCCAGCTCTGCTTCTCTGCCCCCTTCTCCTGTCACTGCTTGCCTGTCACTCTACTGCCCTCTGCGGTGGCTGCAGGGGGATGAGGAACCTGGGGAAACCAGGCAAATGCTCTATTCTACTCTGAACTGTGAGTATAGAAATTGTCAAGCATTTAGACTTCTAATACTAGGCTTTTCTAAGTGTAAGTGGTAGCATGGGACCCAGCCCAGAATGTAGTATAATTAAAGTCTTAAAGGACTTTCCTAATTAAAGTAAGAGGACCACGTACCATAAGTGAAATAAACTACCTAAGTCACTTTCAGATAAATCTGATGAACTTGAGGCATTGTCTACGGGAGGCAGTACATTGCAATGGCTAAGCATATGGCTCTGGAATCTGATGCTTGAGTTCTGATGGTGATTCCACCACTTGCTGCTGTACTTTGTACAAGTAACTTTACCTCTCTGTGCCTTGGTTTTTCCATCTGTAAAATGGGACTAATAATAATACCTAGCTCAAAAAATTGTTCTAAAGATTAAATATATTAATAAATACAGTATATTGCACTTAAAACAGTGCCTGGTACATCAAAGCTTTCAAAAAGTGTTCATCAATATTGTGATTATCAGTTGGCCATTTTCATGATCACGAAGGGTGAACGACTACCAGGAGATCCAAAAAGCAAGTTTCATTTCCTTGCAGAGGTCTGAGGGTGGTGAGGTAAGCAGGTCACTTGGTGCAAAGCCTCAAAACAAGACGAGTGGAGCCCCAGTGGTCAGTTAGGTACTGCTGCATTACTGACTTCCTCAAAATGTAGTGGCTCAAAATAGCAGTAATATGCTAAGTGAAATATTTCAGTCAGAGAAAGACAAGTATCACATGATCGCACTTATATGTGGAATCTAATGAACAAAATAAACTGACAAGCAAAATACACCCAGAGACTTGGAAGCATGAATCCAACTGAGGATCCTCAGAGGGAATGGGGGAGGGAGGGAGGGGACAGATCAACCAAAGAACTTATAGGCATATATGAATAACCCATGGACACAGATAATAGTGGGGTGAAGAACCACTATTGGGAAGGGAAGGGAGTAGGATGAAGGGCAGTCAATGGGAGGGGGAAAGGGGGACGTGTAATACTTTGAACAATAAAGATTTTAAAAAATAGAAACAATTTATTATTTCTCTTGTGTCTATGGGTTGATCAGGCAGCTCTAGTTCATAGAGTGTTGACCTGGGTCCTGAATTGGCTGCAACATCCAGAAGCCTCATTCACATGTTGGCTGGGAGCTTAGCTGGGATTTTTGGCCAATGGCCTTGGTTTCCCTCCATGAGGCTTCTTCAGAATGCTCCTTGGGCCTCCTCACAGCATGGCAGCTGGCTCCAAGAAAGAACTTTCCAAGACACAAAGGCAGAAGATCCAGATTTCTTAAGGCCCAGCCTTGAAAGTTGCACAACATCACTTCTGCTGTATCCTATTGGCCAAAATACATTGGCTCCAGGACCTCTGTGGGTGCTCAAGTCCCTCATAAAAAAAAATGGCATGATTTTTATATATAACCTATGCACATGCTCCTGTAAACTTTAACTCATCTCTAGATTACTTATAATACCGAACCTGATGTATATGCTATGCAAATAGTTGTTATACTGTCTTGTTTAGGGATAATAACAAGGGGGAAAAAGCCTGTACATGTTCAGTACAGATGCAATCATAGTCGGCCTAACTACATAGTGTGTCAGTAACACAGTAACTTTTTTTCCTGAATATTTTTAATCCATAGTTGGTTGAATCCACAGATGTGCAACCTGAGGATACGGAGGGCCAACTGTAGGTTAGTGGCCAGTCTAGATTCAAAGGGAATGAAAATAAACTCTACTTCTGGATGAGGGAGTAGCATGGCTGCATTGCAAGAGAACATACAGGATAGAAATGTTGCTGCTGCCATCTTTAGAAACATGGTCTACCACAGATCAGGGAATAGGGAGGAACTAGATTTCCTTAACATTTCGATTGAGTGACTCAACTAGGAAGACCAATACGAGTTTGGATCACAGAGTTACCTACTAAAAAAAAAGAAGCAAATGGAATTAAGTGTTTTAAAATGGCATCACTTGTTTACCCATGATTTAAATATGGATTCAGAATATAGAAAATAGTTCCTTTGGGTCTAATGTCATTCAGAATAAGTAAAGGTCATTAGGTTAGGAAAAATTATTATCAGTGCAAAGCATTTTTAAGAGTAAACACTTTTCCTTAAAGGTACATGATAAAACCACATACTCCCTAAATAGTAACATGGGGAGCTTATAGTGAAAAACTAATGTGAACAAAGTTAAAGGGAACAAAGCAGAAAACAGCAAAGCAGCAGCTGAATAATGAACAGGAAGTCAGACAAGAGGGTCCTATAATCACTATGGAGATTCTGATTTTCCCCCACCTCCTGGCTCCTGTACAATTCTTCTAAAAGTGTGATATACTTTACATTTGCTTTGCATTTTACATTTAAATTTATTGGTGGGAGGGGCTTTAAAGGTCTGGGTGGAATTTGTGGATATAGCTACAGTTACATATGGAATTACAAAATAAGATTGGAGATAATCTAGCCAAATGAATTATTATTTACCTTGAACTCTCCAGTTCCCCACAACTGTAGAAAGTCTGGTCTTTGAGATAAGTTGCGGATGGATAATGTTAAAAAGGCAATAGCAGGAAGATTTTGCTAGATTTTTCAATGTTGGGGAGAAGAGAAAGCAATAAGAAATCACACCAAGATTTGGGGCCTACGTCATAAATGAATGGTTGTCTTCCAGAGTGATTAAGAAGGTAAGTAGAAGGGAAAGTAAATTGGTTATTGCAGGGGGAAGATTACAAAAACAAATTTGTGACTGAAAGAATATTTTAAAGCAAAGCAGCAGCAGCTAGCCAGCATTGTCATAACATACGGATATTCCTGGCCTGCTTTATTAGGGAGAGGGGCCCCACTCACTCTCCTTTTATGAACCTATAACTTTTTATTATTCATTTTACTGTTTGTCGTTATTGAGTTGTTTCTACCCAGTGTGTTTACAACTCACATAAAATACTGAAGACAATCAAATATAAAGAAACAAAGCTTGGAAATGCAGCTCGACCAGTGAAAATGTCATTAGTACCTACTGGCAGCTGCCCACTGTAAAGCAGTTGGAATTGCCTCCGATGGAAGGCAAATGAGAAACAAGGGGAATGATTACCTAGATGCCTCAATGGAAAACTTATTTTTAATAGAAGGTGGTTTTCAATGGGCCGGCAGAGAAAGAGAGTAAGTTGCCTTAGTGAGAAACTAGACAATCCATCAAGAATAGAGTACAAAGAGGAGAAAAGGTAAAGTTCTCATGGGAACAGGATATAAAATTGATGACAATGGGCCTTCGTAGAAGATGAAGAGCAACATAACAATGTGTGCTATGTATTATTTGCATAAACTCCAAAGAACTTGGCACCGTCTACATTTTCCATATCACAATCATAAACCAGGAAGTTAAGAAAAAAAGGGTTTCAAGCAGCGAAAATAGGGGTCGGAATACTCAACTTTACTCAAGGGAGTTTCCAGGTCCTTACTTCACAAATAAAGTAAGCTTGGCTACTGTCTTTTTTCCTAAACCCAACCGTTTAAAATGAGATTCAGGTTCAACATTTACATATTATCTACTCTTATAATAGTTCACTTGTTGAGTATTAATTAGGCACCAAGCACTGTTCTAAATTCTATCTGGATAGATTCATTTACCACCATAGCAACCTAACATATAAGGACTAGGTTTTATCCCCATTTTATAGATGAGGAGATTGAAACAGAGAAGTTTTAGAGCGTACCCAAAATCACACAGCTAATAAGTGGTAGAGTTGGAATATGAATCCAGGCTAGTAAAGTTCCTACTGGTATATCCTTAACAACTAGGCAGCTCTTCTCAAACCTGAGTGTGCACCAGAGTCGTCTAAAGGGCCTTTAAAACACAGAATGCTTCCTTGGGCGAGGGAAACAAAAGAAAAAATAAACAAGTGGAACTACATCAAACTAAAAAGGTTTTGCACAGCAAAGGAAATCATCAATAAAACAAAAAGACAACTTACTGAATGGGAGAAATATTTGTCATGATACATTCAATAAGGAGTTAGTACCCAAAATTTATACAGAATTCATACAACTCAACACCAATAAGCAAACAAACAATCCAATTTAAAAATGGGCAAAGGACCTAAATAGACAGTTCTCCAAAGAGGACATACAGATGGCCAATAGACATATGAATAGATGCTCAAAATCACTAATCATCAGAGAGATGCAAATTAAAACAACAATGAGATATCACTTCTTCTCACCTGGAATGGCTATCATCAATACATCAACAAACAATAAGTGTTGGGGAGGATATAGAGAAATGGAAACCCTTGTGCACTGTTGGTGGAAATGCAGATTGGTGCAGCCACTATGAAAAATACTATGGAGTTTCCTCAAAAAATTAAAAATACAACTACCTTATGACCCAACAATTCCACTTCTCTGTATATATCAGAAGAAACCCAAAACACTAATTTAAAATAATTTATGCACCCCTATGTTCATTGCAGTGTTATTTACAATCGCCAGGATATAAAAGCAACTCATGCCCATCAATAGACAAGTTGATTTAAAAAAAAAAAAAGGTAGTGGTACAAACCTAGCTGGTTTGGCTCAATGGATAGAGCATCGGCCTGCAGACTGAAGGGTCTCAAGCTCAATTCTGATCAAGGGCACATACCTCAGTGGCAGGCTCAATCCCCAACCCAGTGCAGGAAGCAGCCAATCAATGTGTCTCTCTCACATCAATGTTTCTTTCTCTGTCTCTCCCTCTCCCTTCCACTCTCTCTAAAAAATCAATGGAAAATTATCCTTGGGTGAGGATTAACGAAAAGAAAAAAGTAGTGGTACATATATACAATGGAATACTGCTTAGCCATAAAAAAGAATGGGTGTTACCGTTTGCAACAGCATGGATGAACCTAAAGGGTATTATGCTAAGTGAAATAAGTCAGACAGAGAAAGTTAAATACCATATGATTTCACTTATATGTGGGATCTAAAGAACAAAATAAATGAACAAAGTAACACCAGACTGATAGAGATCAGACTGATGGTTGCCAGAAGGGGTTGAGGGGCTGGATGAAAAAGGTGAAGAGATTAAGAAGTACAAATTGGTAGTCACAGAATAGTCATGGGGATGTAAAGTACAGCATAGGGAATATAGTCAATTATACTATAATAGCTACGTATGGTACCAGGTGAGTACTTGAAATATCAGGGGGACCACTTTGTAAAGTATATGATTGTCTAACTACTTTGCTGTACACCTAACACTAATACAGAATAATATTGAATGTGAACTCTAATTGAAAAAGAAAAAAACACAAAATGCTGAGCTCCACCTCAGAGTTTCTGACTCAGTAGTTCTGGATAGAACCAGAGACTCTACATTTCTAACAAGCTCCCATAGTTGCCATACCAAAGTACCACAGACCAGGTGGCTTAAACAACAGAAATTTATTTTCTCACAGTTCTGGAAGCTTAAATTCTGAGATCAAGGTGTAGGCAGGGTTGGTTTCTTTTGAGGCCTCTCCCCTTGGCTTGCAAATGTTTGTCTTCCTGTTTCCTCACACAGTCATCCTTCTGTGTGTGTTTATGTCCTAATATCCTCTTCTTATAAAGACATCAGTCAGTTTGGATCGGGGCCCATGCTACTGACCTCATTTTAATTTAATTGCCTCTTTAAAGACAACTCCATCTCCAGCCTTGCCCTACTGAGGGGTCAAGGATTCAATTCCTAGTTAAGGGCATGTGCCTCAGTTGCGGGCTCAGTCTCCAACCCTGGTTGGGGCGCATGTGGGAGGCAGCTGGTTGATGTGTCTCTCTCACATCAATGTTTCTCTCCCCCCTTCTACCTCCCCTCCACTATCTGTGAAGAGATTGATGGAAGATGTATCCTTGGGTAAGGCTTAAATAAATAAATACTGCCCCCCCCCCTGCCCCAGATCTCCAATACAGCCACATTCTGAGGTACTGTACCTCCCCTCCACTATTTGTGAAGAGATTGATGGAAAATGTATCCTTGGGTAAGGCTTAAATAAATAAATACCCCGCCCCAGATCTCCAATACAGCCACATTCTGAGGTACTGGGAGGTAGGCTTCAACATAAGAATTGGGTGGAGGACAGAGATATAATGCAGCGCATACACCAGTTGATGCTGATGTTGACACTGTTCATCCAGGGACCACAATTTCAGAGCTATTGAACTAGGACTATCCTGGATGACTTTTTGTCATTTCAATTATTATCTCATTTAATGCTCACATGAGAAAAATACCATGATTCTCATTTCCTCAAAAAAAAAAATCAAGATCGGAGATTTTAATGACTTTCCTCAATTCACACACCTGGTACAGTAGACACTATTGGTTGAACTATTACTACTATGATCTGTTTCTACTCACAGTACTTTTAACGCCAAAGATATGAGTTTCCACACCAAGTAATTCTCCAATTCCCTGCAGACACCAACCTGGTGTTCTGCAATTGAAAATAATTCTGACACTAACTACCCAGTTAGCACAGATCCCACAAGTCAAGGGCTCAGCCCCACAAGGCTGTCCCCACTCCAGAGGCTAGTTGAAAGTAGTGGGTTCCCAGGTTACCCACACTTCTGTCTGACTTGGCTACAAATCAGGGGTTCCTATGACACCCTCCCACCCCCCAACCTCCGCTCAGACCTGATAATTTGCTGTAACAGCTCATAGAATTCAGGGAAGCATTTTACTTACTATTACTACTTTCTCCTAAAGGATACAATTGGACAGCCAGATAAAGAGGTACATAGGGCAAGGTCCAGAAGGATTCCGAGCATAGGAGCTTCTGTCCCTCTGGAGTTTGGGGTGCACTACCCTTCTGGCACATGATGTGCTCACCAACACAGAAGCTGTCCAGACTCTCTCTTTTAGGGTTTTTATGGAGGTTCCATATATGCAGGCATGATTGATTAAATCATTGGTCATTGGTAATTGGCTCAATTCTCAACCCCTCTTCTCTCCCCAGAGGGAGAAGCTTTTAAAATCAGGATTTTTAAAAATAAAAATTGCTTGGCAAACTAGAGTTGTTTAGGCTTACGCTTCAGAAGCCCAGAAGACATTACTCTATTACAAGGACCACTGGCCTTGTTCCTCTCACCTTAAAGCCTTTGCACTGGCTGTTCCCCTGCTTGGAATGCTCTTCCCCCAGATATGGGTTAGGTCACATCTCTCACTGCCTTCAAATCTTCAAATGTCACTTTCTCAGTGAGGCCTGCCCTGGCCACCATTTGTCATATTGCGACCCTCCTGCCCTTCCAGCACCTCCCATTCACCTTTCTTTGCTCGACTTTTTCTTTCTTATTATCACTTCCTAACATTTTACACAATTTATTTATTATGTCTATTATTATTTACTAGAGGCCTGATGCACAAAATTCGTGCAAGGGGCTCGGCCCTCACAGCCCCGGCTGCCTCAAGGCCGGGCTGCATCACAGCCCCGCAGCCCCACTCCCCACCCACTGGTCGTTCCAGAAGGTTGCTCAAAAGGTTGTTCTGCCATCCGTTCTAATTAGCATATTAGCTCTTTATTCTATAGATTGTCTGCTTCCCCCTCTAAAAAATAAGATCCATAGAACCAGATCTTCATCTACTGTGTTCCCCGATGTACCCCAAATGCCTAGACTAATGCTTGGCACATAGCACTCAACAAATATTTGTTGAACGAATGAAGGGTGTTCATCATGGTAACTATGGGTCAACTGCTAAAAACCTTGTATACACTGACGTTATAAATCAAACAGGAAAAGTGACTTCTATGCTAAAGTGGCAAATCCAGTTTTGCTCCTGCCCCTAGTCCTACAAAAACTATAATCAAGAGGATGGAAGAACAAAAGGGAAGCAAAACCTGCAATACGTGGAAAGCTGGAGAGCAGACAGCCCAGCCCAACTTTGCGGATATGAAAAGCCAAATCCTAAGGTAGCAGTCAGGAAAGCTGAGAATCAACCTAATTTATACCACAGAAACCTCAAAAGACTCATGACAAGCAGCACCAGCTACTTCTGGAACTGTAGGTGGAAAGTGGGAATTATAATAAATACATGGAGAAAGCTACATGAGAAATCTGATCCCTATTCCACTCTTTTGGCAAGAGTCTTCTTCCACCCTGACATCATGTATTCTCTGGAGAGGGTGAAAGCATAGGTCCTTGGACTTTAGGATCTGGGTACCAAATCTAGGGGGATTCGGTGACCAAATGCGTGTTGAATGCCAAGTGTTCCCAGAACACTGGCAGACCTTCGCTCTTCAGACAGGAGGTTAGGAGAGGTTTTTCCTGAACAATCTGACTAGCCAAGAGGAAAGAACTACAGATACTGACACCGGGGTTGACTATACAATGGCCCAACCAGATCATCAACCAGTAAAACTCAAAATTGACAAATCCCATTCAAGTGCTGAGCTTCTAATTTGCTTTCAATACCCACTTTTAACATAAGCAGACAATCAAGGAATCACCAAAATATCACCGTTTACAGAAAATAAAAATAAGGGTTTCTCAGACAGCTGAGGTGAGTCTCTAACATGGAAGATAGAGACCAAAAACAAACAGAAAAGCAACTTGTAAGAAATGGGCTTTACAGAGAGAATACTTTTAAAATTACCCTCCCCGAATCACCTTATTAATATGCTCAGAAAGGTAAGATACTGCATTCATATAAAAGATTGAAATGTTATCCTTTTAAAGGACCATTCAGAGAACAGAAAGGTGCTTTGGGGAAATTATAAACATGATGGCAAAAAAGGAGAAAATCCCATTTCAAAGGTTAGAAGATAAAGTTGAAAAAAATCTCCCAAAAGCAGTGCAAAAGGCAGTGAGATAAGAAATGGAAAGAAATGAAAAGAAATTAGAAGACCAGCTCAGAAGGGCTAATGTTTGAATTCAAGAAAGAGAGCAAAGAAGAAAAGAAAGGGAGAGAATCATCAAAGAAAAGTTTCAGGAAAATGCCCCCAAACGAAATAACGAGCTTCCACATGGACAGGCCCTTACCCAGCACCATGGTGAATTTAGCTGCAAAATTCTTTTTTCCAGGGGAAAAAGAAACACATAAAATAACCCCCACTTACCCACAGGGGATATGTGAAATCAAATCGGGGATAGTACCAAACCCTACATATACTTTGTTTTTTCCTATATACATACCCATGATAAAGTTTAATTTATAAATTAGGTGCAGCAAAAGACTAATGACAATAACCCATACTAAAATAGGACAACTATAACAATATACTGCAAAAAGAGTTATGTGAATATGGTCTCTCTCAAAATATCTTATTGTACTGTACTCACCCTTCTTACAATGACGTGGAAGATACAATGCCTATGTGATTAAAGGAAGTGAAGTGAATGGCATAGGCATTGTGACATAGTGTTAGGTCACTATCAACCTTCTGACCAAATCAGAAGGAGGATTATTTACTTGCAGTGAATAGGCTTGGCTGTCACTGGTTTCAGGGGATCCTTTGCTGAAGTCTCCATATAAGCTTAATGTTTTCTGGAGCACAACATTGCCATCAATTGCAACATGTTTTCCATTCATGTCTTCCACCCACAATTTTAACACCCTTTTCATTTTAACTAAGCACTTATGCACTGTGGTGGTAATTTTTTCAGTTTGAGATGAAACAGCAAAATTAGCATAAATTTCCTTTTCCTTCTTCACAATTTCACAAAGATTCCTTATTGCCATAGATCTTAGCCACCTCAGCAAAAGATTTTTTTCTTTCCAAGTCAAGAATTTGCACTCTTTCACTTAAAGGAACCACTTTATAGCTTCTCTACTTTTTGTGTTAAGACTGTTATTAAGTACAATGAGAGTGACTTGACCACAAGCACTGCGATGCCTCACCCACGATGACTATGAAATGACTAACAGGGAGCATATACAGCGTGGAGACCTGGACAGGGGATGAGTCAAGTCCTAGGTGATATTTCATCACACTACTTAGGCGAGATTTCATCACCCTACTTAGGACGGCACACAATTTTACACTTACAAGTTGTTTATTTCTGGAATTTTTCATTAAATATTTTCAGATTGCAGTTGGATAGAGCGTTGGCCCACAGAATGAAGGGTCCTGGGTTCAATTCCGGTCAAGGGCATGTACCTTGGTTGCAGGTTTGATCCCCGACCCTGCAGGAGGCAAACAATCAATGTCTCTCTCACACATCGATGTTTCTCTGTCTCCCTCCCTTCTATTCTCTCTAAAATTCAATGGAAAAACATCCTCGGGTGAGGATTAACAAAACAAAACAAAAAAGGGAAATGGTGAAAAAGACTGTACAAAGGATTAGGAATCGAAATGGTGTTTCAAACCTCTTAAAAGCAACACCTAGAACTGGTCCTTGGGGGCCTACCCATAGTCATCTTGCTGGTCCCGAAATGTATAGTTTGGAATGGACACATTTAGTAGTTGGCAGAAGCCCACATTGGTTCCTATCAAGCCAGGAACACACAAGACAAGTGAGGCTAAGGTCAAGCTCTGGTTGACTCAATCAGTAAAGATACAACAAGCCACTTTTACTTTTTAAATTTTTTTAAAATTAAATTTATTGGGGTGACACTAGTTCGAAAAACCATACAGGTTTCAAGTGTACAACTCAATAAAACATCATCTGCACACTGTGATCTGCCCATCACCCCCAAGCAAAATCTTTCTGTCCCCATTTTCCTCTGCCTTGCCCACCCCCACCACCCTTTCCCCTGTGGCTATCACCACACTATTGTCTGTGTCTATGTGACATGTATGCATGTGTTTTGGTTAATCCCTTCACCTTCTTTCATCTTGTCCCCCCTTCCCCCACCCCTCTGACACTTGTCAGTCTGTTCCACGTATCCGTGTCTCTGTTTCTATTTTGTTCGTCAGTTTATTTTGTTCATATAAGTGAGATCATATGATATTTGTCTTTCTCTCACTGGCTTATTTCACTTAGCATAATAATCTCCAGGACAATCCATGGTGTCCCTTTTTTTTATGGCCGAGTATATTCCATTGTGTAAATGTGCCACAGATTTTTTATCCACTCTTCCACTGATGGGCACTTGGGCTGTTTCTAGATATTGGCTATTGTAAATAACACCACTATGAATATAGGAGTGCATATATTCTTTCAAATTAGTGATTCAGGTTTCTTAGGATATATTCCCACAAGTGAGATTCCTGGGTCAAAAGGCAGTTCCATTTTTAAAAATCTTTATTCTTGAAAGTATTACATATGTCCCCTTTTTTCTCCCATTGACCCCTTATAACCCACCCCCGCCCCTCGCCCCAAGCTTCCACACCCAATTGTCTGTGTCCATGGGTTATGGATATATGCATACAAGTTCTTTGGTTGATCTCTTCCCAACTCCACCTTCCCTCTGAGATTCCAGTCTGTTTCATGCTTCTATGACTCTGGATCTATTTTGATCAACAGTTTATTTTGTTCATTAGATTCCACATATGAGTGAGATCATGTGATACTTGTCTTTCTCTGACTGGCTTATTTCACTTAGCATAATACTTTCCAGGTCCCTCTATGCTATCTCAAAGGATAAGAGATCCTTCTAATTCTTTTTTTTTTTTTTTTACAGCTGCGTCGTATTTCATGGTATAAATGTACCACAGCTTTTTAATCCACTCATCTACTGATGGGCACTGGGCTGTTTCCAGATCTTAGCTATTATAAATTGTGCTATGAACATAAGGGGACATACATTCTTTCTGATTGGTATTTCTGGTTTCTTAGGATATATTCCTAGTAGTGGGATAACTGGGTCAAATGGGAGTTCCATATTTAATTTTTTGAGGAAATTCTATACTGTTTTCCATAATGGCTGCACCAATCTGCATTCCCACCAACAGTGCACGAGGGTTCCCTTTTCTCCACATCCTCACCAGCACTTCTTGATTTGTTGATGATAGCCATTCTGACAGGTGTGAGGTGGTATCTCATTGTGGTTTTAATTTGCATCTCGGATGATTAGTGACATTGAGCATTTTCTCATATGCCTATTGGCCATTTGTATGTCCTCTTTGGGGAAGTGTCTTTTCAGTTCCTTTTTTAATTGCTCATTTTTTAATTGCATTGTCTTCCTGTTGTTGAGTTGTATAAGTTCTTTATGTATTTTGGAAATTAGTCCCTTACAGATATAGCATTGGCAAATATATTCTCTCACTCAGTGGGTTCCCTTTCATTTTCTTAACGGTTTCTTTTGTTCTGCAAAAGCTTTTTAGTTTGATGTAGTCACGTTTGTTTGTTTTCCTTGCCCAGGTGATGTATCTGTGAAAATTCTGCTATGAGAAATGTCTGAAATTTTACAGCCTATGTTTTCTTCTAGGCTTGTTATGGATTCGTGATTTACATTTAAGTCTTTTATCCACTTTGAGTTTATTCTTACATATCGTGTAAAATAGTGGTCCAGTTTCATTTTTTTCATGTACTGTCCAATTTTCCCAACACCATTTATTGAAGAGACTAGCTTTACTCCATTGTGTTTTTTTGCCTCCTTTGTCAAATACTAATTGTCCATAAAGGCATGGGTCTATTTCTGGGCTCTCTGTTCTGTCCTGTTGATCTATATGCCTATTCTTATGCTGTACCAGAATACAATAAGCCACTTTTAGATTCAAACGCTTTGTTACTTATTTAGAGAGTGAAAAGAAGAAGCCAAAGGTGCCAGCTCCCCGTGATCCCTGTCCTACACACCGAAAAGGACGACACTGAAACAAAGGGGTCATATGACTGCAGTGTGAGTTATGAGGACCCTGTTGCTTAGGAGCCACTTGTAGGCTCCAGCTATGCGGTTTCATATTGTGTAGCTCCATCGGCAGGAAGGTTGCGGCACGAAGTCCTGCACCTCTTCAGACAGTCTCCCAGGGGAAACAGGGAAGTGGGTGCAAGATGGCTTCTCCCCTTCTGGTTTGAAAGGATCACAAGGCATTTTCCCAAGACAGATTAACTGCAGTTCAAGCCAGCTCTTGCCTACATGGCTTATTTGGATATCTGCAAGGTGGTTGGGTGACATGGCCAGAGCTGTTCCCTTATTGGCCTGTGGGATAAGGCTATCACATTGCAGAAAGCTTAACAGGAAACCTCTAAATTCTTCCCTAGTCCCCATTTAGGATAGTAAATCATAAACAATGTCATGTCCCCAGGGGAAATAGCAGGGTTTAGTGCAGTGATGGTGAACCTTTTGAGCTCGGCGCATCAGCATTTTGAAAAACCCTAACTTAACTCTGGTGCTGTGTCACATATAGAATTTTTTCAATATTTGCAACCATAGTAAAATAAAGACTTATATTTTGCTATTTATTTTATATATTTAAATGCCATTTAACAAAGAAAAATCAACCAAAAAAATGAGTTCACGTGTCACCTCTGACACGCGTGTCATAGGTTCGCCATCACTGGTTTAGTGCAACCCTTAGAGACCTGATAGTTGATAGCCACCATCATATTTCTATTCCCACCAGTCTGGCTCCCACAAACACAGACAGGTTCAGGAGGCGACAGTAGACTACTGCAAATTCAACGAAGTTGTAGCCGCAGTTGCAGCTATGGTGTGGTTACTAGAGCAGATCCACAGACCTCGGCATAAGGCGCATGGCTGTTGGTCTGCCAAATTCCGTTCCATCACTGTCAGGAAGGGAGGCCAGAGCAGAAGTACCTATTTAATCTCCCCTCACGGCTATGTCCTAAGTAAGAATAACATATCAAGTCAAGAGAGTTAAGGAGAGCCTGTAGAGGCCTCGTGGGCAATGGAAAGAGAAAAAAATAACCCTTACCCCTAGCAAAAGGCCAATATATGAGATTTGTATTCAGATTTCTGAGCATCAATCCATTCATTTGGATAATATCTAAATGAGGGGATATAAGCTTTTTAAAAATCCCGAGATGGAGGAGCGACACAGACTCTGTCTATGTTGGAATCTCATAGAATGTTTTATTGACCAGAAACAGTCAGTACTGCTCCCTGAAGAATGAGTAAATTACCCTACTCTGTTGAACGCAGGAAGGACCACGTGACTGGCTTGGCCAGTGAAATAGGGAAAGAATCCCCTCCACCCAGCCAGCTACCGAGAACCCAGCACTCCGGCGTCCCAGCCACAAAGCAGCAGCGACAGGTCTCCAATGACTCCAGGCAGCCGCGCTGCCGCTGGGAAGCGGGGAGGCAGGAAGTCCACGGGAGGAAAGGCAGAGCCCGAGTTTAGGGAACAGTCCCCGGTGGAAGCGGGAAGGACCGAGAGGCTGAAAAGAGAGCAGGGCAGCAGTTTCACTGGGAACTAGACCGCCCGCCCCGGGACCCCGCCCCTCGCAGCCGATCCCGCGATAATACGACAAACTCCCGGGATTTCCCTCCAACTCCAGCTCAACACCCGTAGGGGCGGGGCCTGAGGACACCGCGGCGTCTGGTCCGCTAGTAGCTCTTCGGGATCTCGAGAGAGTTGCGTTTCTCGCGACATTTCCGGAGTCGCCCTTCCACGCGGAGTCGGGACGCGTGTGCTGTGACCGAAGTGCAGGGAGGGCGGAGACCGTGCGGGAGGGAGAAGCCCCTTTGGCCTGCCCTACGGAAGCCTGCGAGGGAGGGTGGTGACCGCTGCCCCGTCCAGTTGCCCCGATGCCCAGCGCCAGCGCCGGCCGCAAGACTCAGGAGAAGCCGCGGGAGGTCATGGACGCGGCGGAAGTGGGTCTCCCCCTTCCTCGGGCCCGGGAGGACAGACCCCTGGGCCGGAGCGGGCGGAGGGC
>NW_005356244.1:385532-405976 GCF_000412655.1 Myotis brandtii
GCGGCGAGGGTGGACGTGAGGCTCCCCCTGCCCCGGAAGTGGCAGCGCGGGGTCACACTGGCGTCTCCCTGGTTAGGCACGTCCCTCACGTAAACCACCACCTCGGACACTGACAGTGATGAGTAAAACGGTCTGACTATGTGTTTAGTGACCGTTTGCCGTGTGGCAGCTCTAAAGGACACTTGTCGTTTTTATTGTCTTTCTCCCTGTAAGTGATGGGGTGAGGCAGGAAGCTTAGAGGGCGATTGAGATGAAGGGACCCAGAATCTTGGGTAATTCCTAACACCCAGCGGTCCCTCGGTGCTTTTCAGAAATGAAAGTTTGATACCATCCTACAGGTTAGGTGTGTGGTATTAAAACTGAGCCTTTACTCATGCCCGGCTCCTAATTTTCCTATTGTGGAATTACGAATTTGCGATAAACTACATAAGGAATGGGACATTTTAACAATATGAGGTGGAATAGGGGTTGCTGAAATATGAACTACTAATCCATCTGTTGCCCTAATGCTATATTGTATAACTATATCTTTTTACTAGGGCTGGGGTTTTCTTTGTCCTTAAGGTTGGTTGGTTTATTTTTGTATAAACACACAAAAACCTGAGTCCTCCAGATTAAAGGAGAGGATTCCAACAGATAGCTATAGAGCGATAGAAACGAATTATTTTATATATATATCTTGTTACCTTGTAAAAATCTAAGGGAATTATTTTGGGTATTCTTTATCTGATTATAAACTAATGCAACCTTGCAGATAGCTCAGGTCTAGATATAAGGTAGACGTCGTGGCAGAGTTATGTCATTTTATAGCTAGAAGGCTCTTAAGAGATCATTTTAGAGGTTAAGTGAGATTAAAATAAAAGGTCACTTATCTATATAATAAAGCCTAAGTGACACTTAACCAGAACAGCCGGTTCCTATGATGCACACTGACCACCAGGGGGCAGACACTCAACACAGGAGCTGCCCCCTGGGTGGTCAGTGGCTCCCACAGGGCAAGCACCGCTCAGCCAGAAGCCAGGCTCACGGCTGGCCAGCAGTTGCCACGGTGGGAGCCTCTCCCCACTCCACAGCAGCAGGCGCAGTGGGCCGGGCTGAGCGTGAGTGGTGTGGCGTCTGGCCCCGATTCGGGCTCTTCTCTGCCGCTTGGCGTACTGCTACATCCCTCAGGGGATGTCCAACTGCTGGTTTAGGCAGTCGGACATCCCCTGAGGGTCCCAGGCTATGAGAGGGATGTCTGATTGCTGGCTTAGGCCTGATCCCTAGGCTGGCAGGTGGACATCCCCCGAGGGGTCCTGGACTGCGAGGGCCCCCACCCCCCGCCCTCCCACACAAATTTTGTGCACTGGGCCTCTAGTCTATTTAATAAATATAGTATTTTAAGAAAAGCCTGAACCCTAGATCTCTTGTTTCCTGTTTCTGACTTTAAATCTGTAAAAAGAAATTTGATATTATATTGTCATTGTCACTTGCAACCTAGTATGCTAAAGCTGATTTTTAGAAACAGGAAGCTGGTGGGGTTTTTTTTTATGTTTTCCAAATGGAAAGTTGTAGTTAGCTTTTATCCAACATCTTCAGTTTCTAAAAATGTGACATCTGGTGCTCAGAAAGCTTACCAAAAAATGTTGGTTCTCTTTGAACATCTCTTCCTGTAATAGGAAGTTAATAAAACTGTGGTGCTTCATTCTACTCCCTTCACAGGAAATTTATATCCCTCCTTTGAAGTAGGTTAATCTCATTTTGAAGAAGATAGTTACGATGTGTTGTACATGTGTAAATTTTATTTGAGAATGCTATTATTTATGGTATATCCATCCAAGAGTAGTGATCTTTCAAACAAACTAGCCAGAAACCGGGTGCTTATCCTTTTTCTATAGAGTACATATGTAAATAATATGACAGATTTCCACACTTTAAAACTATGACTCTTTGAATTAATAAAGTGGTCCTGAAAGTGAAAAGGAATTTATTTTTACATTGTTGTTTGTATTTATGTGTTTACTATGCTATTATTTTTTAAAATAAAACGTTATAATGCAAAACATTTTTTGTAGGATTATGCTAAAGAAAGATATGGAGTATCTTCAATAATACAGTCTCAAGAAAAATCAGGTTAGTAGCTATGTGATAATAAATAAAGCTGTTTTTCTTCTAATTCCAGGGAAACTCTTCATGAAGTTTTAATTAAGGTTGACATAACTTTGAAAAACGTAAATGACAGTAATAACTCAAGCAGATGTTATAATCCTGTATAAACATTTGTCAGTTTGGTTGGGGTTCCTAATCTAGAAAGGGAAGAAAATACATTAAATGAGTATATTTTAAGAGTTAAATTATATTAAAAAGATATTCCTAGGATTAGGTAACATATTTAAGATTTAACTCTGGCCCATGAGATAAAAGAATGTTAATAGTAACTACCTTCATCGTATACAGCCTTTTTGCATGCTTTGTGAAGCTACCTTCTTTACTCTCCCCTTGATTTTATTAGATTTCTTTGAAATTGATTTGTCACATATTAATTGTTTCTCTCAGACCTGTAGGTTTTCTATCTTTAAACATTTGCCTTTTGTTTTTATTTACTTATTTGTGTTTTCAATAGATTATCTTACTTAACAATCATTTTTCTTATGGTAGACACTCCAAAGTCCAAATTATGTCTTTCAGTCTTTGGTACAACTGCAGATCTTTAAGTTCTGGCCTATTGGAAGTACTTCTAACTTACAGACTTGCCTATGAATGTTATGCTTTGGAAATAACATATCTCCGGGTTAATTTTATTGTGATTTTGGATTCAATTTATTGCATGATCATAAAATCACTTTCCTTCCCAACTTTTTTCGAAAAGTGCAAAATAATTGGCTAAAAATATACCATTTCCAAAAGATACAGATGGTGAAGTAAAATAATTGAATATAAAATGGGATAGAAGCAATATAGTTTAGAGATGACATTCCCCTGCCAGAGTAAGCAAGAGGGGTCATTTGAGACTTTGTTTTTAGCTTAATTTATCTTCCTGAACTGGACTTCCTTCAGCTGTAACACAAAGATGCCCAATGGAGTTTCAATCTATTACGTAAGTCCCAATCACCCCTTGCCATAATTACTGTTCCCATTTGGCTGGCAAATCCAGACAACTGTTTTCCACTTATAAGCTCTCCCCACCAAAGGGAAAAAAAAACTATGTATGTTTACAGTAGCATAACAGTAAAATTCTGCCTTTGGTTTTATCTCTGCTAAAATCCTTATACTTTGTTCAGGCAAAGTTTCCTTCCCCATTTGCTTCCATTTCTCCAAATTTCTTCATTCTAATGCCAGTGTCTTAAGAGTGTGGAGGAGGCAATCGTTTTTTAAACTGAAACCCTACTGCCACTAATCAATCATCGGTGCAAGTGTGACATGTGCCTCAAGTATGTGTAGATATGTTAAAGGTTGAGAACCCCTATGCTAATTAGTTGGAATACCACATGAAAGAAGGGCTATTATTCTGTCTTTTTCAAAGTACTATTAAAGTTACCCTAATCATGACATTTATTTATGTCTCCTCAGATTTATGTTATGTTTCATTTGATTTTGAGTTTTTATTGCCTAGTTATTAGTAAGTCATTGGTTTTTTCAATTTTGGTATTTCCAAATCTGTCTTAAATGTTTATGCTATTCTGTCTGTCTTTTCTCTTTCATACTTTGCTTTGCCTAAGTTTACACAGCAGACTTGGGAGTTGGTTTAACTCATAAGGTCTGTTGGCAATGTTTTGTAGAAATTCTCTTGTGATACCCAGTGGCTTAAAAATTCCTCATTCATTGTCTGCTTTTGGCAGTGAGAACCATTGTATTCTCCTGTAATTTTCCTATTTGCTTCAAGAGACAAATTATAAGTATGTTTTGACAAAGTAGGTAGAATAAATATATTTGTATTGGTTTTGTGTTTTGGGGGTGGGTTTGTTTGTTTTGTTTTTCATCCTCACCCGAGGATATTTTTCCATTGATTTTTAGAGAGAGGGAAAGACAGAGAGAAATATCAATATGAGAGAAACACATCGATTGGTTGCCTCCTGCATTAGTTCTGACCGGGGCCGTGGCCGGGGCCAGGGAAGAGCCTGCAACCGGGGTACATGCCCTTAACTGGAATTGAACCTGGGACCCTTTGGTCTACAGGCCAAAGCTCTACCCACTGAGCCAAACCGTCCAGGGCTTTGCTTAGTATTATAACTAGGTTTCACTGCACAAGATACAGTAGGTCCTTGGGTTACCTCGGAGATCCGTTCTACGGCGACAACATAACGCGATTCGCCGTAAGCAGGAACCCACCTACATAAGCACCTACATCACTCACATGGAGCACATACACAGCAGTAATGAAGTGAAACAGTCAAAAACATTTAAAAGAAAGATAACAATTCCTGACCTTTACTTGTGGTAAATAAATAATAAAAAACATAAAGCACATATGTACATACGTCGAAATGACGGAACTTTTCTTTTTTTATAAATACTGTAAATGGGAGATGGTGACGTAACCACGAAATGACGTACATCGAGTCCAACATAACCCGAGGACTGCCTGTAATGACAAACTTTATTAGTTAGGCAACATAACCCTTGAGAAAGATCTTTTACTACTCTTGATGTGATGTGATGTCTGTTATTATGTTTTTAAGTAATACGTTTTAAATTTAATATTCAAATTGTTGCATATTTAAAAAATAAAATGATTTCTGGATCATTATTGCCTCATATCACTATGTTCACGTAATAGTTTTTTTGTTTGGAGGACTCTAGATGGATATATTGGAGGACACAATTGTTGGGCCTCGCAAACAGAATTTATTGGCTTACATAACTGTTCTAGGGCAGTGGTTCTTAACCTTCTGGCCCTTTAAATACAGTTCCTCATGTTGTGACCCCCAACCATAAAATTGTTTTCGTTGCTACTTCATAACTGTAATTTTGCTACTGTTATGAATTGTAATGTAAATACCTGATATGTAGGATAGTCTTAAGCAACCCCTGTGAAAGGGTCATTCGACCGCCAAAGGGGTCTCGACCCACAGGTTGAGAACCTCTGCTCTAGAGAAAAAAGGTGAGATGGCATAAGGCATGATTGCATCTAGAGCAGTGATGGCGAACCTTTTGAGTTCGGCGTGTCAGCATTTTGAAAAACCCTAACTTAACTCTGGTGCCGTGTCACATATAGAATTTTTTGATATTTGCAACCATAGTAAAACAAAGACTTATATTTTTGATATTTATTTTATATATTTAAATGCCGTTTAACAAAGAAAAATCAACCAAAATGAGTTCGCGTGTCACCTCTGACACGCGTGTCATAGGTTCGCCATCACTGATCTAGAGGCTCAATCAGCATCTTTAAGGCTTTCTGTCTGTATTTCTTGGCTCTGCTTCCTTTAGGTTATTTGGCTTTATTCTCTCATCCTACAAACTCAGGTAGTGGGACAGATGATGGCTGCAGCCCTGGGCCTATAGTATCCAGTGGTCTGCAAACTGCGACTCGGCAAAACGCGGCTTGCGAGCCACATGTGGCTCTTTGGCCCATTGAATGTGGCTCTTCCACAAAATACCGGCTCTTCCACAAAATACTGACTTCTGCGCATGGGCCATGAAGTTTCAATCGCACTGTACGTGCGCGCCCACACGTGGTATTTTGTGGAAGAGCTACACTCAAGGGGCCAAAGAGCCGCATGTGGCTCGCAAGCCGCGGTTTGCTGACCACGGGCCTATACCATCCCAGCTCAGCAAGCCCAGGGGAGAGCTTCATTCCCAGTGTCTGTATATTAAGTCCCAGAGAAGGACTTTGATTAGCCCAGTTGGAGCAACATGCCTTTCCCTGGATGAGTCACTGTGTCCTAGGGAATGGGGTACCAATGATATTACTGTAATTAACCAAGTTACTAATTAATTGGAAAGGAGCAAAGGGAAGGCCAGATGATATAGGCATGCCATTTGTACAGCTTTGCCAGAAAGCTGCAGTTTAACATGCTCCAGGTCTGCTCCCCACAGATCCTTGGGGGAAGGGTCTGGACAATAGACGCATGCCTGATAAGGTATGGGTGGTGTGGGAAGGTGCTTGTCTGTCAGTCACACCTGGGAGTAGGTTATTGGCCAGAATAGGCATGGCCACTGCTAGGGTGAGAAATCTGAGATACATAAACTGAACGGAGAGAGTTCTCTCTCGGCTGTCTTGTGCACTGGGCTCCCAGCTCTCTTGTTGCAGGAGACACTCTCCCTTGCACTTGGCCTACATGGCCCACAGTCACGTGGACCCCACACAATGGACCAATGGACTGTAACTAGCCTGATGCTCTGCTGGACTCAGCTCCACCATTGAATAGAGACTGTGGATACTGGCTTTGCTTTTAGCTCTGCTGCATCCCCAGCTGCACATTTCCAGAACTGGTTTAAGGAAAATAGGACTTTTAAACTGAGAGATAAAACGCTATATAGATAAAAATCACTCATTTTCCCGTGAGAGTCTTAAAAAACGTTTTCTCAGAATATTGTAAGAACCCCACTCCCACTAGCAGCGGAGAAATTCCACCTGAGCAATTCTCCAATAACACCACGACTATCCAGGCCTGGCAGAGAAACCTCCCCTTTGGCTAGCTGACTTACGTACTGTGGCAGGCAAGCTAAAATACCATGTCCACTTAGGCAAAGGTGGATGAAGATAGATTGTAGTTGGCCTTACAAATCAATAAAATGTTCAGCACATATGCATTTTGAAATTCTCTTTGACTCCAGTATAGACTGAATTAGGGAATCGGGATTAGCAGAAGGTTATTGCCGTAATTTAGACAAGTACTTTGGGATGGTGGCAGTGAAGATAATAGAATTGGATAGAGTGTTTTTTTAATCCTCACCTGACAATACGAATTTTAGAGAAAGAGGAAGGGAGAGACAGAGAGAAAATGAGTGTGAGTGAAAAACATTAATTGGTTGCCTCTCATACATGCCCTGACTGGGGATCGAACCTGCAACAACCTCTGCAACCTTTTGGTGTATAGGTGACCCTCCAAGCAATTGAGTCTCCTGGTCAGGGCCTCGAGAATTGTATAGGTTTTAGAGATATATTTAGAAAGTGCAATTCACAAATTAAGAAGGCGTCAGAGGTTGAATACTAAAATAATACCGAGTACTTATGCTCGCTGTCAAATCAAAATAATTATGATCTCTTTGTAAATTCTGAATTACTAAATTTGTTTCATTTATTTGCTGCAGATCGAGTTTTGGTTCGGGTTAGCAATTTGACAGTACAAAAAGCTGATGAAGTTGTTTGGGTGCGTGCAAGGGTTCATACAAGCCGAGCTAAAGGTAAGATTGATTTAATGAGTAAAGAAAGGCCTTTTGTTAAGGAATCTAAATTTTTTGTTTTGCGTATATTTCACAGACTAAAGTAAATCTTTAAAAATAAAACAATCACCTCTGTTTTCTTTTTTAAATCACTGTAAAATATTAGTCTGTGTTTAATTAATTTTAGATTATTATAAGATCGCCTTAAATATAAGTTGACCTTAAAAACTCAGATGAAACCTAATAAGGTATTGATTTAACATTTCTCATAAGTTTAATTTTTTGAAGTGAAGAGTGTTTTTGAGAAGCTTTTCATTTGTTAATATTCTTATATCTGTGATATTTAGGTAGGGAGAGAGGTAGAAGAGATAAAAGGCTAAGACTGGGTTACCCGATACAGTAGCCACTGACTACATGTAGTTATTAAAATCCAGTAGATCAGTCACTACATGTATTTTGAGTGCTTAACTGCCACAATGGCTAGTGGCTCCTATATTGCACAGACAGTACAAATACAGAATATTTTTTCTCATTGTAGAAAGTTCCATTGAATTAGCATTAACAACAGAAAAGAAGGATAAGCATAGTTTAGACAAACCTTAGTTCCTTATGGAAAATTGTCCTAACCTAAAGTGTTCAAATTTATCTAAAAATATTAATGACATTAGTTTATAACTTTTTCACACACTTTTTCACATTTGATCATCCCTACAAATTTGTGATGTAGGCAGAACAGGCATTGCTATTGCCCTTTATAAATGAGGAGACTAAAACTACTTGCCCAAGTTCTCATAGTAATTGGTGGAATACAAACAAAATCTAGAAGCTTTCTAAAATACCTTCTGTCTCTCTAAGTTAGTTCATTGCTTCTATAGCATTTAATACATTCTGTAATATAGCATTTTTTACATTGTGTTTTAAAATACTTATTATAGAATTAATATGGGCTCATTTTTTAAAAATATATATTTTATTGATTTTTTACAGAGAGGAAGGGAGAAAGAGAGAGATAGAGAGGTAGAAACATCGATGAGAGAGAAACATCGATTCAGCTGCCTCCTGCACACTCCCCACTGGGGATGTGCCCGCAACCAAGGCACATGCCCCTGACGGGAATCGAACCCGGGACCCTTCAGTCCGCAGGCCGACGCTCTATCCACTGAGCCAAATCGGTCAGGGCTGGGCTCATTTTTAAAATCCCAACATTTTATACATATGTCTCATGCTCTCAGGTCACTACTTTAAGAGTTTGTCTATTCTTCCAGTATTCTTTTCCCAAGTAGATGAATGCTAGTAGACTTTGAGAAGAATAGTGCTGGAATATTAACTTTTTAAAAATGTTGATTTGCCTTCCTGAAAGGTTGGGCCATTTATTCTATCAATAGATATATCACATTGTATTGTAATCCCTGATTTACTTGTCTTTCTCCCACTAGTGTGGGATCTTTGTTCTGTCCAAAATATACACTTTGTTTCCTGAACATGGTTATTTAACAAATTAAAAGATAGAATACATGCTACACGTAAGGCTGAACCAAGCATACTTCTCTTCACATCTATCCCCAAAATGGAACAATTTGAGTATCAGTAAGGATAATTGCAGTGAATTGAAACATATCAGATATGTTTAAATCTGTAAATACATATTAATGCTAAGACAAACAGAAAACCTAGTTGGTCACCAATGCAAACAGTTCATTATTTTGAAACAGTATCATTTCTGTATGAGTTGTATATCACTGGCTAACCAAATGGTAGATGTAGAGAAGTGTCTTTTTATTTTTTAAGGAATTATCTCTTTAGAGAGGTATTCCAACTAATAAAATGAAAAAGAACATATTAAACCATCACCATTTTGTTCCTTATAAATTACCTAGGTACATTGATGGTCAGTGATTGCTAATAACAGAATAGAAAGATAACCAGAAATATTTTACATCTATTTATGAAAGAACACAATACCATTCAATGAAATACTATTGCCTAAAAAATTGTTCCTGAATCTCATTAAGCCTTTAGATTAACTACCAACTTACAGGAAAAACATAGGACAAGGAAACACATATTAAGTGACAATGGTTATGAGCAAAAACAACCTTGTCTCTTCTACTAGTATAAATAAATAGAAAAGGGAGGAGGAGGCTATGAGTTTAAACAGACTTATGATATCTCTGAACTAATTACTTGTTTGTATCCTGATTTAAATATACAATAAAAAGATACTTGAGATTCTTGGAAATTTGAACATTGACTGGATATTTGATGTTAAATATTTGTTCATTTTTTAGTTGAGATAATAGTACTATGGTAACATTATTTTTAAAGGGTTTTATCTCTTAGGGGTTCGTACTTAATTATATATAGACTAGAGGCCTGGTGCACGAATTCATGCATGGATGGGGTCCCTCAGCCAGGCTGGCCATCAGGCCTATCGGGCCAGCCGGTGGGGGGGAGGGGCTTCAGGCGGTTGGCTGGCTAGGGGGAGGGGCTGCGGGAGGTGGGTTGGCCACAGGAGGTTGGCTGTGGGAACGCACTGACCACCAGGGGGCAGCTCCTTTGTTATCATTTGCCCCCCGGTGGTCAGTGCGCATTATAGCAACCAGTCGTTCGGTTGTTCGGTCACTTAGGCTTTTATATATGTAGATGAAATACCATGGCTGGGGTTTGCTTCAAAATAGTACAGGCAGCCCTGGCCCGTTTTGCTCAGTGGATAGAGCGTCAGCCTGCAGACTGAAGGGTCCCAGGTTTGATTCCGGTCAAGGGCACATACCCAGGTTATGGGCTCAATCTCCAGTAGGGGGCGTGCAGGAGGCAGCTGATCAATGAGTCTCATCATTGATGTTTCTATCTCTCCCTCTCCCTTCCTCTCTGAAATCAATAAAAATATATTTTTTTTAAAAAATGGTACAGGCATTGAGGGATAAGTGGATTGGGTTAAAGCTGAGACAAGAATGGCCAAGAGGATTATAGGTAGACATTGGTATCATTTACAAATAATGCCCTTTTCTTTCAAATGTTTATTTCATTTCATGTTGTTTCTCTTTACAATAATTAGATTCTTTCTAGTCCTGTAGGGATTTCCACAATTAAGGATTTTTTATACAGCAGAGATTGAAACTCCTGATGAGTTATTTCATGGCTGTAGGTGTTCTGCATAAAATGTCATTAGAAAGCAATACCAGATTTTAGAAAGTATTAAAAGAAGTTTTCTTCTAGTCCAGTTTTCTGTTGTCAGAAATAGATGTTAAATTTTACAAGACCTTTTTCCAGCATTTTTTTCCCTCAAAATAAAATTGGTTGAGTGTATTTATGTAGAGGTTCATTATACTATTCTCTCTGCTTTTGTGTTGGTTTGAAATTTTCTAGATAATAAAAAATTAAAAATACAGTTGGTCCTCATTGATCATAGATTGTGTATTTACAAATTCACCTAGTTGCTAAAATGTATGTGTAACCCCAAAATCAGTATGTGCGGCATTTTCACTCTCATTCACAGACATGCTGACATGCATGTGTGCAGTGGCAAAACATTTGAGTTGTCCAGTGCATCCTAGTACATTCCCAGCCGAGGTCAAACACAATGAAGCTCTGCCTTCTTGAATCAGCTCTCATAAACAGGTGTCCTTTTCACAATCTGTTTCATGCCACATTCTTCAGTTCTGTGCTTTTTGTTGGTGATTTGGCTATTTAATATGGCCCCCAAGTATAGTACTGCTGAAGTGTTTTCTAGTGTTCCTAAGTGCAAGGAGGTTGTAAGATGCCTTACAGAGAAAATAGGTGTTAGACAAGCTTCATGTGAGCATGAGATACAGTGCTGTTGGCTATGAGTTCATGTTAATGAATCAATTCTATATATATTAAATAAGATCCATTTAAACAGAAACACACAAAACAAGGTCATGTATTGATGGACTGATGAAAATATTGTGATCAGAGGCTCACGGGAACCTAACCCTGTATTTCCCCTAGGAGCAATAGTTCAATATCTGCTAATTCATTGTTCCTGGAGACTTTATGGAATATAACTATCACAAATAACAAGAATCAATTATATATTATTGTAATGATTTATAATAATGGGTTTCTTAATGTTGAACAATTTGTAGATACATGAAATAAACTGAATTTGGCAAAGGTGTGAGTGGTATTTTAGTATAGTACTAGATTAAGTTTCAGGTATATTTTTGAAATTTTTCTTTAATCTGATCTTAATAACTTCTAATTGGAAACTCTTATTTTTTAAAAAAAATATATTTTATTGATTTTTTTACAGAGAGGAAGGTAGAGAGATAGAGAGTTAGAAACATCGATGAGAGAGAAACATCGATCAGCTGCCTCCTGCACATCTCCCACTGGGGATGTGCCCACAACCAAGGTACATGCCCTTGACCGGAATCGAACCTGGGACCCTTGAGTCCGCAGGCCGACGCTCTATCCACTGAGCCAAACCGGTCTCGGCAAAATCTTTTTTTTTTTTTTTAAGGTTATTTATGTGTGTGTGTTTAAGTAAGTTACCCAAATAACATTTTCACATGAATTTTTCAAAGAATACAAAAATGATATTCACTTTTTTCTTTTTTACTGTCTATCCTCTGCTTCAACATTTTTCTATTTATTCTTAATAATTTGTTCAGCATCTTTTCAAAAATCTTACTTTTTAATGTATGTATATGCATGCACACAAACACAGATACATACAGTTTTTTGTTTTGTGTGTGAGTTTTAATTTGTCTTATTTTATGTAAATGACAACATATTTTACGTGTTATTCTGCAACTTGTAAAATTTTCAATGAACATGTTTCTTGGAGATTTTTTCCATGGTACTAGTTATAGATCTACATAAGGCAGTATTTCTCCAAGATAGGTATCTAGAAGTGAGATTGCTGGATTGAAGGGTATGCATATACATACTTAACCCTTTGCGGTCCAATTTTATTTTTGGAATTCAAACAGTCTGGTCCAAATTAATTGACGGGATTGAAGGTTGAACCGGTTTGCGGTGTCGACCTCAGCCTCGACGTTGGACCTGCTCCTAGCACCTGGTCTGTTGAGTCAGCCTCGACGTTGGACCTGCTACTAGCACCTGGTCTGTCGAGTCAGCCTCGACGTTGGGCCAAAAAGGGTTAATATTTCTAATACCAAAAGAACCTTTCAATAACATTATATGTATTTATCCCACAAGTATGTGACTTTCTCCACATCTTGCTAATAGTGATTGTCAGTGTTTCTGCCAAAATAGATTATCTAAAAATAAATAAAATATTATGCTTTCAATTTGCTGCTTTTCCTTTCTTCCCATGTCTTACATTGGGAAAATGTCAATAAATAATGACTTACTTAGAATAATTCATGTGCTTTAACTCCAAAAGTAGTAACACATTAAAAGTGGACTTAGAAAAACAAACCATGCTAGCAATTTCAAGTAGAGAAAAGCTGTGAAAAACCATAAATAAGGAAATGGAAGTGTCAAAATCATAGTGTCAAAAGTATGACGATATAGGATCCTGTTAAGCAAACAAAAAAATCTAGTCTGTTTACATAATATCTGTATATTTTGCTTTAAAGGACAGTGTTTAAGATCAGATTTCTTATACTAAGTTTATACATTCCTAAAATCAAGTGTTTTATATATGACTGTAACTCTTAATGATACCTTTAAAATTTGTTTCTTTCCGTTGTGAAAGCTTATGAGCTTAAGTCTGCATATCAGAAGAGTAATTGAAATATCAGTGGGTCCTTTCAAATTGTATATACACTAGATGGAAGTCATTGGCAGTAAATAATTCTCTTTCAGTACTCTTTTTTCTAAAAACTTACTTTACTTCCAAAATAGCTGATTACTTTTGTTAAACAGATAATTTAGGATTTTTAATACCAAAGGTCAGATCAACATCCATGTGAGAATATTTTAGAGAAAATAACAAATGGAAAGTATTTAAAATAGTAAGGTCTTTGCTATTTAACTTCCTAACTGATTAACATAAATGATGAAGGAAAAGGTTAATGTTGGGAATCAGGAAGTTAAGGTACATTATCTAAATAATGAATACAGGAGCTTGACAAGCTGAAAGACAGTAGGAAGAGATCAAGACATAAGATTGCCTCACATCTTTAATAAGCTAGTTCTTCCACAAAGGCCTCTTCATTAGGAGCCATCACCATAATGGAGATGAGAATAAACCTTTTTGTTCTGACCACCTACCATGTTGGATCTTTAGCTCAGAAATAAAGATTGTACTCCTGGTGTGTAAAAGAAGGTTTCCAACTGTACATTTCTCTAAAACAGTACTCCTGTGAAAATTTAAGAAATAAAGTGCTGCTTCTAAAACCTTAAGAATCAAAGTTCAACACAATTTTTTTTAAATATATATTTTATTGATTTTTTACAGAGAGGAAGAGAGAGGGATAGAGAGTCAGAAACATCGATGAGAGAGAAACATCGATCAGCTGCCTCCTGCATGCCCCCCACTGGGGATGTGCCCACAACCAAGGTACATGCCCTTGACCAGAATCGAACCTGGGACCCTTCAGTCCTCAGGCCGATGCTCTATCCACTGAGCCAAACCAGTTAGGGCTCAACACAATTTTTTGCTATTAATCCTCACCCAAGGATATTTTTTTCATCGATTTTTTTTTTTTTAGAGAGGAAGGGAGGGGGGAAGGAGAGAGAGAGAGAGAGAGAGAGAGAGAGAGAGAGAGAGGTGTCAGAAGGAGGGGGGAGGGGAGGGGAGGAGGGGAGGGACACGCCCTTGACAGGGAATGGAACCCAAGACCCTTCCATGCGTGGGCCAGCGCTCTAACCACTCCAGCCAGGGCTCAACATGACTTTTAATTGTTAATTTAAATTATCTAAAAATAGTGATTTTATTCAGCTGTATTGAACATTGACTCTATATCTTTCTATAAACTGTCTCCTGGTTGGAAAATTTTAAAAAGAAAAATAAGTAATATTTAGCAATTGATTTATCTGTCCTGCAAAGTTTCTATACTAATTTAAATACAGTAAGGACTTTTTGCTAAACTGAGAAATTACGTACTTCTTGGAATAAAAAATAAATTAAAATTTCAATAGTGCCGAAAGATATAAAATGAAAAAAGTCTCACAGTTCTAGCATCTCCATTCCATCACAATCTCTTCCCCCTAAAATAACCACTGTTGTTTCTTGTGAACCCTTCCAGGGAGAAAAAATGCATGTACAAGCATGGGTATAGCCTTTGTTTTTTTAAATTTCCATAAAAAGGGTTGTACACATGGTGCTCCTTGTTATCACTAACCAGTGTCTATAAAAATAGTAGCTGCCCAGCTGGTGTTGCTCAGTGGCTGAGCATCGATCTATCAACCAGGAGGTCAGGGTTCGATTCCCTGTCAGGGCACATGCCCAGGTTTCTGACTGGATCCCTGGTAGGGGGTGTGCAGGAGGCATCCAGTCAGTGATTCTCTCTCATCATTGATGTTTCTCTCTCTCTCCCTCGCTGAAATCAGTAAAAATATTTGTTTGTTTTTAAATAGTAGCTTGCAAAACATTGAACTAAACAGATCATGCAGTACATTGTATTACCAGCCAAAGCCAAAGAAAGAAAATTGTGTTTACTAACACCTGGCAAGAACTTGGTCTCAAAAGTACCTGATACAGGTAGTCTGAGCAGACAGTTCTATTTACCAGGCACCAGAACTGATTTTTTATTTGTTTGAATCTTTTAGGAAATTTTTTGAATGGACCATCAAGATTCTAGTATTGAAAGTGCTTTGAACACAGACGCTTTGGGGATCATAGCATTAGAGCCACATGGAAATCTGTTCCACTAGTAAAGACTATATAAATATGAACTTTGGTTCCTTTATATAAATAACACCGTTATGAGAGGTTTTTCATACTTAATTTCCTTAATAAACAAGAGTCTGCTCTGCTTGTTCATTTATTGTGTTTTTAGATTCCACATATAAGTAAAATCATGGCATTTGTCTTTGTCTGACATTTCAGTCAGCACAATACCCTCTAGGTCCATCCATGTTGTTGCAGATGGCAAGATTTCATTCTTCTTTATGGCTGGTATATATGTAGCACTTCTTTATCACTCATGCATTGATAGACACCTGGGTTGCTTCCATATCTTAGCTATTGTAAATAATGCTGCAATAAGCATAGGGATGTACTAGTATGTGTCTTTTCGATTTAGTGGAATGGCTGGGTCCTTCTTTCTCTCTTGTTATATAGCTTTTGTTTTAAAGTCTATTTTGTCTGGTATAGGTATTGCTACCCCAGCTTTTGTTTGTTTGCATTTTCATGAAATACCTTTTTTCATCCCTTTATTTTCAGTCTGTGTGTGTATCTTTCAATATGAAGTGAGTCACTTGTAGGCAGCATATGTAAACCTTACCTTCTATACCTACCTCTTTCATTGTGTCATTGTCTTTAAAAAGTTTTTTTTTTCTGATTAGAAGAGTAGTATATGCTTATTGTAGAAAGTTCAGAAAATACAGAGAAATATGAAGAACATAATAATTCCCTGAAATTTCACCACCCATTAGTAGCCACATTTTGGTGTGTTTGTCCCCTATACAATCTATGTTAATAACTTTTTTCTTTTGTTTTTTTTAACACCATTCATCTCCCCTATACCCTCTTCTACCTCCACCCACCCCCTCATTCCCACATTCACCACAATGTTACCCAGGCCCATGAGTTCTTTCTCTCCCCCCCCCCCCCTTCATTAAATTCCACATGTGAGTGAAATCATATGGTACTTGTCTTTCTCTGGCGTATTTCACTTAGCATAATGTTCTCTAGGTCCATCCATGCTGTCGCAAAGGGTAAATTTTTCTTTTTTAGGCCCAATAGTCCATTATGTAAAGGTACTATAGCTGTTTTATCCGCTCATCAATTGATGGACACTTGAGCTGCTTCTAAATTTTGGCTATTGTAAATACAGTTGCAATGAACATAGGAGTACATATTTTTCAAATTAGTGTTTCAGGTTTCTCTAGATAAATTCCCAGAAGTGGAATTTCTGGGTCATAAGGTAGTTCCATTTTTCATTTTTTGAGGTAACTCCTTACTGCTTTCCACAGTGGTTGCACCAATCTGCATTCCCACCAACAGTACACAAGGGTTCCCTTTTCTCCACACCCTCAACAACACTTGTTTGTTTATTGATGATAGCCATTCTGACGGGTGTGAGGTGATATCTCATTGTGGTTCTAGTGTGCATTTTTCTGATGATTAATGACTCTGAGCATCTTTTCATATATCTATACTTTTTACACAAAATCGAGATTATATATGGTTTTATTATATTTTCACACAATGAGTATCTAACAAATGACTTATTTTATATTCCAAACACCTGACATACTTTTTGCACATAGTAATCCAGCTGTGAAATAGGAATGATAATCCTCAAATAAATAACCAATGGTAGTGCTGCTATTAATAATAGTAAACATTAATATTTATAGTTCATATTAATTAATATTTATATTCATATTTAATATTAATTGAATGTCACAACTCTAAATATATTACTTATATAATTTTCAATATTATTTAAGAAACATCAAGAAACTCCATGAGTTATATCTATTGTGTTTTTTTCCCCTTTTGCAGATGAAAAACTGAGGCATAAAGTGATTTAATAATTTTCTCAACAGGCTCCACCCTTGCCAGTGGTTAGAGCACTGGCAACAAAGGGTCACAGGTTCGATTCCCAATCAAGGACACATACCTGAGTTGTAGGTTCTATCCTGGCCTGGTCAGGTGTGTGCAAGAGTCAACCAATCAAAGAATAATAATTTTTCCACAGGCTCCTTCATAAGTGGTGGGCTGAATGTGATCCTGGGTCTTTTGATTTCAGAGCTTTTACTTTTTACCAAACCTTTATACTAAATGTTACCCCTTAGTGCTGACCCAGAGACATTTTCCTGTGCTCACTGTTTATATGCTCTATAGAGCTCTCCATTTTCTCTCAAGGTCTTTTGTGTGGCATTAGAGTTCATTGTATGACGGCTTTGTAGTGCAGCTAAGTCTGTGCTGCCTGTCTGTCCTGTTAGAGAAGCTAAAATACTTACTAAATCATGTTGTCTTCCAATTCATGCTAACACTTTGTTCTAAGTGGCCTAATATCTGGCTATAGTTTCAGTAGTTCCTGGGATAATGTCATTTTGATCCACCTGCAGATTTCTTTCTAACTTCATCAATCTTTATCTATTCAGTGTCTTAAAATCCCCTGAATTTATTATACATGGAACTTTCTTAAAAACTGTACTTTATGACTGGATCATATTCCAAAGGAAAGAGAAAATGAGTGTCTATTTAGTGGTAAAACTACCATATATGACTCGGAAGTCCATAGATTATGTTTGTGTTGGCACTTTGCTTGCAATCTATCTTCCTTTTATAAATTCATGATTACTGTCTGATTTTCTTTTCAAAATAGTCTATGTTGAAAGTAATAACTATAAGTCCACTTGCATTTTTGCTTTTTTTTTTCAAGGCTAGTTCTCAGTATAAAGGATAATTCTCAGTTTAAAAATCAAATCATCTTTTGCAGTTTTATAAGACAAGCTGATGAGAAAAGTGGTCTTAAAAAGATTTACCTGGTATTATGAAGAAATAGTTCCCCAAAACTTGACAGAGACTTAAAAAGAATCTGCTTTGGAGGAAAAGGATGTCACAAGGATATATAGTTACTAGAATCTGTTATGAATAGTTGTTTTCAAAAGATTAAGAATAAGGAATGATGGTTCTTTAATGAAAGGAGGGGGAAATCAAGAGGCCTAGAATATATAAAAATAAAACTGGCTATAGGGCATAAAGAGAATGATCTTTCATAGACAAAGTAACTTACTTGGAGTAAAAGAAAAATTGAGAACTATTACAAAGGATGAAAGATTGGGAAGATGATAAAGGAAATAGACCATGAAAGAAACTAGCCCAGTGATGGTGAACCTATGACACGCCTGTCAGAGGTGACACGCGAACTCATTTTTTTGGTTGATTTTTCTTTGTTAAATGGCATTTAAATATGTAAAATAAATGTAAAAATATGTCTTGCTTTTACTATGGTTGCAAATATCAAAAAATTTCTATATGTGACACGGCACCAGAGTTAAGTTAGGGTTTTTCAAAATGCTGACACGCCGAGCTCAAAAGGTTCGCCATCACTGAACTAGCCTGTCATTCTAAATGCTCTTTAAATGAACTCTGGTAGAAAGTAAAATGGACCACCCCTATAAAATGCTTGTGTTCTTGTTACTAAGTTCTTTATTAGTACTTCTGTGCTTGCATCATTGAAGCTCCCATGGTGGTTTGCTGGGGGCCAGCCCTAGCGGTCCAGGGGTTCCCAAAGGTGTGGACGGAGTCAGCAAAGAATGTTTTACACGGAGACAGCGTTCAGAACTCTCTTTAGTCTCCGTGGATCTTCCTGTGCCTGGCTGAGGCCACAGAGAAAGATGCCAAGGCAAGCTGAGCCTTTATTTTATAGTGAGAGGTAAACAAGGTAGTGGTTTCCATAGTTACACAGTTCTTGTGAGTTTCACTTGTTTTGGCCACTTCCTGCACTTCCCTTAGCCCATTAGCTTCCCAGATAAGATCTAGAGAGCCTCATAAGGTCAAGCCTAATTATGCTAAGAGGACTGTGCCCTCTAAGCTGGGAATTGTTTGTGACTTTAACAACAGGTCAGTCCAAGGCTTAACCCTATATCAGCTCCCCACATCTCACCCTTCTTTTATTTTTTAAGCTACTATAATGAGAGTTTTTAAGCTACCATAATGACAGTAAAACTTAAGCATCAAACTTAAGCATCAAGAACAAGACTCTGGCTATTAAAACAATAACAAAACAATGCCAATGCAAAACCCAAAACATTTTAAAACTTAAACATAACATTTTTAAAACTAGTAAGAATAATAAAACAGTGGCAATGCAAAAACAGCAATAAGTGAGAAATCAAAACCACAGTAACATTTTTCTACCAAATGAAAGTTTCTTTTGCCGATTTACTCAGAGTCCTCCGACTTGGCT
Source organism: Myotis brandtii (assembly GCF_000412655.1). NCBI lineage: Eukaryota > Metazoa > Chordata > Mammalia > Chiroptera > Vespertilionidae > Myotis > Myotis brandtii. Next base: position 404,864 of record NW_005356244.1, read on the forward strand.
GAGAGAGTAGCTTCCACTTCTTGCTTTTCTACCATCTGCTGGGCCTCAGTTGTTAACTTCTTCAGCTGACCCCAAGTCGGTGGTTTGGTTGTCCTTGTTGATCTGGCTAGCGGGCGTCGTCGCTGGCGACGGGCTCCCCGAAGTGTCAGCGCGTTGTACGGGGGATTAAAGGGTCCATCAGGGCCGCGTTTGATGGTGGTGTCGGTTTCCTGGCAGGAGTCAGCTGTGCCCTCTGGGTCAGCTGATATGGATGATACTGGGGAGGAGGAGGAGGAGGCGGAGATGGAGGGTAGTAGAGAAAAAGAAGAAAAAGCAAAAGAACTACAAGTTATGGAAGTGTTTAGAAAAAAGAGGAAGAAGACAGGGAAGAAGGCAGCATCCTCACACAGCCCTTTCCTTCAGCTGCCCCTTTCCCTGTGGTCCAAGGTAGAAATGGGAAACAAGTCCTGTTGCAGTGAGAGGGCAGCTGCTGTCAGCCAGTCTCTGTCTTTACCTGGGTCCCGATCTGAGCTGGGCCAAGTCTCTTTCTGTTATCTGGGTCCCGATCTGAGCTGGGCATGGGAAGCAAGAAGCAGCCATGGGGGCAGGAGATCTCCCTCAGAAGGGGCGAGTGTGCAGGCCCCTGCATAATTGGGGGGGGGGTTGAGGATCTGTGCCCCACCTCTGTTGACCCCCAAGTTCTCTCCTGCTGACCCCTCTACGACTGTGCCTGTCTTAGGTTGTTCCTCCCTGAGGAATCTTACCCGTCTCTGGCTAACCAGCCATCCTCCGGGGCCAAGCAGAGTGGTGTGAGGTTCAGTTCTGTCTCCTTGGTAGCCTATGTCCCTGTGGCCTCCATGCCCAGCACCTGCCTTGGGTTCCCCTCGCCTGCTGGCGGGGCCCCGGCTCTGGTCACATATCTTGGGGAACCAGGTTTCTTCTCCAGGGAGGGCCCAGCTCACACCATTGGGCGAGAGACAGATCCATGGTACCAGCCACCATGACCTCAGTAAGAACAGAGAACTCAGGCAACAGCTGTGGGCCCGGGACAGGGCTCTCTCAGCCCAGGATGTCGGGCTCTTGGTACAAGACAACTCCACGTATGGGGCATATACCAGACACCCCCTAGTCATG
>NW_005356244.1:406641-418209 GCF_000412655.1 Myotis brandtii
AAAGATCCTGAGGCAAGCTGAGCCTTTATTTTATAGTGAGAGGTAAACAAGGTAGTGGTTTCTAGAGTTACACAGTTCTTGTGAGTTTCACTTGTTTTGACCATAGTTACACTTCCTGCACTTCCCTCAGCCCATTAGCTTCCCAGATAAGATCTAGAGAGCCTCATAAGGTCAAGCCTAATTATGCTAAGAGGACTGTGCCCTCTAAGCTCGGAATTGTTTGTGACTTTAACAACAGGTCAGTCTGAGGCTTAACCCTATATCACCTCCCCACAGTGGTTAGCACAGTGCCTTTGACTGTAGAATATAATAGCTATTGAATGAATGTTGAAAGTGATCTGAAGTTACTTGAAATTTGTTTAATAAATCAATGTAATAACAAAATAATTTCTTTATTTGTAATATTTTTTAATTAGTGATTTGCCTGTGTTCTCATAACAAACATGTTAAAAGCATTATTTTACTCATAGTAGGAACTTGGGTTTCTTTAAAGTTTGTCAATTGAGGATGAGTATTTTGTCTGTAAAAGCCAGATATATGTGTGTTATGAGCCTGATGAATATAGTAAATTTTGACCCAAATTTAAAGAAGATAGGCATTTTTTTTCTGTAAAACCTGAAGTAGCATGTCCTTAATACATTTGTGTTCTTTCTGTCTTATTCAGGGAAGCAGTGTTTCTTAGTCCTACGTCAGCAGCAGTTTAACGTTCAGGCTCTTGTGGCAGTGGGAGACCATGCAAGCAAGCAGATGGTTAAATTTGCTGCCAAGTAAGTAAGCAATTATATCCTGTTGTCAGAATAAACAATGGTGGGAACCAAGACTCCCAGGGGTTTGGACCATTTTCATACATTAACATCAATGCTTCGTTTGTTCAAAAATGTAGTTATTTAAATTGTCGGTTCAGTGTTGCTGAATACATTAAACTTACAAAAGAGAAAATATGGAGCACAGGCTTAAAATTCATTGGGAACTGCTGAAGCAGCACTCTCTACAGACAAGTCACATTTACTTTCAAGTAGAGTAACAAAAAGCCTGGCAGCCTCCACATAGCAAAGCAACTTTATTTTGTGGTGTTTGGAGCTTCATTTCCTCTCTCCCTCCCTCAGTTTCTGATTTGCATATTGAGCAACAAGTTTTCTAACTGAATAAAAGTGTATAAAATAAAAGAATGTAGTTTTACAACTGATTCCCTCCTGAAGGATTTTTTAAAAGGTAAAAATTGCTTTGTCTCTCCAAAAGTCTTGCTGTCTGGCTCAGATTTCCTGTAGAAGTGCATTGTTTTGTACAGTTTGCAAGAAATGGGATATTGAGATAGTGTAGTGGTTATACATGCTGTAGTTCTAAGTTAATAATAGTTGGTGATATGCCTAGTTTTGTTCATTTGTATGTTTTTCTCAATTTAACTGAAATTTTATTTCCATGATAATGATCAAAGAAGACTTGGAAAATGGACGATCTTTACATTTTAAGTAGTAAAGTATTTCATAGGCATAAATGTTTTTCAAAGAAATTCAATCTAAAGTAAGTGCATATTTTTTCTATTGATTTTTATGTCTGTTCTTTAGATGTATGCTTTCAAAGATTGAGTTAATACACATAGAATTATCAATTTATAACTAGAAAAAAACTAAAAAATTATATAATTTAAGACTCTAATTTATGTTTGGGGCCTCCATGACTCCTCCAGCATAGTATTTTACATATAGTGGATGCTTAGCCACTGGTTTTGGTTTAGAGATTTATTTATCAAATTCAGTTTTATCATCTCATATCACAGTGTTTTAATATAGTAGATGCTCAGCAACTGGTTTTAGTTTAGAGATGTACTTATCAAAGTTAAGGGGTTTTTTTGTTTTGTTTTAAATATATTTTTACTGATATCAGAGAGGAAGGGAGATGGAGAGATAGAAACTTCAATGATGAGAGAGAATCATTGATCAGCTGCCTCCTGCACACCCCACACTGGGGATCGAGCCCCCAAACCCCAGTCGGGGTATGTGCCCTGACTGGGAATCAAACCCTGACCTCCTGGTTCATAGGTCGACGCTCAACCACTGAGCCATGCCAGCTGGGCTCAAATTTAGTTTTATTGTATCATAGCGATACCTGCACTCTGGTTTAAAAACTCCAATGCCATTAATTACATGGCTTCTCACTGGTGAACTCAATAGTATTAGTACTACTAGTACAGTAACCCCATCTCTCCCTCCCTCCCACTCCTGATGCCCAGAGACTGTCACTTTCATCTCTTCTACCTATATCTTTTGGTATTTAGGTTTGCAGATTTCATCTCATAGTCTGCAAAGGTTTGTGCCTTTTAAGGTCAATAAATAAGCTTGGACCCTAGAAATAAATGTTATATAGATAGCCTTTGAGCCCCTGGAAACCACAGACATAAATGCTAAATTATATTTAACTAGAGGCCTGGTGCATGAACTCGTGCACCAGTGGGGTCCCTCGGCCTGACCTGCAGGATCAGGCTGAAACCGGTTCTCCGACATCCCCCGAGGGGTCCCGGATTGCGAGAGGGCACAGGCCAGGCCAACAGACCCCACCAGTGCACGATCGGGGCCGGGGAGGGACTGCAGGAGGGCTCCAAGGTGTGTCTGGCCTGTCTCGCTCAGTCTTGATGGGCCAGACTCCAGCAGCAAACTAACCTACCGGTCAGAGCGTCTGCCCCCTGGTGGTCAGTGCACGTCATAGGGAGCTGTTGAGCAGCCCTAGCATATCATTAGCATATTACGCTTTGATTGGTTGTTCAATTGTTCTGCTGTTCAGTCTATTTGCATATTGCCCTTTTATTATATAGGATTAGAGGCCTGGTGCACAAAATTCATGTACTCGGGCAGGGGGGCCCTCAGCAGCCTGGGAGCCCCACAATCGATTGCCCCACAGAGGGAGGCCCTGCCCACCCACCGCAGTGCTGCCAGCCGGGTAGCCTGGGCCTCCCTCTTTGCGACTATCGATCATGGGGCTCCGTGATCGATCGCCCCGCAGAGGGAGGCCCCGCCCACCCGGCCAGGGCTGTGCAGTCGATCACTGCGCAGAGGGAGGCCCCACTACCCACCTTAGCACTGCCAGTGGGTAGCCTGGGCCTCCCTCTTTGGGGTGATCACGGAGGCCCGCCCCCAATTGATTGCCCTGCCGGCCGGTGGCCTGGACCTCCCACTGTGGGGTGATAGATCGCGGAGCCCCCCCATTGATCACCCCGCTAGCCAGTGGCCTGGGACTCCCTCTGCAGGACGATCAATCATGGGGCTCCGCAGAGGGAGGCCCCACCTACCTGCCGCAGTGCCACTGGCCGGGTAGCCTAGGTCTCCCTCTTTGGGACAATCAACCAATCACATCGCACCAGCCTTGGCTGACCTGGCGCCAGTGCGTGTCATAGTGTGGTCTTCCAGACGGTCGTCCAGATGGTCGTTTTGCTGTTAAGTCAATTTGCATATTACACTTTTATTATTACAGCTTGGTTCTGAAAACTAATATATGAAGATGACAATTTTATTTAGAATATATTTTTCCATTAAACTTCATTGTGACCTCAGGATTATGTTCCTGAAGGAAAGATTCTAGTCTAAAAATCTTGTTAAAATCCCACTTACCCTTGATATTTACTAAGAGGCATTTACTAACAAGAGGATAGTCACTTCATTTGATGTCTTTAGAAGTAAACACATCAAAATAGTCCACAAATAGTTATTTTTTTACTAGAGGCCTAGTGCATGAAATTCGTGCGGGGGGGGGGGGGGCCCCTCAGCCCAGCCTGCACCCTCTCTAATCTGGGACATCCCTCTCACAATCCTGGACCGCTGGCTCCTAATCACTCATCTGCCCATAGCCTGCCTGATCACCCCTAAATGCCCCCCAGCCCAGCCTGATTGCCCCTCACTGCCTCTGTGTGCTGGCCTGATCACCCCTAACTGCCCCCCCTGCCGGCCTGGTCACCCGTCCCTCACTAACCCCCCTGCTGGCGGTCACCCCTAACCGCCCCCACCCTGCCGGCCCGGTCGCCCCACGCAGCCTGCTTGTTCAGTCATTTGGTCGTCCCTCACTAACCCCCCTGCTGGCCTGGCCGTAGGCAGCCATCTTGTGAGGGCATGAGGGTTAATTTGCATATTACCTCTTTATTATATAGGACAATTTTGGATCTTCTCAGAGACTCCTGGGACTCGATTAACAGCAATTGACCATGTCAGATAATCAACCAAAGCTGTAGCTGGAAGAGCTATTTGTATATGGTCTCTCAAACAGAAATTAGTTCACTGATGCCCTCATAATATATTAATTAAAGAAAGGCTTTCATCTAAATGGGAGAGTGTAAGAAGGATCTTCTAGGCAAGAAAAGAATTCAGCTAACTCAGCCATACTACAAAATCCTTAACTGTGGCTCATATGGACTTTCTGTTTTGAAGCATGAAGGATAATCCAACATTCAGATACAGCACCAGAATGATAGTAATACTATAATTATTAACTCATATTTTAAAAAAACATTTGAGAGTAAAATCTTTATTTGTGAGTTTTCTTCTAAGTGAGTCTTCTAAGTTATTTGGTTTTAATTCTTTTCTCTCTTTAGTGTTATTCTTTATAATTTCTGCCACGTTAGTTGGGTTTGAACAAAATAGTCCAATAATTTATTAAACTAATATTTAGTGATACATACAAGCTCTTTCTGCTCCCTCCTAAGTCTATACTTGCTAGAAGCTTTTTTTTTTAAGTCCTATTTTTATCTAACATCTTAATGGCTTTCTATTTCCAACCATGTCCCATATTAATTCTGCCTGCTGGTTCCCTCAGTACAGTGTTATTTGTCACTATGTACTTCCCAAGATACACTCTGTGTATCTGCAGTGGCCTCTCTTCTTAAAAGCTTTGGCTTTATTCATTAAATCCTCACTCTTTGTCACTTAGTTTAAGCCCATGTCTTTCATGATCCTCATTGATGGGTTTCTCTTTGCATTTCTTTGGGGTCCACAGATATGTTTCCTAGGAGGCTGAAAGTTTTCTAGATTTTTAAAAATTTCAGTGTACATTTTTATTATTATCTTAAAGTTATATAAGGGTATTATTTTATGTTTTAAAGCCTAAGTTATAACAAAATAACTGTAAATTTAGTGCTTCCATTTAGCGTTTTCTGTCAGATTTACAATTTTGTTCATGCCAGCTGAAGCCAAATGATATCCATGTTCTGCACAAATGAAGATTCCACTGTATTTGAACAGTAGTACATGCTGAATGAGTTGGGTTACGAGGTGATACTTCATAGTTAAGAGGCATCCTGAAGTTTTAAAAGCCTGTGCCATTCAAGCAGATTTATTGAATCCTACATTTATCTGTATTAGGGCAGCAGAATCACTAATAGCATAGTAGTTTCCATGCAAGGAAAAATGTTTCTATTTCCAGTTCTAATAGTTATCAGATTGGATACCCATTTGATTAAAACTTCAATTGACAATGCAACGTTATTAACTTTCACATGAACATGATAGTTTTATAAAATTATCGACTAATACTTTATTTAAGTTGTCATTCTTGGATTGCTCTTTACAGAATTTTGGTTGATTATGAGGCCTAATTATCCTGAACCAGCCTCAGAGTTAATGTCTTATGTAATTGTGAACAGGCATTCTTCACATTACTAGAATTGAAAATGCAAAAACATTAAATATAGAACTGGATCTGCAATTACAGCTTTATACAGTAAACCCAAAAGTCAGCAATTTAGTTTTCGCAAGCTTTAAATTAATACTGTTTATTTGAATTTTGTGTCTTTATACTTGTTTTTATTTTGTTTAAAATTTTATTTTGATTTAAAGTTAAGAGCTGTAAGTGTAGGCATTTATACTAGTTTTATATTTGTAGATATTTAAATAACACAATAAAACTTGTTTAAGTGCTTACTAAGGATTCCTGACATTTTTGTTCCACTAAAAAGAGCCCATGCAGTAGTTTGGGAACCACTGGTCTGTGCTATATTGAGTAGTGTTTAATTCTTACCAAGCTTATTTTGAACTTAAAATTCTTGACATTTTTGGTGAAGAAAAATTAGTTCACAAAATAAGTCATTATGGAACTACTAGGATGATTTAAATCTTTAATTTTTACAAAGCACCAAAGGCCAGCTGGGTAAAATAGAGGGCCAGAGAGCCCAGATGCTTGGTCCCCACCAACTAGCCATGTGATTTCATAAATTGTTTACTGTATCTAGTCTTACTTCATTTTTAGAGCTATGACCCTTCTTTAAAAATCTTCATTTCTACTTCCTAAGAAATATAAAACTATGAGACTCGGTATGGTATTAATTCACTATAATTGCAAGAAGTTACTTGACATGTAAAACAAGCCTATGCCTGCCTTAGAATTCGAATATAGATTTTTATTATCTAAGAGTAGTTTAATATTTTAAAAAATAATTTATGCTTTTTGGGTTCTGTTTTTAACTAGCAAAAATACATGGTTTCTCATGTTCGGGCATTTTGAATTCTTTCCTCAATGACTTGTACAATTTAATTTACATCATTGTGCTATATTGAGTAGTGTTTTACTAAAAAAAAATTTTACATTATTTTGTTGGTGCATTACTCGAAAAACTAGTGTGTGGCAACTTTATAGCCTGTCCTCTTTTCTATCTAATCTTATATTATAACTTTTCCAAGATTTAAAAATTACTAATTTGAATGTGGGTAGTTAAGTAGATCTGTGGACATATTTCTCATTGCGTATAGTAAAATTCAACTAATTATTTCTGACAACAAGAAGGCTAGCAAATTTGTTGCCAGTTTTGCTGAAAACCTTTAATATTCAAGTGTCTATAAGTTAAAATTTTAAGTTTTATTGACATTAGAATATGTAAATATGCAGAAAGAAACGCTTAATATAGTATATTTTTCACCATTATTGATACTGGGGTGGGGGGAGATAAGGAAGTAGATACAAACAACAGAATAGTGGTTACTGGGAGGAACTGGCTTTCGGGGAGGACAAAGAGGATAAAGGGAGTCAAATACATGGTGATGGAGGGAGACTAGGCTTCAGGTGGTGGGCACACAATGGAGTATACAGATGTCATATTATAAAGATATACACCTAAAATTTACATAATATTAACCAATGTCACCCCAGTAAATTTAATTTTTAAAAAGCATGCTATAAAAACAGTGGTGGGAAAAGTAGTTAGAAACTAGAGAGTTTTATGTTTATAAAGTTATTTTTTCTTTAATAATTTCAATATAAAAATATATCTATAATTATAAACATGAAACCTAAAATTCACTAGACAACTTTAATAATTGCATCTATGTTTGCTTACTCTTTTGCCTTTTCTTATCATCAGCACTGCCACAGTTCATTTTACACATTCTTATTACTCTATATGTGAGAAAAAACAAAGTCACTCAACGAAGCAGCTATGTGGTATATGCAACTGATGTGGAAAATAAGACCACAGACTCAGTTGTTAAAATTAGAATTTATCCTTTACTAAGATTCTGGGCACAGGAAGGAAGGATTTGCCTAGATAACTGATGGTGTTCCTTAACACATCAGGCTCTTTGTTAGACATTTGTACCAACTAAAACCCTCTCCTAAATTGCTCTCTTGTCAGCAAGAGAGGAGATCTTGGGACATTCAGGTCTGGGTGTCCTTTTGGGTTAACTTTTTGTAAACTGGTGCGAATATTCAGTCAGTTCTGCTGTAATATAACAGATGCATTCCTAAAAATCACTGCTATGCAAAATTATGCAATAAGAAATTCGAGATTTATATGGAAAACTGGATGCCCGGTGCACAAAATTCATGCACTTGGGGGGGCTCCCTCAGCCCGGCCTGCGCCCTCTTGCAGCCCAGGAGCCCTCGGGGGGTGTCCAACTGCCGGCTTAGGCCTGCTCCCCTTAAACTGGCAGTCGGACATCCTTAGCACTGCCGCAGAACAGCTGTGCTCGCCAGCCATGAGCCCGGCTCAGGGCTTCTGGCTGAGCGGCGGTCCCCTTGTGGGAGCACACTGACCACCAGAGGGCAGCTCCTGCGTTGAGCATCTGCCCTCCCCCCTCAGTGGTCAGTGCGTGTCATAGCGACCAGTCATTCCGCCATTCAGTCGATTTGCATAATAGCCTTTTATTATATAGGATGGGTTAATAGCACAACCAAAAACTTTAGTAGTGAAATCATTTTATAATAAACCTAATATAAAAAAAAACAGGTAGAATAGTTTTCCACATGTTAAATGACTGAGAAATTCAACAATAAATATCTCACTTTATCTTTAAAAATACATGTTGTGTTCTTGTGGAAGTAGGTGTCAGAAGAGTTGCAGCTTGTAAATTGTGGTAGAAGGAAAGCTGTTCAAAGGAAAGTTGTACCACCAGGTGGATGGATGTAGCTTATAACACAGATAGAAATTTGGGGTGTGTGTGTGTTTCATGTGTTCCTACAGGGCTTAGTTCACCAAAGAATAGTTTTCTATATTGACCTAGTGCAGCGGTTCTCAACCTATGGGTCGCGACCCCTTTGGGGGTCAAACAACCCTTTCACAGGGGGTGCCTAAGACCGGAAAACACATATTGAATATATAATTACATATTATTTTTGTGATTAATCACTATGCTTTAATTATGTTCAATTTGTAACAATGAAAATACATCCTGCATATCAGATATTTACATTACGATTCATAACAGTAGCAAAATTACAGTTATGAAGTAGCAACGAAAATAATTTTATGGTTGGGGGTCACCACAACATGAGGAACTGTATTAAAGGGTCACGGCATTAGGAAGGTTGAGAACCACTGACCTAGTGGTTCTCACTGATGAAATCTGGCATAGGCAAACACAAAATTCTCATTATTCTCAGATTGATACCTAATACGTCAGCTGTGTTAGAAATAATTCACATCAAAATAATGTTTATAGCAAAACTGACTATGCTCTTAAAAGAGACAATTATATATGCCAGTGAGTAGGTAAAAATATGTCTTATCTGCTGACTGCTTATGTGTGGGGTAAGGAAAAGAACATGAAAATTGACTTCAAAGTTTTTAGTTTGAGAAACTATGCCGAAATGACACCATTAATCTGGAGTAAATTCCCAGAGGAGCTGGGACTAAACCCTAGACACTCTGGAGCTGGGATGAGCTTACCTTTCCTTAGAACACTTGGCCAGGTAAAGAGTGGATACTAAACAGGAATGAGGCTCTGATAGCAATGAAGAAAGGGAGAGTGCTTATGTAGTATGTTGAGTAAATGAAGAGAAGAACCAGCCTTTTGAGTTCGTGAAAAGCCCAAACACTAAAATAGGTCGTTTTACTGAAAATTATTTTGTTTTTCTAGCTGATAGTATTCTGCTCCCCTCATTCTAAATATTTTCAAGTGTTTGTGGAACACTATGGCCTTAAAATTCCTTCCATTTCCTCCACTATCTTCACCATTACTTTAACAACTCACTCCTGTGGCCACACCTTGGTTTTTGCTCCCCAGAACTTTATTTTAAAAGCAATCTCCCCATTTTCTCCTAGTGTTTTCTGTCCCCTTTTGACTTCACGCAACCTCAGTTCGATTCGTAGCACTTTCACTGCATCCTTAATCACTGTTCTCTCTTTGTTTCTCTTGCCCTGCGAATACCCTTCACACTCCCCTGCCCCATAGACTTCTGACCCAATAATCCTAACACCAAGGTTAAATAGTAATTGTGTATTTATGGCACAGCAATTGATTTTTATTCCTCAGCTGGCTAAACAGAATATATTGTACCTTAGCATGAAAATAGAAGTTTATAGGCTGCCTATTTTCATTGTTTCTCTGAACTCTTCCTGATCTATTTCTCTTTATCCCTTAGTTTCCTAAGTATAATTAGAATTAGAATAGAAAAATTTGGAAAACACTGTGAATTCCATCACTTAATATATTAGCACTTATATTATGATTAAAAATAGCACATGAACGACATCATCTAAATTTTGGTGGATTCTGTTATTTATTTAAATAAAGCAAAAAATTCTTACTTGTAGATATTTTTAGCTTCAGAAATTTGAGGATCAATGAAGAATGAGGTAATTCAAATGAATATTTAGTAACATTTACTTTGAGAAGCTAGCAGCTTAGTGAGCCAACTAACCAGTCTGCTAGAATCTTTGGTTTGGAAAATAGCATAGGGTAGAAATATGTTCATGAAAAAAAGGCCATTTTTATATAATGAAATGTGTATACTAGGACAGTGTCTAAGGACTGTTTATATATTCTCAAGGTGTTTCCATTTTGAATAGTGCTACCCAAAGAGACTGTACATTTAAAATATTGTGAACTTCCTACACAACAAAGTGGGGAAAATAATGGTATTTATATGTTAATTCTGAGGCCCTACATTTAACTCTATTCCCTCTGGCCATATACCAGGTGGAATAAAGCAAGGATTCTGCTCTTAAAAATATCAAATCAGATAGTTCCAGCTGGGGCTTTCTAATCATTTAAAAGGCAAAATATGAGGTCACTTTTAATATCTTAAAGTAGATAACTACCTTAGCATTTACTTTAGGTATTAAAATCTGAGATTTTTATCTTTGCCTTATTGACTAGATTATACTGCTAGCAGTTTCTGGCTGTTGATTATTTGCCTTAAGAACATTTAGAGCCTAATGTGGGGTCAGTTGTTTTTCCCAAAATTACCTTTCCTAGGAATATCCAATTCATCAATGTACTAATCTGAAAACTTGAGTTACCAATTGAATATAAGTGCCACATGACTCTTCAACACATTATTATAATCAATTTGTTGGAAAGATCAATTTTCTTACGGTTGAATGCATATAAAAATGAAGCAATCAAATGAGTTACATAGGAAGGTTGTCAGATTTCATTCCCTAGAGATCTTTAAGAACAGATCCTTAATTGTGTATTTAAAATGATATGAGCAATACTCATATCCGACAAAATAGACTTTAAAAGCATCATGCTAAGCGAAATAACCCAGTCGGAGAAAGATAAATATCATATGATCTCACTCATTTGTGGAATATAATGAACAACATAAACTGATGGACAAAAATAGAGCCAGAGTGAAAAAAATATATACTAGAATATAATAGAAGTAATCTTGTTATTTGCGGATTTTTAATATTACAACTTTCGTGATATACTATGTTAGTACAGTTTTGGTAATATTATTATACTTAAAATCCTTTTATTCTTGAAATATTAAAGTTTATTGCATGTATTACTATTATATGTAAGATCATTTTTCTTGAATAATTGGTGTTTATTGCATGTAACATCATATTTAAAATTGTTTTTCTTGAGATATTAATGTTTATTGCATGTAACATTACTATACTTAAAATAGTTTTTCTTAAAGGTTTATTGCATGTAACATTATTATATTTAAAGTCGTTTTTCTTGAAATAAAAAAAATGGGGGGAAAAAGGACCACAGTTCATTTGAAAAAGCAGTTGTTGAACCACAGTTTTTTAATCCACTCATCTGCTGATGGGCACTTAGGCTGTTTCCAAATCTTAGCTATGGTGAATTGTGCTGCTATGAACATAGGGATGCATATATCATTTCTGATTGGTGTTTCTAG
>NW_005356244.1:419225-469360 GCF_000412655.1 Myotis brandtii
CATTTGCAACAGCATGGATGGAACTGGAGAGCGTTATGCTAAGTGAAATAAGCCAGTCAGAGAAAGATAAATACCACATGATCTCACTCATTTGTGGAATATAGTGAACAACATAGGCTGATGAGCAGGGATAGATCCAGAGACAGAGAAGCAGCGATAAGACTGTCAAACCTCAGAGGGAAAGTAGGAGAAGGTGGGGGTAAGGGGGAGAGATCAACCAAAGGACTTGTATGCATGCATATAAGCCCAACCAATGGACACAGATAACAGGGGGGTGAGGGCATGAGTGTGTGGGGGGGTGGTTTATGGGGAGAATGAGGTCACATATGTAATACCTTAATCAATAAAGAAATTAAAGATTAAAAGAAAAAGCAGTTGTTAAAGTTAAAAATTATATTTTGCTAGTTGTGATTATTTAACATGCCTTCCTCCCAACATAGAAATTTATGGATTCTGGAAAAAGAAAAGAAAAAAAGACTTTTTCAGACTGTTATTTATATACATATATTTTTTTAAGTTTTCTTCGTATTAGTCATTGTGGTTAAGTGATTTATTGGTAGCTGATGAGTCACAAGTATCTTTCCCATTCTCCAATGAGTCACCTAGCTACCTGCAAGTTTGTTTACTTTACTTTTAGATCTTTTACAAAAGAATAAATATTTTACATAGTTGGTAAGCTAAAATTCAGTTTGCTGCATTAACTTTTAAAATTGTAAAATATCAAAATCCTCAGAAGTCTCGTTGATTTAGAAAACTTATTTAGTACCTGCTCTGGTAAAGGCACCATATTAGGCTTGTATACAATGATACATATAATACTTAAGAAACTTAATTTGGTAAGAGAGTAAATATAGATAAACAGCTGCATACAGAGACATGTTACGGGTGCTGTGGTAGAAGTATATGTATAGATCACCTATAGTTGAGGCCCACAGGGAGTTGGGTATGTGGGTACCCCTTGAGCATCATATGGACAATTTGGTAAACATAGGCTAAGTCATTATACTGTTGTGGGTTGCAACTCTGAGCTTAAGTGGTTTATAAAGAGGCAGTTATCTATTGTAGGAGAAGCAGAACTTCTGTATTTGGCCCTGTCCAGTTCAGTATTTGTATTGAAAACTTCAATAAAGATATACTTTAAAAGTAGGTCTAAAATCTGGCGTCAAAATTCCAGAGAGTTTATGGGATTAATTCTTCTAAGTTAACTATAACTTTAAATATAACTTCATGTTGTTTTATACAAAGATTCTGATGAATTTCTATTGAAGCTGGCAGCAATAGCGGGACATCAAGATGCATCAGCATTATTGGAGAAGGTAGCACGATTCTTGAGCATTTTGAAAATTATTCATGAAGGGCCTGTTTTTTCCAGTTTCTTTCTTATAAACTATAATGGAGTCTGGCAGCTCGTGAGCTTCTAAGATTGAGAATGTATTATTTCAAAGTGAGCTGATGATACATTCTGTAGTATTTAAAATTGGGTGCTAATTTTTAAGTCTAACAATTCTCTAGTCATCTGTATGTGATTTTACTAGCTGTGTGATCTTAGGCTAATTAGTTGACCTTTTAGTCTGTTTCTTCAACTGTAAAATTGTGACAGTACCTACTTTGTAGACTTTTGTGAAGTTTGAGCGAGATGGTATATGTGTAAACTACTTCACATAGGAACTGGAACATAAAAGGAAATTGATGTGGGAATAGTGATAGTTAAGGTATTTACATATATTAAGATAAGTTTCATTTGCACTATAAATATCAAAATAAAACTATGCTTCAACATTAAAAAATACAGAGAAAATGAACAAAACTTCTGTAGAAGGATGACAGAAAATTTATGAAGCATTCCATATTTTTTGCAAATGAGAAAAAATGTGGAGGTGTATAGACCAAATAGTAAAACAGTGATTATAGAAAGAGGGGTTGGCTATATAATGGGGGACTTAAATTTTTAAATTTACGTTTGTTTAACACTAGAGGCCCGGTGGATGAAATTTTGCATGGGTAGAGGAGACATTGCCTGGCTGGCAATCAGGGCCGATTGGGGACTTCTGGCTGCCGGCCGGGGCCTTCCTTCCCCAGCTGCCGGCCAGGGCCTTCCTTCGCTCAATGCCACCCCCTGGTGGTCAGCACACATCATAGCGAGCAAGTGAACTCCTGGTCGAACTCCCGAGGGGACACTTTGCATATTAGCCTTTTATATAGAGAGATTGGAATTTTTAGTAATAAGTAAGTATAATCTCCTGTAATATCAGCAATGTTCAGAGATAACTACTCAGCCCAATAGTTGATATATTATCTATAGCTACGTTAACCCTATATGTAAAGCTTAATATCTTCTTCTATCTGTATTAGTCCTATGGTTGATAAATTAACTGTTCTCTTCTTGAAACATGTTACTTCCTTGTATTTCTAATGCGGTTCTCTTCTGATATATTTTTTTAATGTCTCCTCTACTCTCCCACCCAGATTCCTATCATGGTCTTTAGTGTTTCTAAAGGATAGTAAATAATAAGTATAAATGAGATTGGTCCCCCAAAAAACTAATATGTGTGACAAAACCAAGAGGTAATACCAGATGTCATTTTTGGATTGTTTTAGGCAGTTCTGATTTTGAAATGTGTTTATAGACCAACCTCTTTCCCTGAGCAGTCACTTTGAAGAGGACAGTATTCACTTGAACAGATAAATTCTGCTGTGTTTGATAAAAAATCAGCCTAATGTTTTATAGTAAAGTTTTGTATATCGGTTTTTAAAAACATCTTTATAGTGCATAATGTACACTGTTGGTTGGCAATGTGTGTATGATAAATTGCAAATAAACATTTAGAAACCCTTATTATGATCAGATAATAGCTTTGAACTCAAGGGTGTGGTGTTTTTTTTTTTTAATTTTATAACTTTCTTGAGCTTAAGATTGTATTAGTCAGCTGTTGCAGAAGAAAACTGCTGTGTAACAAACCACTTCAAAATTCAGTATTATGACAATACTACCCAAAGTGATCTACAGATTCAGTGCAATCCCTGTCACAATCCCAATGGCATTTCTTTCTCTTTTTTTTTGGCAGAAATAGAAAAATCCATCCTAAAATTTATATGGAATCTCAAGGGACTCTGACTAGCCAAAAAATTTTTGAAAAATAACAAACTTGGAAGACTCACACTTTTTGATTTCAAAACTTACGACAGCCCAGCTGGTGTGATTTAGTGGTTGAGTGTCAACCCAGGAAACAAGAGGCTTGATTCCCAGTCAGGGCACATGCCCAGGTTGTGCGCTCGATCCCCATTGGGGGCATGCAGGAGGCAGCTGATTGATTATGTTTCCTCTTTCATTGATGTTTCTCTCTCTCTCTCTCTCTCTCTCTCTCTCCCTAAAAATCAATAATAAGAACATTTTTTTTAAATGTACTACCAAGCTACAGTATTCAAAACAGTGTAGTACCAGCATAAGGACAGGCATATAGACCAATGAAATAAAATAGAGAGCCCAGAAATAAACCCTGACATATGTGGTCAATTGATTTTCGTCAAGGGTGTCAAGACCATTCAGTGGATAAAGAACAATCTTTTCAAGAAGTTGTGCAAGGAAAACTGGATATCCACATGCAAAAGACCTTATCTTATACCATATATAAACTTGACTCAAAATAGATCAATGACCTAAATATATAAAAGTTAAAACTATAAGATTCTTTAGAAGAAAACATGGACCAAAAGCTTCATGTCATTGGATTTAGCAGTGATTTTATGTATATAAAACTTTGTATCAAAGGGCACCATCAAGAGAGTGAAAAGATAACCCACACGATGGAGAAAATATTTGCAAATCATATGTCCAATAAAAGATTAATATCCAGAATACATCTAGAATTACAACTCACAACAGCAACAAAAACCCTATTTCAAAATGGGCAAAGGACTTGAATAGACATTTCTCCAAAGATATACAAATAGCCACTAAGCACATGAAAAGATGCTCAATATCACTAGTCATTAGGGAAATGCAAATCAAAACCACAATAAGACATCACTTTATACCCATTAGAATGACCATTATCCAAAAAAAAAAAACCAACACAGAAAATAGCATGACCCATGTGGCTCATTTGGTTGGAGCATCCCCCCATGTTCCATTCCAGTCAGGGCACATACTCAGGTTTCAGGTTCAATCCCCAGTTGAGGCACATACAGGAGGCAACCAGTAGATGTTCCTCACATCAATGTTTCTTTCCCTCTCACCTCCTCTCTCTAAAATCAATAATGAATCAATGAATGAGTGAATGAATGGAAAATAATGATGGTAAGGATGTGGAGAAATTGGAACCTGTGTGCATTGCCAGTGGGATTGTAAAATGGTACAGCTGCTTTGGAAAACAATATGACGGTTCCTCAAAATTAAACATAGAATTTTTATATGATCCAGCAATTCCACTTCTAGGTAGATACCCAAAAGAATTTAAAGCGGGGACTCAAGCCGATCATTGTATGTTATTGTTCTAGCATTATTCACAATAAACAAAAGGTGGAAACAACCTATCATTAGATGAATGAATAAACATACTGTGACATGTACATATAATGGAATATTATTCAACCTTAAAAAGGAATGAAATTCTGATATATGCTATAACATGGATGAACCTTAAAAACATTATGCTAAGTGAAATAAGTCAGATACAAAAGGACAAATATGATTCTACGTCTTTGAGGGGCCTAGAATAGTAAAATTCATAGACACAGATAATAGAATAGAGATTACCAAGAGCTGGGGTAGGGAGTAGTTGGAGGGAAGGGGGAGTTAATTGTTTAATGAGTACAGGGTATCTATTCGGGATACTGAAGAAGTTCTGAAAATAAATAATGGTGATGATTGCACAACATTGTGACTGCCACTGAATATGTACACTTAACAGTGCACCCCATTGTTCATAGCACAATTGACAATAGCTAATACTTGGAAACAGCCTAAGTGCCCATCAGCAGATGAGTGGATTAAAAAAAAACTGTGGTACATCTACACAGTGCTGTAAAAAAGAAGGAACTCTTACCATTTGCAATAGCATGGTGGACTTGGAGAGCATTATGCTAAGTGAAATAAGCTAGTCAGAGAAAGATAAATATCACATGATCTCACTCATTTGTGTAATATAAGAAACAACATAAACTGATGAACAAAAATAGATCCAGAGACATAGAAGCATTGGACAAACTGTCCAACCTCAGAGGGAAGGCAAGGAAGGGGGGAAAGAGATCAACCAAAGGACTTGTATGCATGCATATAAGTATAACCAGTGGACACAGACAGCAGGAGGGTGAGGGCATGTGCTGGGGGTGGGAGTGGCTGGGGAGAAGTCAATGGAAGGAAAAGGAGACATATGTAATACTTTGAACAATAAAGAATTTAAATTTTAAAAAATAATCTTCAAACTATCTTCCCAATTAGAATGAAGACAGGACAGGTACCATGATTGTATAATTCAATACTACATACCTTGTACCTGTAAATAGTATCAGTTAAGCCCTAGCTGGTTTGGCTCAGTGGATAGAGCGTCAGCCTGCCGACTGAAGGGTCAAGGACACATGCCCAGATTGTGGGCTTGATCCCCAGTAGGGGGTGTGCAGGAGGCAGCAGTCAGTGATTCTCATCATTAATTTTTCTAGCTCTCCCTCTTCCTTCCTCTCTGAAATCAATAAAAATATATATATATATTTTAAATAGTACCAGTTAAAATTTTTGTAATGTCAAAATGAATAAAACCTATGGAGTATTATAGAAATGTGAATCTCTTATCTATACATATAAAAGCCTAGTATGCAAATTGTCCCCTCGGGAGTTCGACCGGGAGTTCACTCGCTCGCTATGATGTGCTCTGACCACCAGGGGACAGCACGGAATGAAGAAGGCCCCGGCCGGCAGCCGGAAGGCCCTGATCACTAGCCAGGCCTAGGGACCCTTCCCGTGCATGAATTTCGTCCACCGGGCCTCCAGTATAAAAATAAAATAATATGGATTATCTAAGAAAAAAGAAGGAAATAGAAAGAGAAAGTGGTGTGTTGAATTATTTCTTAAGTATTATTGGGATATGGATTTTTAAAATTAATTTATGTACTTAATTATGTTAATGTCATATATTTCATGAATGCTTAATAAATAGGATTATAGAATTTTAAGAAAAATCCCAGCTGCATATAACAATAAACTTTGATTTTTTAAATATCCTATATAATAAAGAGGTAATATGCAAACTGACCATCATGCCCTCACACAAGATGGCCGCCCCCATGTGGTCACAGGTGGCCTCCACAAGATGGCCGGCAGGGGAGGGCAGTTGTGGGCGACCAGGCCGGCAGGGGAGGGCAGTTGGGGGCAACCAGCCCGGCAGAGGAGGGCAGTTGGGGGTGACCAGGCCGGCAGGGGAGGGCAGTTGGGGGCAACCAGCCCGGCAGAGGAGGGCAGTTGGGGGTGACCAGGCCGGCAGGGGAGGGCAGTTGGGGGCAACCAGCCCGGCAGAGGAGGGCAGTTGGGGGTGACCAGGCCGGCAGGGGAGGGCAGTTGGGGGCAACCAGCCCGGCAGAGGAGGGCAGTTGGGGGTGACCAGGCCGGCAGGGGAGGGCAGTTGGGGGCAACCAGCCCGGCAGAGGAGGGCAGTTGGGGGTGACCAGGCCGGCAGGGGAGGGCAGTTGGGGGCAGTCGGGCCAGCAGGGGAGCAGTTAGGCATCAATAAGGCTGGCAGGGGAGTGGTTAGGGGGTGATCAGGCTGGCAGGCAGAGGCGGTTAGGGGCAATCAGGCAGGCAGGCAAGCAGGCGGGTGGGAGCCAGCAGCCCCGGATTGTGAGAGGGATGTCCGACTGCTGGTTTAGGCCTGATCCCAGACCAGGGATTTAACCATGACCTTCTGGTTCACAGGTTGACGCTCAGCCACTGAACCATGCTGGCTGGGCAAACTTTGATTTCTTGCTTCTACATCTGAGGGTCAGTTAGAGTTTGGCTCATCTAGGCTTGTTCTGAAGTTGTGGTTTGGGTCCTGGTGTTTCTCAGATTCTTTGGACCATCAATTTACCTGAGCATCATCCTCTCAAGAGAAATGCAGGGATGCTAAATGGCACGTTCAACTGCATAAGTACATTTCAAGCCTTTGCTGGCATCACATCCACTGACATCTCATTGATAAAGCAAGTAATATGGCCAACCCTGAATTCTAAGGGAAGAGAAGTAACCTTCTGCCTACCTTGAAGCCATGGCAAAGGTGTGGATGATTACTGCTACCACATGAGAATAAAGAGTTGGGACAAATAATTTAGTGTATCACAGAGATATGCTAAGAACTCTAATTTTTTTTTTCAGAAACATTAATAAGACATTATTAAGACTCTTATTAAAACATTAATAAGACTATTTTAGGCTATGAAGCTTACCTCCTTCAATTATTGAAACTAGTTTGATCATTTTAACAATCTTTGAAGTCTATTTTACACATTCTTCCTTTTTCTTAATGACAGAGGGCCATCACTGTGAACATCTCTTACTGTGCTAGGTAAAGATGTGGTTCTTACAATATAAACTGATGAACAAAAACAGATCCAGAGACAGAGAAGCATCAATCAGACCGTCAAATCTCAGAGGGAAGATAGGGGAGGGTGGGGGTAAGGGGGAGAAATCAACCAAAGGACTTATATGCAAGCATATAGGCCTAACCAATGGACACAGACACCGGGGCCGTGAGGGCATGGGTGGGAGGGATGGGGGGTAATGTGGGGATAAGGACACATATGTAATAACTTAATCGATAAAAAAAAAGATGTGGTTCTTTCCTACTTTCCAGTTTTTTGTTTTGTTCTGTTTTTTAATATATATTCATCAGTCAACTGTTATTTAATACAACAGTTGCACCTATTTCTAACAGTTCCACCAGACTTTTTTAGTTTCCTACTTTTATTTATTGTAGACATGCAAAAGCTTTTAATGAAGATTGAGAGAACTATAGATAAGGAAAGTGTCCCTGGAGTTATTAGTGAGGCCCTAAGTAATAAATGTATGGCACTTGTGTTGGAAAGATGGGATTTTATTCCTTCAGATAACCAAGTACTGTTTGTTTTTCTCCCAAGTTGCATGTTTTATGATTGTTTGAGTTACTCATATATCATTTGTTTAAAAAAAAAAAAAAAAACTTGAGCCCCGCCGGCTTGGCTTAGTGTTTGAACGTCATCCACCTCTGAACCAGGAGGTCACAGTTGGATTTGCTGTCAAGGCACATGTCCAGGTTGTGGGCTCTATCCCCAGTAGTGGGTGTGCAGGAGGCAGCCGATCAATGATTCTCTCTCATCATTGATGTTTCTATCTCTCCCTCCTTCTCCCTTCCTCTCTGAAGTCAATAAAAATATATTTTTTAAAAACTTGATAGCCAACTCTAAATATTTTTATGAAGTACTTTATGTAAAGAATGGTGCTTTTTATAATTTTATTTTCTAAAGACAGTAGAAGTTAGAAGTTAACTATTAAATTGACGGTTGACAGTTTCTAATGGATGACATGAAGTCTGTTGTGCCTATCGAGGCATCTTTAGTATCAAGGCTATACTAATTCATCTTGTTTGTAGAGTGATTAATTATATGTAGGCTCAAAAGGGTAGTTGGGAAATGAAAGCAGTATAAAACACAATGCAGTGGTAGTGTGTTTTGGGAGGCGGTGGCAATAATAAAAATAGCTGACTTAGCTCTTGAAAAAAGATGTGTTTTATTTGCTTCATCCATTTCTCCTACAATAAAATAGTTCCCAGGAGTTCCTCTGCTTTCCACTATGGATTTTCTTCCTTCTAAGGCTTTTAGTTGCCTGTTAGACATAACCTCTTTCAAAATATAGATATAGTGGCATTAGTTTTGAAATGTAAAACTGAAACCTTAACAGGGTCTCTTTATGGTAACAGTCAAACTATATAGTATATACACATAAAGTATTAAGCCATTTTAACATTCAATATTAGTTAAAATCATTAGAATTTTTGTACAAAATGGAATTTTATCTAATACTGGCAGTAGCTTATTCAAGTATTCCTATCCCTCTTGTATTGACTCTATACATACTATAACTTTTTTATTAGTTCTAACTAGCAAGTTCTAGTCTGACCCTTTTTCACAAATTTGACTTTTTTTAAGGTTCTTTCCTTCTAAATTCATTTATTTCTATGGATAAATAGAAGGATATAGAGGTAGATATATAGATATGGATGTAGATGTAGATATAGAGATATTACAGCTAAATTATCCAAGGTTTAAAAATCATGGAATGATTTTACTAATATCTAAATAGGCTATTAGTATTCTTTTAACAACATGTAGCTTGTAGATATAGTAAAGGGAAATACTGAGATTGGAAGGGCAAAAAAAATTATAGGCATCCTCTATATCTGGTTAATCCTACCTTCTTAATTGATTCAATAGACCAATTGTGATTACAGAAGTTTAACTCTGGCCCTAGTTTAAGAAATAGTTCAGGTTTTCAGAAGTTCTTTTGGAGTTATTTAGTATTGGAAACAATATTTAAATGCTGGTTGTTTTCTAATCTAACTGATCAAGTATTTTAGCACATAATACTACTGAATTAAATGAAGTAACTGAAGGTAGGCTCAGTTCCAAGTTTCAGGTCCTGGATAAAAGGAATCATCTGGTACTTCTGAAGGAGAAAGAAGATAAAATTTTGTTTTATTTAATTGAAACTTTAGTTAGCCTTAGGCAAGGTATCTTTACCATATTCCAGTTTCTTTCTGGAAAGATACTAGTTGAGAGTAGATGTGTTTATTGAGTTGGTGCCGGGGTTCTTGTCCCAGCATCAAGAAGCGTTCAGGAATCTGGAAAAGGCTGCGCGTAGATGACATAGGAATCCAGAGACTAATAAAGAGTCCGGAGACGAGATATAATTTTGAAAGGCATTGGGGGTCAGAGGACCTTCAGCTAAAGGAACTGAAGGCTCCCTCCTTGTCTAGGACCCTTGCTTTTATTAACAATTTGTACTAAGGCAAGGTGGAGATAATAAACTTAAGCATTGTCAGTTTGGGGAATAGCCTACGGCTGTTCAGGTGTTTGGTCAGTAGGAGGCAGTAACATGTAGATTAAGATGCCCTTTAACTGTCTGGCAGCCACAATCAGTTTCCTGTTCAGGTTTGGGGAAATGCCTTTAGCCATTCCCAACAGGTGACTACATGTGTGACTCAACCCTGTTGAGTCCCCAAGTTTCATCAACCTCTTGATGAAACTCTTAGAATTATGACATGCTGGAATTGGTCTACGGCAAGTTGGCTTGAAGAAGGCTGTCTGGAAGGGAATCAGAGAGGGTGAGATAGGAGAACCAAGATGGCTAGGGAAATAGTGGAATGGAGCAGGTGGAGGTCTGGTTGGGACAAGTCAGGTTACTCTACGAGGCAACATACTCATCAGTGAGGAAGAGAAACACCTTCCTTATGGAAAGGTCTAAGGTGAGCAGCAGAATTCTCACGAGGCCTGAATTATATACTCCAGTATCTGGTTTGCTCATGCAAACAAACAGGGCACCTGGTAGGCAGTAGTCACATTGACCAAAGGCTCAGTGACGTTAGACTGCCAGTACAGTGGGGCCTTGACTTACGAGTTTAATTCGTTCCGAGACCGAGCTCGTTTACTCAAATTACTCTGTCAACTCAATGCAAAAAATCGGCGGAGAGACAGCTGGTATCTCAAAAAACTCATTAGTCAGGACACTCATAAGTCAAGGCCCCACTGTATTAGAAAGACTTTTTAAGAATAAACTGAAGCCTCTTGTGCCTTTGGGTCACAGAGGAGCCTTATCTTAGTTCACCAACTGTCTCTTTTGCCATAATAAATTGTGAGTTTCTTCAATACACAGGTTTAGTCAGTGTAGGGTGGTAGCCCTCGTTCAGAAGACTTATGTGTGTACTATTGATTTTTTTTTAAGGTAGTTGGTAACAGACACTATGAAATTTTAAGCAGTGTAGCAAAGTGAAGTGAAAAAAAAATGTTTTTCTTCACCATTTTCCATCTATTCTCATTCTGATCCTTTTCCCAACCCTGAGCAAGTGTTCATTGAAATGGATTGTGGTGTTCTCTTTTGTAAAATAAGCATTGTTGGATTTCTGGAATCTTGTCCAATAGCACCATAACTACTAAGGAAGGACTCAATACTTCATCAGAATACATAGAATCTTTACTATGAGAATTACATCTTTTGTTTATATTCTCTATGATTCTGGATAGGGAATTGAACCATGAGAGGTTAATACAAAAGTTAACTAGGGTTTATGACATAGCAGATAAACAGGGAGTCTAGAGCAGATTTTCCTGCAAAATTCAAGTTTGCTGTGGAATTAAACTGCCCAGAAGATGCATTTATTTTACTCTTAATGTATATTTAGCTTCATGTAAACATTCTTTTTTAAAATATATATATTTTATTGATTTCAGAGAGAAAAGGAGGGGGGGGGAGAGATAGAAAAACATCAATGATGAGAGAGAATCATTGATCGGCTGCCTCCTGCACGCCCCTTACTGGGGATCAAGCCCGCAACCCAGGCATGTGCCCTGACAGCAAGTCGAACTGTGACCTCCTGGTTTAGAGGTCGACGCTCAACCATTAAGTCATGCTGGCTGGGTGACATTCTTAAATGGGATTACACAATCCAATAATTGTCTGCCATAAATTCAGTTAATGACAGTATATGTTCTATGGGCAATGAGGATTTAATTGCAGCACCCCAATGTCTTTTTATTATCTTGAAATGTTTCCAGTTGGCCTTCTTCTGTTATTTAGTTCCATTACATCCCAGTAATTGCATTTATTGAAGCCAGTGTTTTTTGTTACAGGAAATGCTGATCTTAGTAAATTTCAAATATAGTCAGGGAAATGTTCTTTAATAAATAATTGAAAGACTTTTCCCTATTACTTGTGATTCAGTGCTGGTCCTTTTATAACCAGAGTATTTTATAAATGGTAATTAAATGATGGCATCTAGAAATCTTCTCTTCAAGGAATCTCACAAGGTGTGCTGCATAATAGTGTATTGTTAAATAGTCTGGGTTTATCTCAAGTGGTTTACTCTATTAAAGAAGTGTCTAATATATTCAGCTTTACTGTTGAAACACCAAATGAGTTCTGACACTCTGACGAGATGATTAAAGTTGGAAATTTTTTTCTTTTAACAGCATCAACAAAGAGAGCATCGTAGATGTAGAAGGTGTTGTGAGAAAAGTGAATCAGAAAATTGGAAGCTGTACGCAGCAAGATGTAGAGCTACATGTTCAAAAGGTAACTTTTTTTAAAATATAAAATTGTGGCCCTAGCCAGTTTGGCTCTGTGGACAGAGCATCAGTCTTCGGACTGTAGGGTCCTGAGTTCAATTCTGGTCAAGGGCACATACCTGGGTTGTAGGCTCAATCCTGGGGGCATGCAGAAGGCAGCCAATCAATGATTCACTCTTATCATTGATGTTTCTAACTCTCCTTCTCCCTTCCTCTCTGAAATAAAAATATATTTTTAAATATATCTATCTATAATAATAAAAGTGTAATATGCAAATCAACCGAACGACCCAATAGCAGAACAACTGTCCAGACGACCACACTATGACACACACTGGCGCCAGGCCAGCCAAGGCAGGGACCTGGCCATCACCCCATGATCGCCCCAAAGAGGGAGGCCTAGGCCACCGACCAACGGGCTGCGACAGGTGGGCGGGGCCTCCATCTGCGGGGCACGATCGATCGCATGATCGCCCTGCAAAGGGCAGCCGGCAGGGCAATCAATTGGGGGGCTCCAAGATCGCCCCAAAGAGGTAGGCCCAGGCTACCCGGCCAGTGGCACTGCGGCAGGTAGTCTGGGCTTCCCTCTGCAGGGGGCGATCCATCGCAGAACCCCGGCCGGGTGGGCGGGCCTACCTCTTTGGGGTGATCAGTCGCGGGGCTCCTGGACTGTGAGAGGGCACAGGCCAGGCTGAGGGACTCCCCCCCCCCAAATGCACAAATTTCGTGCACCAGGCCTCTAATATATATGTGTGTGTGTGTGTGTGTGTGTGTGTATACATACATATATATATATGGCTAATATGCTAAGTGTCGTCTGTTCACTACAACATGCACTGACCATTGGGGCAGACGCTCAACACAGGAGCTGCTGTGATGTGCACTGGCCATTTACAGAGAAACGGCACCATGGACCTGGCACCCACAAAGCAACATTCAGCTTCCCCCAAGTGAGACACAGGCCCCGCCACCACCCCAGAATGACAGCCCACCAAATCACAGCTGACACTGCCGAGACCCCATGGCATAAAATGCAGCCCACAGCCCAGCCTGGAAACAGTCCCTGTGGACACCAGATAATGACGTCACGTAGCAACGCCCAGTTTCTTCTCCCTAGCAACGACTAGCCTCCCTGCAGTTTCTTCAGCCCAGGAACACAACTTGCTTTATAGCCAGGTGCAAACATTTCACACTTTAACCAAATGTCTGTGAAACGTTTTCCCATGCCTCATCTCATTTGACCCTCACAGAGGTCCTGGAGTAGGTAAACAGGAGATTCGGTGGAATCCTATTTTCTTTTCATTAGCTGGAAAACGGAGATTTAGAAAGCTTAGAAACTTGACCCGACTGAAAAGAAGTAAGAAATGGTGGACCTTGAAAATGATTTCAGGTTTTCTCACTGTGTAGAATATAGTCATACACTGCTGCAGTTAAATATTTTACCCTTTGTTCTCCCTTCGTGATCTACAATAATAATCTGCTTCATGTTGATATTTACTGTTGTGTTGCTGACAATTACCTAAAAGAGAAGTTGGGGTGCTTCACTGGGCTGGAAAAAGTTTAGCTAAATCAGAAATTAGGTCTAATTAAGCAAGTTTATTCTATATCTATAAAAGGCTAAGTTGATTCATGCATGCGCAATACTTATAAAGCTCTTGCTGGCGTTAATCGCACGCATGTGTTTCGATCTGTCATTGTTGATCGTTAATTTGGTTGACACTTCCATTATAGAGAAAGGGCAAATAGCTATCTACTTATATAAAAAACCTGAGTGTAACATCATGGCCAGAACCGAAGGAAGTCAGTTCTGCAGGGGTCGTCTTGGAAACGGCTGCCCCCTTCCCCAGCTGTTTCCTGGAGGGCGAGGTTTCAGGCAGGAACCCGCCCTCGGAGTGGAGCATGGAAGTGAAATAATTTGTAATGGATCTATTATTGAAGCTACCTTTGGAAATACTATATCTATAGATCAGTGGTTCTCAACCTTGGCTGCACATTAGAATCACCTGGGAATCTTTTTAAAATCCTGATTTCTGGGCCTCATCCTCAGGAAATTCTGTTTCTTTGTTACTAATGTTGTGGCCCCACCCCATAACAAAGAAACAATTTCCGGAGGATGAGGCCCAGGAATCAGGATTTTAAAAAGATTCCCAGGTGACTCTAATGTGCAGCCAAGGTTGAGAAATTCTTTTTCTTTGTTACTAATTAGTCCCGGATTCGATTCTGATCAACCTTGGTTGCAGACTCCTCCCCGGCCTGGGGTGGTCGGGGCTCTTGCAGGAGGCAACCAATCAATGTGTTTGTCTCACATTGATATTTCTCTCTCCCTCTCTCTTCCACTCTCCCTAAAAATCAATGGAAAAATATCCTGGGGTGAGGATTGACTATATATATAAAATTGTGTACAGAAATAGGTTTGAGTAGTTCTCACAACTGTTCATGTTAAATCTATATCTTCTTAATAATTAGAGTTGTTACAAAATGTTGATATTTATAAATAGACTAACTGAATCTGTTAGCTTTTGTTTTATAACAAACCACCCCATACTTAGTGACTTAAATCAACAAACATTTATTTGCTCACTTTTCTGTACATTGGGCAGTTAGAGTCGGCCCATCTGGATTGGCTCATCTGCTCCATGGGTCATTGACAGGGTTCACTGATATTTATGGAACATATTTTCCTGTGGCCTCAGTTCATCTAGCAAGCTAGCTCATGCTTGTTGACATGGTACCAGACTGGTTCCTAGCAGCAAGAGAGGGAAGCCTTAGTGTGCAAACACTTTTCAAGCTTCTGCTTGTGTCATGTTTGCTAAGAATTTCATTGATCAAAGCAAGTCACATGGCCAAACTCAGATATAAGTGTTGGAAAAATAGATTCCACCTTTTGATGTTAGGAGAGGCGACATCATTGGAAAAGGGCATATGTACAGAACAGGAGGAATGATGGAAGCCATTTTTACAAACAATCAGTCACACAGGGAAAAATATGTAACACATTGGAGAAGCTTTATTCACTATTATGAACCTATTTTGCTATGAACTTTCTTATGATGATGTACTTCTAAACATTAATTATACTAATTTTTAATCATCTTTTCTTACAATTTTATTTCTGATATTTTACAGTATAGAAAAGTCAAGAGACGATACTATATTGGTCTTACATTCTAGCAATAACTTCTTTTCATACAGGATTTATTTCACATCTGTTTTCTCCTCAGACATAAAAACTGGAAGTGCTCATTTTCATTGCCTTTGAAAATACTATAAGTGAATTTATATATATTTAGTACTGTTGAAATAACCCTGCAATTTTGAACCTGCAGTTCTCAGATCCGAGCCTACTTTGTATTTATAAAATGCATCATTAAATTTCTCTTACACAGTCTGATTGCCCTATCTTATATATACTCATATACATACACACACACACACACACCCTGTGAGCATATATAAGATAGAGCAGTCAGGCAAACTGATAGACAAATGCAGAAAGATAGACTCATACATGCACACTTATTTGGGAATAAGGTTATTTAACTGGAATTGATTGTCATGGAACTCTTCAAAGCTTAGAATATCTTGTCTTTCTTACTGACCTAATTTGCCAAATTACTTTGTTCTCTTTGTGAAAGTCTCACTTTAAACCAATCCAGGAGTCTGTAACCTAGAAAGGCAAATGTAAGGGTACACTGACCAAGAAAAACAAACTCCTATCTTCCAAGCAACATATCTTTTTCAGTATTTTAATAAATAAATTTTTAGTGACTATAGCAAATAATTGTATTTCTAAAACATTCTGATTATGTAGCATTTATTATAAACTTAATATTGATAATAAATATAAAGCCCAAGAGCTTACAAATTTTCCCTCAATAAAAATAATTATAAAGTATCTCACAAAGCATAAATATTTTATACTAAATAGAATTTTATAATTAATGATTTGTTTATTTATTCAGCCAGCAGTTACTGAAAATACACTTTGCACCAAGCACTCTGTGAGGTTCTGGGGATCAGCATAGTCACAACCTAGTGAAGGAGACAATGAATTTTTACTAGTTCTAAAAAGAATTTTTTAAAATATATTTTTATTGATTTCAGAGAGGAAGGGAGAGGGAGAGAGCTAGAAACACCAATGATGAAAAAATCATTGATCGGCTGCCTCCTGCACACCCCACTCTGGGGATTGAACCCCCAACCTAGGCATGTGCTCTGACTGGGAATCGAACTGTAACCTCCTGGTTCAGAGGTCGACGCTCAACCACTGAGCCACGCTGGCCAGGCAAAAGAATTTTTTAAAAGCCCTAGCTTATGTGACTTATTTGGTTGAGCATTGTCCCATACTGAGTGGTCTCAGATTCAATTCCTGGTCAGGGCACATGCTGGGATTGCAGGCCTGATCCCTAGTAGGGGAGGTGCAGGAGGCAGCCTTTTGATGACTCTTCCCATTCTTCTCTCTCTAAAATCAATGAAAAGACATGTTTTAATAATAAAAGAAGTAGCTGTTCAGTTTTCCAACTTTGCATTGCAGATCAAGTTTCCGTTAACTCATCAAAAGGAAGTGCTACAATTTGGGTATAAGAGGTGGTGACAAATAATGCTATTTTACTGTGAGGACTGGAGTATCCTTCTGATATTTTTTCTTTAAGTGTCTCTCACCTGAATGCTAAATGTGATCTACCAAATGGAAAAATACAATTTCCTGAATTAACAAAATAAGCTCTATTTTTGTGTGTGCTTTAGCAGGTTTTCTAGGCATAGCTGGGAACAATTAATGGGCTAACATTAAGAGTAGCTAATTCATTATGACCTAACTGCTTTTTAGCACTAAAATATGCAATTAGTGTGAGTGGATGTTGAGGGATATTAACACCATAAAGGAATAACCTCATATGGTGCTCCCAACCAGGAGAGCAGAAGGAAAGGAGATATAATATGTTCGATGAAAGAAAGCAAGGAAGGCATATTTGGGAAAAGCATGAGAAAAGGAAGGAGAGGTACAGCAGAGTTGGGCTGACTGTAGTTCTGGTGGTAGAAATAGCGAAATGCCATTAACAACTCATTTGATAATGGCCCCTTCAAATGAAAAAGTGTTTTTATATTCATTATTCCATTTGATTTTTACTGCAGACCTCATTTTACACAGTACGGTATTGAAGTTCTGAGGTTAAGTGACTTGCCTAACAACAGCTATAGTGACAAAGCAAGTCCTTAAACCCAGAACCCTCAACTCCAGTTATTACTTATTCATCACATTGATGTGCACCTTAGAGTTTACAAAGTATATTTAGCTCATTTGACTGTTTCAACAACCCAGGGAGGTAGGCAAGAAATACTATTATCCCCATTTTGTAGGTGAAAAAACATGTACCATATTGTTTGATTTTAGTACATAGTTTCAGTTAAAGATGTATGCAAATATTCCTTCATGTTTAAGTCAATTATAGATTTTTTTTAAAAAAAGCAAAGAATAACAGGTTTTGTGTGCTTCATGATCTTTTTGGTAATCTCTCACTTTCAGATTTATGTGATCAGTTTGGCTGAACCCCGTTTGCCCCTGCAGCTGGATGATGCCATTCGGCCTGAGGTAGAAGGAGAAGAGGTAAAAATTATACTTTTTGAAACACTATGCTTCCTCTGTATGTTTAGTTTGCAAAACATTGAAAAGTTGATGCCCTGCTTCTATATAAAAGGTACCTGTTGTTATGAGCTTCATTTTTATCTAAGTTTATTCTTAACATCAGCAATTCTCAAACGTTTTGATCTATGAATCCCTTTACACGTTTAAAAATAATTGACCTCACAAGCTTTTGTTTTTGTGGGTATACTGTCAATATTTACAGTATTCGAAGTTAAAACAAATTTTTATTATTTATTAATTTATAGAAAGTAACAATAATATAAATACATCTACAGATCTTTGTAATGCCTGGCTTAATAGGCAACAGTTAGATTCTCATATTTGCCTCTGCATTAAATTTGATGTGAGGCAAGGCTTTTGGGATGGGAGATGAAAAGAAAGAATCCCTGTTCATTCTCATTTCTCTTCTTTCCATCTCTCTCTTTCTTTTAACAGTAACTTTTCTCTAACCCTGCTTCTTGTTTTTTGGATCCAGATTGGGGTTTGATATTAATACACATAAACACACCTGCCACTTAAAAGTATACATGGCTTCTAAAAGTGTTTTTTGGCCCAGTCACCATGGCTCAGTGATTGAGCATCAACCTATGAACCAGGGGGTCACGGTTGATTCCCAGTCAGGGCACATTCCTGGGTTGCAGCCTCGATTCCCAGTGTATGTCATGCAGGAGGCAGCCAGTCAATTGATGTTTCTCTCATCATTGATGTTTCTATCTCACTCTCCCTCTTCCTTTCTCTCTTAAATCAGTATGTAAAAGAATATATTTTAAAAGTGCTTTTTGTGTTCTGAAAAAAATTTGTAAAATCTGTTTTTCTTTCTCTCTCTCTCTTTTTTTTTTAGGAAGGAAGAGCTACTGTTAACCAGGATACAAGATTAGATAACAGAGTCATTGATCTTAGGGTATGCCTCATTTATTTATTAAGTGACATGATTATGCCAAAATCAAGGAGGGCAGGGATAAAATACCTGTCTTGGGCTCATTGAACTGATTGTTGTTTGCTTATATGTAAGTATGATAATACCAGAAACGGTTTACCTTTCCGACTGACCCTCCTCCAAGAAAGAATTGCAGGCAACAAAGACAGTCAAGTAATAGTTCACAGAATATTGACTTGCACTGTTTTAAAAAGACAAAGGAGCATGAAGCCAGTAAAAAGGCTTGCTTCAAGGTGGTAACCTGTTTTAGACAAGTTAGTAAGCAAGTGAAAACATAACTACTAATATCACTAGAAAATTGTGAAAGAAATTATGTGCAGATTTTAGAGCAACCTGGTGAAGTTTAGTAATTAATGCCTCAATCCTCTGAATTTGATCTAAGCACTGAATCCTAATATATAAAAACCCTGGGTCCGTCACATCTGCAACGACCAGGAGGCTCAACCAACAGGAAGTCAGTCCTGCATTCAGCGCTGGGTTGCCATGGTGACCCAGTGCTGACTGCTATGGCTGCAGGCATGGTGACCCAGCACTGACTACTGAGGGGGCTGCGAATCAGGCCCAGAGAGAGGCCTAAAGAGAGAAGCAGGGTCTGATCCGTAGCCTCTGTGGCAGCTGTTGATCAGCACTTACCTCTCTCTTTAGCTCTGGGCCTGGTCAGCAGTCACGCCTCCATTTCTCTCCAGGCCTCCCTCAGGACTGCTGATCAGCCCCACCTTTCTGATCAGGCCCCATTGATAGGCCCAGAAACGCTGACTGGCATAGAAACCGACCAATCAGAACCAAATCTGGGTCAACTGTGAGGAGCCAATGACTGCCTAGGATGAAAACCATGAGGTTTCTAGGCAGTATCAAGAGGACTTTTGATTATTGCTAGCCTTTTCTATATACTACAAGTTAATGTGGAAAAGTAACAGTTTACAAAAAGCAAATGGTCAGGGGAAACATGGGTGTACAATAAGGGCAGGCCTGTAGATTGCAGAAAAGCTGGAAAGAACTTATAAGGTGACAAAGAATGTTAAGCTTTAGGTGGAATATGTTATGTAAAGGAGGAAGATGTGGTCAAAACCTTAAGAAAGAAAGATGACATTGGTTTTACTATAATGATGAAACCGCCGAAATCTTTCACTTGCAACCAAGCTAGAAAGGGAAACAGAAACCTATGAGGTTACTATATAAACCAAAGGGTCAACTACTTCTTTATTATTAACTAGAGGCCTAGTGCACGAAATTCGTGCACTGGGGGGGTGGGGGTCGGTGTCCCTCAGCCCAGCCTGCACCCTCTCCAATCTGGGACCCCTTGGGGGATGTCCAACTGCCCGTTTAGGCCTGATCAACTGTGAGGAGCCAATGGCTGCCTAAGAGGTGAAGCTTTTGACACTGACTGACATAGAAACTGACCAATCAGAACCAAATCTGGGTTAACTGTGAGGAGCCAATGGTTGCCTGGGAGGCGGAGCTTTTGACACTGACTGGCATAGAAACCAACCAATCAGAACCAAATTGGCTGGCAGGGGAGGGCAGTTGGGGGTGATTGGGCCTGTAGGGGAGCAGTTAGGTGTTAATCAGGCCGGCAGGGGAGCGGTTAGGGGGTGATCAGGCTGGCAGGCAGAAGCAAGTAGGGGCAATCAGGCAGGCAGGCAGGTGAGCGGTTAGGAGCCAGCAGTCCCGGATTGTGAGAGGGATGTCCGACTGGCATAGAAACCAACCAATCAGAACCCTGCTAGCCTGGTCGCCCCCAACTGCCCTCCCCTGTTGGCCTGGTCTCCCCCAACTACCCTCCCCTGCAAGCTTGGTCCCCCCCCAACTGCCCTCCCCTGCCAGCCAATTTGGTTCTGATTGGTTGGTTTCTATGCCAGTCAGTGTCAAAAGCTCCGCCTCCCAGGCAACCATTGGCTCCTCACAGTTAACCCAGATTTGGTTCTGATTGGTCAGTTTCTATGTCAGTCAGTGTCAAAAGCTTCACCTCTTAGGCAGCCATTGGCTCCTCACAGTTGATCAGGCCTAAACGGGCAGTTGGACATCCCCCAAGGGGTCCCAGATTGGAGAGGGTGCAGGCTGGGCTGAGGGACACCGACCCCCACCCCCCCAGTGCACGAATTTCGTGCACTAGGCCTCTAGTTAATAATAAAGAAGTAGTTGACCCTTTGGTTTATATAGTAACCTCATAGGTTTCTGTTTCCCTTTCTAGCTTGGTTGCAAGTGAAAGATTTCGGCGGTTTCATCATTATAGTAAAACCAATGTCATCTTTCTTTCTTAAGGTTTTGACCACATCTTCCTCCTTTACATAACATATTCCACCTAAAGCTTAACATTCTTTGTCACCTTATAAGTTCTTTCCAGCTTTTCTGCAATCTACAGGCCTGCCCTTATTGTACACCCATGTTTCCCCTGACCATTTGCTTTTTGTAAACTGTTACTTTTCCACATTAACTTGTAGTATATAGAAAAGGCTAGCAATAATCAAAAGTCCTCTTGATACTGCCTAGAAACCTCATGGTTTTCATCGTTTTGGCCACTGCAGTTAAACATCCTACTGTATTTGTCTATGCTATTTGTTCACACAGTTACTGATTTTGCCTCTGGAATTTGACCCAAAGAATATTTTTCTTTGGCTCACATCATTTTTTTTTTTTTACTTTAATTTGTTGCCACCATTGGGAAATGGGGGTTTTCACAGTAGATCTAAATGGCTTTCCGTAAAAAGTTGGAGGTGAATCTGGCAATCCTGGGCACTCATGGCAATATCAGCTAGCACCCTAGATGGGGCATTATGTTCTCTGTAATCCCTGCACTACCCAGGAAGTATCATTTATTTATTTCCTTCATGTGTCAAGTTGATTTAATTAGAATTTATTATTATTTTATAGACATCAACTAGCCAGGCAGTCTTTCGTCTCCAATCTGGCATCTGCCATCTTTTCCGAGAAACTTTAACTAACAAAGGTTTTGTGGAGATTCAGACTCCTAAAATTATCTCAGGTATGCTTTAAGATATTCCTCTTAATTTTTAAAAATAATTTGTTTTCCACAAGTTGCTTACTATTAGTTTTGTGTTGTTTTTTTAATTTGAGGATCCCAAGTATTCCTCAAGGTTTATTGCTCTGAGACTATTTATTTCAAAGACTATGATACATAGCAGCAGTCCCATCTCACTAGCATCAGTAATACTATATCCCCTTATTTCAGGAGTCATTATGTGATAGTGATTATAAAGTGAGACTATAACACACAAGGCAAGATTGTTATTATATAAGTTGCACCAGAAATTACTTTCATTATGTAGATTTCTTTTTAAATTCATATTGTAATTTTGATTTGTATAAACTGCATTGTAAAATTAATACTAAATATTGCAGACGGGAAAAATGTCATGAATTCTCATCCTTATATGACAACATTATCTTAACCATTTTACCCTCTTTAGAGTTGCTTAAATAACATTAAAAAGTGTGTTACTGCCCTGGCCAGTTTAGGATCAGTGGTTAGATCATTGGCCTGCAGACCCAAGAGTCGGGTTTGATTCCCAATTGGGTTGCGGGCCCAATCCTGGCCTGTGTCGGGTGTGTGCATGAGGCAACCTATCGATGTGTCTCTCTCACATCAATGTTTCTCTATCTCTCCCACCCCCCTTCCTCTCCCTCTAAAATTCAATGGTGGGGAGGGGTGTTACTAATGGCATTTAGTTGAAAATAAAAAAATTAAACATTGAATTATTTTTTTGTTTGTTTTGTTTATCCTCACCTGAGAATATTTTTTCCATTGATTTTTAGAGAGAATGGAAGGCGTGGGGCAGAGAAAGAGAGAGAGAGAGAGAAAGACAGAGAGAGAAACGATTGGCTACCTCCCACACATGCCCTGACCAGGGCTGGGGATGAATCTGCAACCCAGGTATGTGCCCTTGACAGGGATCAAACCCGCAACCCTTCGGTGCTCAGGCTGATGCTCTAACCACTGATTCACACTGGCCAGGACGAACATTGAATTCTTAATTAGAAAAATTATTATCTTTTTTTACAAAAAGTTTTACAAAGCTAAAGTAGCTTTTACTAGATTTTAAATTTATGCAGAAAGGGAGCGTATATATCCAAAGAAGTAAAATGAAAGTATAGCCAAAGAAGTAAATCTCGCCTAAATATAAACTGTTTCGAATCAGGGATAAAACATATATAGACTATGGTTTCTCTGCAGTCTTTTATTTTCTAGTGTGGTTTTATTTAAGTGAAGTACTTGAATCAAAAGGATAAACTATTTTTATTAGAAGTTTGCATTGATAAGCTTACAATTGATGATAGTAACATTTATGTTTATATTTCAGCTGCCAGTGAAGGAGGAGCCAATGTATTTACTGTGTCATATTTTAAAAATAATGCATATCTGGCTCAGTCCCCACAGCTGTACAAGCAGATGTGTATTTGTGCTGATTTTGAGAAGGTTTTCTGTATTGGACCAGGTAAGGTTTTGGTAGTTAAGGTTATCTCAAAATTCATTAATTGTACCACAGCTAGGGTTTTAGAAACACATTTATTTTTTTTAATTGTTATTTTTATCTTCATCCAACGATATTTTTTCATTGATTTTTTTAATTATTATTTTTATCCTCATCCAAGAATATGTTTTCATTGATTTTTTTTTTTGAGAGAGAGAGAGAAAATTAATATGAGAGAGAAACATACACCCTCTGAATTAATCGGTTACCTCCTGTACCCTGACCAGGGATTGAGCCCACCTAGGTATGTGCCCTGACTGGGAATCAAACCTAAGACTTTTTAGTGTACCAGATGATACTCCAACCAATTGAGCCACCAGCCAGGGATAGAAACACATTTTACACAGACCTTTTTAAAGCTTAAATCCTTTTTTATATTGACTACATCAACACTAGACTTGGGGGTAAAAATAACAATATTGCCTGGTAGACATTTCCAAAAAAATTGTATGTTCAATAGTTCTTTGAACAATTGAGCATCATTCATATGAATAGAATCATAAGCAGAAGAATGCTGAAGACAAAAAAAAGAAAATGTGTATCTTGGGACTATCTCATTTTAAAAATGCATGCTTTGAAAATATACACCCTCTGAATATATTTAACTATATTATTTATTATACTTAAGTGTAACTAGAATAGAATTAGCTCCCATTTGGACTATCCTTTCAACTCTCCATCAATACTAAAGAAAAAGTGATTGCAATCTTCCAAGTAATATATTTTGTTGTCCTTGAAAGCTCCTCGCTGCTGTTGTAAGTTTACA
Source organism: Myotis brandtii (assembly GCF_000412655.1). Lineage (NCBI taxonomy): Eukaryota > Metazoa > Chordata > Mammalia > Chiroptera > Vespertilionidae > Myotis > Myotis brandtii. The sequence goes on from NW_005356244.1 coordinate 443,345, forward strand.
AATGTACCTCTGTATACTTTGCTGCCAATTTTATTCCAAAGCTGTTCTTTTTTACTATTACTAATTTTACTCTCCTTAGTATTGATAATATGCTAAAGTCCATTAGAAAATACTAACAAATGCCTGGGTTTAATAAATTATATTAACATGTTTTTTAAGAATATATTTGCACCCTAGCCGGTTTGGCTCAGTGAATAGAGAGTCAGCCTGCAGACTGAAGGGTCCCAGGTTTGATTCCAGTCAAGGGCACATACCCGGGTTGCGGGCTCGGTCCCCAGTGAGGGGCGTGCAGAAGGCAGCAGTTGGTGGTTCTCTCTCATCATTGATGTTTCTGTCTCTCTCTTTCTCAAATCAATAAAAATATATTAAAATTCTATATAATAAAAGCCTAATATGCTAAGTGTCTGGTTGTCTAGTCGGCCATTCAACCAATCAAAGCATGATATGCTAATGATATGCTAAGGATGCTCAACCGCTCACTCTGACGTACACTGACCACCAAGGGGCAGACGCTCCGATCAGTAGGTTAGCTTGCTGCTGGGGTCCAGCCAATCGGGACTGAACAAGACAGGCCAGACATGCCCTGGAGTCCTCCTAAAGTCCCTCCCTGGCTGGCCAACCTCCCGCGTCCCTCCCTGGCCCCAGTCATGCACCAGTGGGGTCCTTCGGCCTGGCCTGTGCCCTCTTGCAATCCAGGCTGAGGGACAACCCCCTCCCGAGTGCACGAATTTCATGCACCAGACCTCTAGTATATATACATTTGCTAAAAGTCAAGCATGGACACAATCATGAAGCAAATTCTTTTATGATGCTAACTATAAGCAAAAAAAACAAAACAGCTTTACTATATTCTTTAAAACTTACCAAGTTTAAAAAAAAAGTTATTTATATATATGAATTTTTTGATAGTTTAAGATAAATTAAATACCTGCTAATAGAGAAACTGGCAAAATCATTAAATGTCTTAATTTTCTGAATTTATTAAGCAATCATTTGCTGAACACTTGCTGCATATATAGCCTTGCGCTATAAAAGAAGATCCAACCAGCACTTCTCCAATGTTAATGTGCACACAAATCACCTGGGGATCTTGTTAAAATGCAGGAGGTTTGGGGTAAGACTTGAGATTCTGCAGTTCTCATAAGCTCCAAGGTACTGCTGCTATGCAGACCATGCTTTGAGTGCTAAGGGAACAATATTGTCCCTGCTCCTAAGACACAATAAGACATGCATAGCCCTGACTGGTTTGGCTCAGTGGATAGAGTGTTGGCCTGCGGACTGAAGGGTCCCAGGTTCAATTCCGGTCAAGGGCATGTACCTTGGTTGTGGGCACATCCCCAGTAGGGGGTGTGCAGGAGGCAGCTGACCGATGCTTCTCTCTTATCGATGTTTCTAACTCTCTATCCCTCTCTCTTCCTCTCTGTAAAAAATCAATAAAATACATTTTTTTTAAAAAAAGACATGTATACATATCACAGCCACAGCGAATAATCTAATTGTGATATCAGCAGGTTGGTGTTAATTATGTGGTATAGGTAGGGTAAAAAAGAGGAAGAAGATGGAGTTTGCTAGAGATGCCATGAGAGAAAATTCAAACTGAAATGGGAGTAGGAGGTAAAGACAACAGAGATGGCATTCTAGAAGAAGCAAGCTAAGTTAAAAGCACGGGAGCAAGTAAAATTGAGACTAGTTAGTATTGAGAAATGGGAAATATAGGGTGGGATTAAATTATGAGAGCATGGAGAGATGGAACAGGACTAGCCAGGAGGACTGGAAAGGAGGAAAGTGCAGTGAGGATAATAAGAGCTGGACTGAGGTAGGTGCTTCATTTGTACAGATTTCATTTAGCTTGAGTCAAGCTTTAATAAAATTGAGAACTCATTATATTGAATATTTTTAGTTATTGAGAAGGCACCTCAGGATCTTGCATTCCCTCGGGGTTCTTAGGAGTCTCACTTACTAATTTACATTTGTTACAGATTTTACTACATGACTGACTCGGGGTTCTTAGGAGTCTCACTAATTTACATTTGTTACAGATTTTACTACATGACTGTAGGAGTTTGTAATGAACTTAACTATCCATGAGAGTGCTGTAACAGATGGCTTGTCAAAGGTCTTTCCAACCTTATAATGATAATGAAAATAGTACCATTTGAGTACAAGTAAATAGAATTTTGTTTTTAATCTCAGTTTCTCCAAAATTTAAAACACTGCTATGTATATCTTTTATTAATGTTACAGTATTCAGAGCTGAAGACTCTAATACCCACAGACATCTAACTGAATTCGTTGGTTTGGACATTGAAATGGCTTTTAATTACCATTACCATGAAGTTATGGAAGAAATTGCTGACACTTTAGTACAAATATTCAAAGGACTTCAAGAAAGGTAAAAAATATATGTATTATATCCCTAACTGAACTTAATTTCAAAACAGTTTGGGCTCTTCAGAATAAAGCAATTCTTGATTTGAAATGTATAAACTAAATTTTTATTGGACATACTTGTGCATATAGACTTGCTAGTTAGATGATCAATTAATTAATGAAAAAAAATCCACACTCAAAATACTATTCTGGATCTAAGTCCATTGTGGCTTCATTTTGGTGGGTACAGTTACCAGATTGTATTTCCCTTATACTAACATCCTGGATATTTGAAGAAATAGAGCCTGTTACTTTCGTAGCAGTTAAAGTCAGAGTTTTTATTGCCTCATGAAATGGGTAGTTTGTTCCTAGCAATGTTACCTGATACGAGTTACAAAAAAAGTTTTAATCCTTTAATGCCACCATGGTGACAAACAACATAAGACTGAGAAATGGTATTAAATCTTTTAAGTGTTTAAACTCTAGTCTTTAACTTAAACAATTTCTTAGTAACATTTTCTTGGTACATACACTGATTCAAAGATGATTTTATGTGGCAAAGATGGTACTCAGTACCTACCAGATATTTTTTCTTAGCTGTTGCTAGTATTACAGAAGAGCCTAAAAGTGCCTGAGGCAATTTCTGCACTGAGGCAGATTTTACATAGAGAGTTTTGCTCTAAAAGCATTTCCGTTTGATAAATAAACTTTATTGTTCCTTTTGAATAATAAAGCTACATATGTCCCTTATTCCAGAATTATCAGTGGAATGCATATAGGACTGATAATATGTAGGCTCTTGGGTCCCTGCCAACTGGCTAGCTAGGAGGGGAGGGGGCTGAGTGGTTCAGCTGGACAGGTACTTAGCTGATCATGGAGCTTCTGCCTCTGAACTTCTCACATCATCCCACAGATAGTGACTCCTGTGAAATGTTTAAAATGTTTCTTTGTTAAAAGAAAAAAGAATTTGTAGCAAGTGTGTGGTAGAGTAAAAGCTATATATGTTCCTTATTTCACCAGTTTTAGTAAAGTTTTTAGTAATTTTTAACATGATGCTACAGTGACCTCTTGTGGGGAAAACATTTATCTCACACGTTATTATTAACTCTAAATCATTATTCAAATAGGTTTCAAACTGAAATTCAGACGGTGAATAAACAATTCCCATGTGAGCCATTCAAATTTTTGGAGCCCACTTTAAGACTAGAGTATTGTGAAGCATTGGCTATGCTTAGGGAAGCTGGAATTGAAATGGGAGACGAAGAAGATCTGAGGTTTGTCTTTGTGACTTTTAAAACTTTAATAACTAGGTTTAAGATACACAAGAATGAATATATTAACAAATCATAATTTTTTTACCCAGCTTTTATTAACTTTTGGGTATATCGTATGATGCTGTTCTTGTTTAATGTGTGATCTGAAATAATGATTTAATATGGTTTGCCTAAGCTTCAATAAATACCATTTTTGTGCCCCCTCTCCCCCTAGTTTGTAATGCTTTAAAGAATATAGAGACTTTTGCCTGTGATTTTGGCATCTAATATTTTACCTCTCTTTTTCAATCAGTGGTATTAGAGAAGATAGACAGTAATATAAACCCATCCCCACACAGGATTAAGGCATAAAACTATTACGATCTCTAAAAGTTTATAAAAAATCACTATTCTTTATTTATTTGATATACAGTATTATTTTGTCTAAACTCAGATCATACAGTGTATAATTTTTAAACAAATTATGTAGTTTAACAGATATGAAATTATTATCTACTATTTTATGCAAGGGTTCTTAAGTTAAAATATTTAAGGCATCACAAATCATGGATATAAGAGGGAAAGGCATGATTGTCATTTTTTAGGGCTTTCTAAAAAATATTTCACTCAAAACCCTTTATTTTTGTTTGTTTGACAAATATATCTCTATATGATTTTAAGCATCCCCTACATTGCTAGATGACATCTTAAGGCAAATCGTACATTCTATCATTATTTTCATAAGTATTTTAGCAATTGTTCTTAAATAGGGTAGATGCTAAAGTGGCTATAGAAATTTAATTGGTTTATATAAACATATTTTAAAGATTCTGAATTAGTGATTTTTGTTTTATAAACCTTTGATAAAGAGTAATGAGCCCTAACCCATTTGGCTCAGTGGATTGAGCGACGGCCTGCGGACTGAAGGGTCCCGGGTTCGATTCCGATCAAGGGCACGTAACCTTGGTTGCGGGCACATCCCCAGTTGGGGGTGTGCAGGAGGCGGCTGATCGATGTTTCTCTCTCATCAGTGTTTCTAACTCTCTATCCCTCTCCCTTCCTCTCTGTAAAAAATCAATAAAATATATTTTTTTAAAGAGTAATGAAAAGGAGCCCTAGCCGGTTTGGCTCACTGGAAAAGAGCGTCAGCCTACGGACTGAAGCGGGTCCCAGGTTCGATTCCAGTCAAGTGCACATGCCTGGGTTGCAAGCTCAATCCCCAGTGGGGGGCATGTGGGAGGCAGCCAATCAATGAGTCTCTCTCATCGTTGATGTTTCTATCTTTCTCTCCTTCTCCCTTCCTCTCTGAAATAAATAAAAATATATTTTTGTGAAAAGGAGAGACCATTTGAAGTGGAACCATTTAACGCCAAGAATAGCCTATGTTCATATAGTGAACTTTTGTTATATTTGATTGTAGGAAATTATATCATCCATGTTATTTCTGAATCGGTGAATTGCTAAATTCTGTTTATGGTTTTATTTAAATATTATTGAGCAGCATCTACTAAATACCAGGTGCACTTATAAGTTGTTTTCAGTAGTACTTGCCTTTTTAAAAAAGAGCAGAATAGACAACTGTGTGTTTTGGCTGAATTTTTTATTCTTTGAGAACTTCAAATAGAGGTGCCTTAATAACTCTAAGAACTAATCAAACATCTGATTTCATGCTTTTGTCATTGTTTTCCAGTACACCGAATGAAAAACTGTTGGGTCGTTTGGTAAAGGAAAAGGTAGGACTCTTGTACATGCTGGATTTCTTTCTCTAAATCTGAGATGTATCCTGGTACTAAAGAACAGTTGCAGAGGGAATGATTTTCCTAGAATAGTATGATTCCAGAATAAATAAAAACCCAGGGGGCCAACTTTTTTTTCAATCTTAGAAAAATAAAAAATATTCAAACAGGCTTTGCCCAGACAGTTTGATTAACTCAGTATTCAATTTTTGTACTTAGTTGTACTGAGGTATCTCTAAAAGTGATATCTATGTCAGATTAGTTAGAAAGGACCTCAAGATGAGGGAGAATGAATTTCCTTTCTGCCTCTTATGTGAAAGCTACTTTCCTATCTCATTTTGTAAAGCTCTTAAAGAAGATAAAAGCTAAACTTAGAAGGGTGCTTAAAGAAATTGAAAGAACCGTGTGATGAAATTAAAACAGTCCTTGAGCGCCTCCTGCTGGTTGCACTCTAAACTGTTAAACTGACTGGGAAACTAAAGTATATTTCTGAAACTGCACAGTATTGAGTTTATACCTTTAAAATGCTGTTTCAGCAGAGCCAATATCAGTTTGTCGGCTTTGTTGACATTCCCTCTACACTCCAGTTTTAGCAAAAATATTTAACATCAAAACAGTCGAAATGTGATTGGTTTCTTTTTAATTATATCTAGGTCACATAGTAAGTATTCTAACAAAAATGTCATAATTTCATGTTAATGTTATTGATTTCATTTGTAGTTTTCACTGAAGAAAACTACCAAATTTCTTTTAGGTATCTAAACTAAATTTTTAGCCGAAACCGGTTTGGCTCAGTGGATAGAGCGTCGGCCTGCGGACTGAAAGGTCCCAGGTTCGATTCCGGTCAAGGGCATGTACCTGGGTTGCGGGCACATCCCCAGTAGATGTGCAAAAAAATCAATAAAATATATTTTTTTAAAAAAAATAAATAAATAAACTAACTAAATTTTTAATTACTGGGAAGATAAGGTTTTTTGAAGGTGAATATTATAAAGGTGTTTTTCCTAAAATAATTTCTAGATTTAAAATGTTTGTTATTCTTGTAAAACCCAAATATATTTGGTATAACTTAACATAAACAGCTATAAAATACATCTGAAGAACTAAATGAGATAGAATAGCAAAGGAAAAAATGAAAATCAAAGAAGTTTATCGCAGCATAATTTTCCATGTGGGAGAAATTGGAGAAAGAGTACATGTCACCCCAAAAAAGAAAATTAAGTATTGGGAGAATATACAACATTATGGCAAAATACAGATATTACTTGAAAGAAATAGAATACTCATTTTATTTACAGTGTAATTACAGTAATTTTGAAGTATAAAACGTGTGTTTTAAAAAAAACATTAATTACCAAAGTGCTAGCCGCCTTTTCACTTTCATTAAACTGTTAAAAACTATTTTAATTGTATTTATTCTTTTTATAGTATGATACCGATTTTTATATTCTTGATAAATATCCATTGGCTGTAAGACCTTTCTATACCATGCCTGACCCAAGAAATTCTGTAAGTAATTTGATTTTAAATAACCTGTTTGGGGGAAGAAGGAAAACTTTGTTACTTTGTCAAATTGTAAATGGGAATAATGGTTTTCATTCGTAATTTGCAGTTTCAGTGGTCATGTTATGTGGATTACTACTAGTTTCTGTCAAATGAGGTCAAGGTGAAATCTGAATATTCTAGCAAATTGTTCCAAAAACATATTAAAAATCATTTCTGTGTGTCACTTTTTGAAGATTTGAGGAAGAAACACCATATAAATAATAAATAGTATTGCTAGATTTGCAGACATTAGCAAAATTTATTTTTGACCTTGAACAAATCTAAATAATGTGGCCTTTTACTATTTTTCCATGTAGTGGTTTCCAAACTTTAGTATGCATCAGAGTCCCTGGAGGGCTTTCTAAAACACAGATTCCTGAGCCCCCTCATCAGACTTTCTGATTAGTTGGTTTGGGGTAGGGCTTGAAAATTTGCTTTGCTAACAAGTTCCTGGTAATACTGAAGCTACTAATCCCGGAATCACACTTTGAGAACCACTGGTTTATTGAAAGACAGGGAAAGTAAGTTAAAACCTGATAGAGAATAGGATGAGCTGTGGTAAATTGATGTTTAATTTGCTTCCCTTAAAATAAAAAAGAAATGTTAATTGATAATTTGAAGTTCCAAAAGTGACCCCCTTAAAAACATTTCTGTTGATAAAGTAAAATGAGAATCAGCACTACTTCTTATAAGTTAGATATGGTGCTCTGATTTGATGTTGGAAGGTATGGGAGAAGGGGAGTATGAAATCTGATAAAGGAAAGAAAGAAGTTACTATTCAAACCTCGCTAATTTAACCTGTGTTAGAGAAACAAAATATGTTCATTGGAGCAGGTACATCATCAATTGTAGGAAAAAATGAAATTGCTCTTCTTGCAAAAAAGGTCTTTTTTTCCACATGTGTAATGGAAATAGAATGGTAGCCACTTTTGATAAGTGATGTTTTTGGTTTGTTTGTTTTTCCTGCAGAAACAGTCCAACTCTTATGACATGTTCATGAGAGGAGAAGAAATACTATCAGGAGCTCAAAGAATACATGATCCTCAGCTGCTAACAGAGAGAGCCTTACATCATGGAATTGGTAAACCACTTAAATGTATTTAGGAAAGTGATATGTATTCTGAAAATAACTCATTTTAAACCCTTTAAAGACTCCTCAGAAATAGTCATTTGGTTAAGTCTTCATTTAACAGTAATTGCTTTTTTATCTTTTAAAGCTAAATAAAATGGTAAATTATGTTTGTGGTTTTTTTGTAGATTTGGAGAAAATTAAAGCATACATTGATTCCTTCCGCTTTGGAGCCCCTCCTCATGCTGGTGGAGGCATTGGTAATACATTCCTTTAATATTATGACAATATTAACTTATGGGTTCTAAAATATTGTAATAGCCCTAGCTGGTTTTGCTCAGTGGATAGAGCGTCAGCCTGCAGACTGAAGGGTCCCGGTTCAATTCTGGTCAAGGGAACATGCCCAGGTTGCGGGCTCGATCCCCAGTGTGGGGAGTGCAGGAGGCAGCTAATCAGTGTTTCTCATCATTGATTTTTCAATCTCTCTTCCTCTCCCTTCTCTGAAATCCATAAAAATATATTAAAATATTGTAATAAAGTTCTAGCCATTCTTTTATCTTAATGGTTTTAAAGCAAAATGTCTTGTAAATGAAATACCCTGTGTTTTTCATCCATGAGTTCATTCAAATTAGCCCAAATTAAAGCTGTCCCTCAAATTAGCTCAGATTGCTGCTAAATGGTTTGTTGAAATGTAACATTTCATTGACTTTCAGGACTATTTCTAGAGTATGTGTAATCTGCTGCTCTCTGATTTAAAATGAGTAAATGTTTAACTCAACTTTGGGATGTCCATGTCAAAGACTTTTAAAAAGTAATTATCAGTTTATAGTTCTGTTGAATTTTTATTTGTTGTTTGGAGGTTTTTGGTGAATACATAATATACTTACCATAATTTCAAATTAAAAGGGTATAGAGGAGTGTGCATTCACCTCCCTATGCAAAGGTAGTCTTTGCATGTGCAAAAATACACACACTTGTAAAAATAATTTTTTTTATAAATTGTAGCATACTATGTAAATCATTCAGTACCTTGCATTTTTCCCTGACTATATTTTTAAATAATTTTTTATGAATACCTCAAAAGCTTTTTCATTCTTAATCACCACATAGACTCCATTGAAAGGACGCACTATAGCCTTGTTAGCCAGCTTCCTAGGACATGTAGGTTGTTACTAGCCTTTTGTTACTACAAACAACGCTACATTGAACATATAGTTTAAGTCTCAATGAGACATTTATGACTATTTTCTCTTCGAGTATTCAGTAATGTTCAGTTGGTATAACATTACAAACTTTTGTGACTGATTTAGCAATGTATATTTTAATTTTACTTGTGAAAGAGGACATTTGAATGGTTATCAAAATACTACCTTGATTAGTGTTAGATTAATACAAGGTTCAAATATATGTCTGCAGATGTTTTTGGTAAGGAATAAGGATAAAAATGTTAATTCTCTTATTTATATTTCTGTTTTTAGAGTTAAGTATATTTCTTTAAAATTAGAAGTTTTTATTTAAGATTATTCTCTGACCTTTATGTGGTATATTAGTCTTCTTATAGCTTTAGTGAAATAGATAAATCAAATTGCACATAAAATGTTTCATTTGCTAGTGTTGTTCTGTTTCTTTAGATGGCACTTGGTCTTAATTCTTATCAGTAGTATAGTATTTAAGTCAAAGTCAGTCTCTTCTGCACTCAAAGAATTTAGTACAATAATGTGCTCTAGAGTCTTTTATACTAGGAACTACCATGTTACATGTCTATCAAATTACAACGAATTTCTGGTACTTCCATTAATAAACTTCCTTGAACAGGTTTATGACTTTTGTCTTATACTGATGACCTGGACTACATACTTAGAATCTGGTCTTATTTGAAACCATACAGGCTTATACATGGAGGGGAGAGGGGGAGATATTTGTTTAAGCCATAAATTTTGGACATTGACATAGATTTCTGTAGTTCGCATTTCACAGAATCACATAGCTTAAGGATATCTCATTTTGTCCTTCTCACAAGCATCATCTCTATTTCTGAATCAGACCTAAAACATTCCATTTTAAATAAACTTGAAATTATAGAAGTCATTTTCCTTCCTAACAAGGAAAATTATTTTGTTGATCAGCAATACTATGTTGGTAATTTTCAAAATGTCAGAACCTGAGAGATTTTCAGAAAAGGAATTAATGTTTATTTTGTTTTCCCTAGGGTTGGAACGAGTGACTATGCTGTTTTTGGGATTGCACAATATTCGTCAGACCTCAATGTTCCCCCGTGATCCCAAACGACTCACTCCTTAAAGAAAGCCATGCTTTACACTTTTTCAGTAACCTGCTATTGATCGGGCAGCACCTTGGGTACTTAAGATATGCAGTAGAATAAATGTCTTCTCTAAAGTGCCACAATTGCTTTTGGACTAATTCAGTATAAGTTACTTTAAAAGAGAAGATTTTTATAACTTTGAACATGCTTCAGTAGGAAATGGTTGAACATTTTAATGAAAAATTCATGTGATTATGTTAAAAATTCATACTGCATTACTACAATAAATGTTAACAATTTTAACAGTTAAGATTGTAAATTTCTATATTATAGTTACTGCAATATTAATGTCTTAAATTTTCCATATTTTATTTTATTTTTTTAAATTCTGATAAGTATCTGAGATTTTAATAAATGCATAATTGGCATATTATGGAAAATTAGGCAGAAAGTATCAATTCTTAAAAGTTGTGTCCAGATATCATGTAAAAGCAGGTAAGAGTACTGGTTAGAAAATATTCTATATAATATTGTATTAAATTGTTCAGTTCTAAACCTGAATTTCAATAAAATTTTAAAGCTAATTTATAGTTTTCTTTGTGTAACTTCACAGCAGTCAAATTTTATAATTAGTGCTTGGCATTTTAATTTGGGAATAGAAAAAATGTATGGTTTATGTAAATGACCTAAAACAAATGAAAACTTATATGTTCACAACATCCTATATACCAGTAATAAAACCCTAATATGCAAATCCACCTAATGGAATGACCAGTCACTGTGATGCGCACTGACCACCAGAGGGCAGACGCTCAACACAGGAGCTTCCCCTAGTGGTCAGTGCACTGCCACATGGGGAGCGCCACTCAGCCAGAAGTTGGGCTCACGGCTAGCAAGCACAGCAGCAGTGGCGGGAGCCTCTCCTGCCTCCGCAGCAGTGCTAAGGAGCAGCAAGCGGAGCAGTAAGGAGCAGCAAGCAGGCGGGCGGTAAGGAGCGAGGGGTCCTGGACTGCGAGAGGTGCAGGCCAGGCTGAGGGGACACACACACACACACACACACACACACACAGTGAACATATTTCACCAGGCTTCTAGTGTATTCATAACAAGATACAAGTTCAGGTAGGTGTAAGGATAGAGCTCTTAAAGCTGAAAGATTGGGTTGCTTTATAGTTTATTTCACATAAATTAAAAATTACTGCAGAATTTTTTGTTTTTAACCAGTACTGGTATTTCGTGAATGTCACTAAAATGCACTCCCATTTTCCCTACCAAAAAGAAATTTCTGTGTAAGAATTACAATTAGAAACAGTTTCTCTCTAGATAGTTAAATATGTTGATACTAATGTTTATAGTGAATCACATGGAATGGGCAGGAACAAAACAGTGTCACTCAAATATTTTTCTACGGGAAAAGAAAATAACACAGAAAGGTAGGACTCTATCCCTGGATCATAAATACCTGCTTATTATTTTTGAAAGTTAATTTTTTTCATCATCTAGATTATGAGCTCTTTGAAAATAGAGACACAATTTTTATGTCTTTTACATTTTACCAGAGTATTGGGGTATAGTAGGCACCCCAATAGTGTTTAATAAATTTAAGCCACACAAGAATAAAATGCACTACCATTCATCTTTTTTTATATTGTGTAATCCCCAGGCCCTAAAATCTACAATAATAAAAGTGTAATATGCTAATTAGACCAGACAGCCAAACGACCTTCCCGAGAAGCTGGGGCTGCGAGGGCTGAGCCCCTTGCACGAATTTCGTGCATTAGGCCTCTCGTAGTATAATAAAATTACCCTAGCCCTAGCTGGTTTGGCTCAGTGGATAGAGCATCGGCCTGTAGACTGAAGGGTCCCAGGTTTGATTCTAGTCAAGGGCACATGCCCGGGTTGCAGACTCGATCCCCAGAAGGGGATGTGCAGGAGGTAACCAACCAATGTGTTTCTCTCACATCGATATTTCTCTCTGTCTTCCACTATCTCTAAAAATCAATGGAACAATATCCTCAAGTGAGGATTAAAAAACACACACAAAACTCAAATGAATGAACATGGTATATCTCTTCATTTTTTGGTATTTTTTTCTTTAATTATAAAACATACTGATATTCTTTAATATCTTTCAAAAGATATTAAAACCCTAATATGCAAATCCACCTAATGGCGGAATGACCAGTCACTATGATGCGCACTGACCACCAGAGGGCAGACGCTTTTTAATTTTTAGTTTATACTAGAATACCTTACAATTTTTTTCATTGGGAATGGGAATTTTTCTATTATATTTTTAAATTGTATGTTAGTAAGGCATGAGAACATTATCAGTTACAAGGTTTTGTTAGTATTTATTTAAATCTTTATTGTTGAAAGTATTACATATGTCCCCTTTCTTCCCCCATTGACACTCTCCACCAGCCCCCACCCCTGCCCCAGGCCTTCACCACTCTATTGTCTGTGTCCATGGGTTATGTATATATACATTCAAGGTCTTCTGTTGATTACCTCCCACCCACCCAGCCTCCTCCACTTTTCCTCTGAGATTCCACACTCTATTCCATGCTTCCATGTCTCTGGATCCTCTCCATCTGTTTATTTTGTTACTTAGATTCCTCACATGAGTGAGATCATATGATACTTGTGTTTCTCTGACTGGCTTATTTCACTTAGTATGATACGCTCCAGGTCCCTCCATGCTGTCTCAAAGGGTAAGAGAGTCTTCTTTTTTAGTGCTGCATAGTATTCCATAGTATAAATGTAACAAAGCTTTTTTTAAAATACGCCTCTCCCCTCCTACTTGGTCTCAATGCACTTTTTTCTTTCCTTCTAGTTGTAGAACTTCCACTCGATCAGCTTTCCCGTGGTTCTGGATGATAGCTGTTTTGTTTTATAGTTGTGGTTTTAATGTTGTTGTGGGGGGCAGCTTTCTTATCCACTCATCTACTGATGGGCACATGGGCACATGGGCTATTTCCAGATCTTAGCGATTGTAAATTATGCTGCTGTGAACATAGGGGTGCATACATTTTTTCTGATTGGTGTTCCAGGTTTCTTAGGATATATTCCTAGAAATGGGATCACTAGGTCAAATGGCAGTTCCATATTTAATTTTTTGAGAAAACTCCATACTGTTTTTCATAATGGCTACACCAGTCTGCATTCCCACCAGCAGTACACTAGGGTTACCTTTTCTCCACATCCTCATCCGCACTTGTCGTTTGATTTGTTGATGGTAGCCATTCTGACAGGTGTGAGGTGATACCTCTTTGTCATTTTAATTTGCATCTCTCAGATGTTAAGTGACTGAGCATTTTTTCATATGGCTCTTGGCCATCTGTATGTCCATTTTGGAGAAATGTCTATTTAGATCCTTTGTTCATTTTTTGATTAGTTGTCTTCCTTTTGTTAAGTTGTATGAGTTTCTTAAATATTTTGGATATTAACCCTTTATCAGATGTATCATTGCCAAATATGTTCTCCCATATAGTGGACTCCCTTTTTGTTTTGTTGGTGGTTTCTTTTGCTGTGCATAAGCTTTTTATTTTGATGTAGGCCCCATTTGTTTGTTTTCTCCTTTGTTTCCTTTGCCCTAGGACAGTGGTCAGCAAACTGCGGCTCACAAGCCACATGCGGTTCTTTGGCCCCTTGAGTGTGTGGCCCATGCACAGAAGTCAGTATTTTGTGGAAGAGCCACACTCAAGGGGCCAAAGAGCCGCATGTCGCTCGCGAGCCACAGTTTGCCGACCTCTGCCCTAGGAGATGTATCCATAAACACATTCTACAAGAAATGTCTGAGATTTTGCTGCCTATGGTTTCTTCTAGGCTTTTTATGGTTTTCCAACTTATATTTAAGTCTTTTATCCACTTTGAGTTTATTCTTGTGTATGGTGTAAGTTGGTGGTCTAGTTTTACCTTTTTGCATTTATCTGTCCAATTTTCCCAACATCATTTATTGAAGAGACTGTCAAGATTTGAATCCTGCCCTGACCGGTTTGGCTCAGTGGATAGAGCGCTGACCTGCGGACTGAGGGGTCCCAGGTTCGGTTCCAGTCAGGGGCATGTACCTTGGTTGCAGGCACATCCCCAGTTGGGAGTGTGCAGGAGGCAGCTGAATCGATGTTTCTCTCTCATCAATGTTTCTAACTCTATCCCTCTCCTTCTCCCTTCCTCTCTGTAAAAAAATCAATAAAATGTATATTTTTTTAAAAAAGATTTGAATCCTGTTTGTTTGTTCTAGTTTTATCAGTTGCTGAAATCAGACATAGTTTTGGAACCATTTTACCACGTAATTCTATAAATTTTTGATTCATGTATTTTGAAACTTTGTTAAGTCTCCCTGATGACTTGGCCCTTGCATCTGATGAAACCCCCCTTTGTAACTCTGGTAATGCTCTCTTGAAATCTGTTTTATCTGATCATAATATAGATATTCCCATCTTCTTGTGCATGTTATATCTTTTAACTTCATTCACCTTTAGCCCATCTGTGTCTTTATTTTGAATTTCTTATTTTGAGACAGCATATAATTGGGTCTTATTTATCCACTCTGACCATCTCTACATTTTAATTAGAGAGTTTATCCCAAAAGATTTAATGTAGTTATTTATATGGTTAGATTTGTATCACTTTATTAATTTCTTACTTGCCTCCTCTGGGGTTTTTTCCTTCATTTTTGCTGGCCTGTCTTTTTTTTTTTAAATGACTAAGTATTTTTTAGAATTTTAGTTTTCCAATTGGCATTTGAACTAAACTTCTTTGATTTTTTTTATGCTTGCTCTCAAGATTATAGTTAATATGCACTTAACTTTTACAGTCCACTTATAGGTATTAATTTTATATTTAAGAATTTTATATGTTTATAACCATAATTTTCCTTTTTTTTTTTTGTCCTCTTCCAGTTGGATATCTCATTTCCAGCCTGGTTGGTTGGTTTTATATTAGAGAGAAACATCAATTTGTTGTCCTACTTATTTATGCATTTATATGTGCCCTGACCAGGGATTGAACCCACAACTTTAGCGTATCGGGACAACACTCTAACCAACTGAGCTACCCAGCCAGGGCCTACCAGCCTGGTTTTTTAAATAGTTTTTTTGAGACAGAGAAAACTTTATACTTAATGGGATAATGTTCATAGTATTCTCTAATGTTTTTAAAATAATCTTAACTTTTTGTGCCTATTCTTTAATTTCAAAATTATTAACGTTTTATTAGACGTTTATCTGTATTTTAAATGTCTTAAGCTAACATTTTTAGCTTTTGATCCTTTCTGTTCTTTGTTTTTTAGTTCATAAATTTATGCTCTTCCTGGTTTCTTTAAGGTTTTTCTCCTAGTTTGCTAAGTTTCAGTTTTCTTTTTTATTGTCATAGTTAATGAAATATATATTGACTTTTATCAAGTTCTGTGCTCACCATTGTTTCTTATATCTGTATATTTCCATCTGGGTTCACTTTTCTTCTTACTAAAGTACCTCCTTTAATGTTTTTTTTTTTAAGTTAGGGTCTGTTAGTTATAAACTCTAACGTGTCCTGTACTCTTGAATAATAGTTTGGCTCAGGATAAAATTCTAGGTTAGCAATTATTTTCGCTTAGCACTTTGAAATATTATACCATTAAATTCTCTTTGTTGCCTATGAGCAGTTTGCTGTCAGTATGGTTGTTTTTTATTTGTAGATAATCTGGCCTCTTTCCAGGCAAGCTTTTAAGTTGCCTCTTTATCTTTGATATTCTACCAATTCTTTGTAATCTGTTCAACAGTTACCTTGCTTATTCAGCATACCTTTGGTCTATGAGCCACATTTGTTTTCAATTATGGAAAATTATCTGCAAGTATTTCTTCAAATATTGCTTATTTACCATTTTCTCTCTCTTTTTTAACTCCAAATAGCTAAATATATGTCTCATCCCAAAATTTCTACTTCTTTATTCTTCCATTTTTTTGGTGGCAGTTATGCCATCATTTATGCCTTTTGATAAATTCTTTATCATACTGTCCCTACAAAATATTTTTGCCTATGTCTTATTTTATTTTTGTCCATTCTTGACATGTGTTCACGTAGAAGAGATTATCACATGTAAATTCATTTGACCATCTTGAAAAAGATTATAATATGGAAGAAAATAATATTTAAATAATAAGTAGATGCTATGTCCTAGCATAGTAGTTTCAAACTAAGTTGTGGATATTTGCAATGGCTACAGGTGGTAGGCATCATAGGAAGTTCTCTGCTAGGGTAGTCAAATTGGTATTGAGGCTCTGTCCTGGATCATCTCTTGTATTGCATAACTTCCTGCATTTCAGGGTTTTTCTATTTCTCTTTAACATATTTCTAATAAGAGCATTTCTGAAATAAAACTTTAACTCAAGCTGAAACATGTTTAAGACTTTGAAAAAACATTTTCCTTTAAGTGAATGTTTGCAAAGTTATACCTTTTGTACACTCTTCAAATCATTGTTTGTTTGTACCTTGATCAATTAAAATGAGGCAGCAGACTTTTAATTATTACCCAGAATTATTGTTGCTGTTTCTCATAGATTAAGATGCCATCGTGTCCCTAGAGCAAGTAAATGTTCTAATTTCAACATCAGTAATCTTTTAAGGAACTCTTTTTACAAATAACTTTTTAAAAGCTTATCTCTTCAAGATGTTCATCTTCCCTGGAAATTCAATTGAAACACCAGTGAGATATCAAACTGGCAATGGTGATAAACATGCTTATTGTTTGCAACAAGATGGAGAGTTGGGAACTTTGAGGTACTATTGTAGAATATAAACTGGCTCTCAGCCAGCCTTTCTGGAAAGCAGGTTAGCAATATGTATCAAAATGTGAATGTACGTAGCCTTTGACCCCGTAAACCTTCACTCTGAGAATTTATCCTAAGAATACAAGTGCACAAAATGATGTTATAAGGATATTTATTGTAGTAGTGCTTATACCAGTGAAAAAATTGGAAACAACCTAAATTTCCATGAATAGGGCATTAAATAATACTTTGTCCGTATTATAGGATATTGATCATTGAAAAGCATAATGTAGGCAGTCCTTGTTTTGCACAATTGTGGAGGACTCTAAAAATGACCATATAGCCCTAGTCAGTTTGGCTCAGTGGGTAGAGCTTCAGCCTGCGGACTGAAAAGTCCTGGGTTCGATTCCAGTCAAGGGCACATGCCCAGGTTGCGGGCTCAGTCCCTAGTGGGGGGCGTGCAGGAGGCAGCCAGTCAATGGTTCTCTCTCATCAATGTTTCTATCTCTCTCACTCTCCCTTCCTCTCTGAAGTCAATAAAAATATATTTTAAAAAAATAAAAATGACCATATAAACCCAAACTGTGCAACGCAATGTTAGTAATTAAAGGCAAAAGAAACAAGTTACTGTTAAACATTTAAGGAAGAACTTGCCATTGTTCCACATCTGGGTGTTGCTGTTTACATTCCTGTGTTGAGCCTATGTCTTCATAAGCTTTTTATTTTTTACATATATATTTCAGGGAGGAAGAGAGAGAGAGAAACATCAATGATGAGAGAGAATCATTGATCGGCTGCCTCCTGCACGCCCCGAGAAACATCAATGATGAGAGAGAATCATTGATCGGCTGCTGCCTCCTCGCCCCCTACTGGGGATCAGGCCGCAACCCGGGCATGTGCCCTTGACTGGAATCAAACCCGGGACCCTTCAGTCCACAGGCAGACGCGCTATCCACTGAGCCAAAACAGCTAGGGCTTCATAAGCTTTTTTTTTTTTTTTTAAGCTTCGTGGCTTAGCCTTTTTTTAAAAAATATATTTTATTGATTTTTTACAGAGAAAAAGGGAGAGGGATAGAGAGAGTTAGAAACATCGATGAGAAACATAGATCAGCTGCCTCCTGCACACCCCCTACTCAGGATGTGCCCGCAACCAAGGTACATGCCCTTGACCGGAATCGAACCTGGGACCCTTCAGTCCACAGGCCGACGCTCTAGCCACTGAGCCAAACCGGTTAGGGCTTCATAAGCTTTTTAGCAAGTATATGTCAAACACTTTTGTTTCATGGTCAAGACAGGATCAGAGGCCATGGATACTGACAACAGATTGGTCTGTTTTATTCTGTCTTTTTTCATGACTATATCTACTGACGTGTCTTGATTTATAAGCAAAACCTAGAAAACCTACAAAAATGTGTTTTGTGATTTATCTAGGAATAATACAGAAAATATTGCTGTTATTTTTGGTAAAGAAAGTCAATTTTGTACAGTTTATTTTGACATAAATAAAATGTTGTTTTAAAAAATAGTTAAAGGTGAAAAATATTGTTCTGTGACCTTTAAAATTTGTCAAACATTAAAAATTCTCTATTGGTTATAAGTTTATAAGGAAATAAGAAATAAAACATAATTATTTAGTACATTATAATTTAAAACAGAAGCACTGTGAATTAAAGTGCCTTATTGCTTTGTAAAAAAAAAAAAAAAAAAAAAAAAGTCTTGCCAAGAGAAATGTAAACAGTGCTTTGCTTCCCTTCTTGTCTCATAACTTTCAGTATGGAGTGACCATCTCTCCTATTCTTTGGTGAATTGTCATAGTCTTCCCAAGTTCATTCATAACAGCTTCTAACACTTAATCCTTCTTACCTGAAATACCATGAAATATCTCCAAGCGTTCCTTTAATGTTAAGTTTTTTGCTCTTGTCACTTCCTCTGAAATATCTTTATCCTTTCCATCAAAACCACTTACTTGTTTATGTCAATAAGCTCATCTTTACTACGTTCCTCTGGCTGCACATCTGGAGTTTCTCAAACATTGGCAATATGCACACTCCCACAGCCAGCTATTCTATAACTCTATTTACATTTGATTCAAACGTCATTTATGGAGTTACCACTTTTTGTTTCTTTACTGCACTTCAATGTGTAGGCCAATTCTTTCAATTATCTGTTTTTGTAACAGATGGGTTCCTCAATGGAAGACAAGGAGGCAACACAACTACACACTTTGCTGTCTATGAACTAAATAATATGTGCAGTGACCAATCACTGACAGACTTGGGAAGAAGTGACATGATTGGTCACTGATCATTACGAACATCTGTTAGTTACTGAGTCATCTGTGGACTGAAGAGCTAGCAGTGAAGTTTGTACAATTATTCCGTTACTATACCAATTTGTTAGGGGAATGGTGTAATTTAACAAAACTGTGATAACTGAAAGTTACACTTTTCAGAACCATGCAAAACCAGGACTACACATATGTATATTCATTGTCATCGAAAGCTCTTCTTGTGAACTGGACATTCTCTTTTCCCCCTTCCCCTCCCCACTCACTGCCCTTTTCCACTTTGCTGTGTGCCCTGGGAGCCTAACCTCATGGACTGCATCATCCAGGACCCTTCCCAATGGCTTCTAATTGGGTTTGTCATTGGAAGGCACCACGAGGAGATCAGATGAAGGGAGAAGAGAAAGGTCAGGATAGTTATTTTCCTTCTCTGCTGGGCCACATTTGGGGCCTGGCTTCTTTCTCAAGGTCACAGCTTTTTCCCAGGTCCCAGGTACTACTCCCTCTTTGTCCCTTCAGGCCTAGAGGTGGTAATAGCTTCACATAGTTGCCAGCTCCAGGGTGCGTCACCACTCCAAGCTTCCCAAACCTTTGTTTATGTCTTCTCCACGAAACTCCCTGCAAGCATACTTCTCCTGAGTGTGCCATGCTTCCCACCAGGATCCTCACCTAGCTACCAGGCCACACTGTTCATGGTAAATCATGTGTACATATCCAAACATGTGCATGTCCTCAGAGTTCTGAAAGGAGATAGGTAGTAACATTACTTTTAACACTTTGCATTTTTCCTATCTGCTTTTAAAAATAAGAAAACATATATAAGGAAAAGAAAAGAAGTAAATTTCATATATTGAAGGATTATTTTAGCTTCAAAGTAGTTATTTTTCTAATTTAGCCAAATCTTTATAGCTCTCAAATTAATTACTTTTTAACATTCAGCCAGCCATATCTCTGATTGGGGGTCTTTAAAACTGTTCTAATAAAGAAGAGTTGATCATGCAGCAATTCCTATTAAGGAACTGCTGAAGAGAGACAAGTTTCAGGAATTAAATGAGATTAGTTGTCTGCTGTCTTAGAGTGACTCAGAACATGCCGTATGCCCTAACAGACACCTGCATCTGGGCTGTTGCTGAGTCCAATTTAAGATAGCTAAGATTTCCAATTGAAGAAAAACTGTTGACATATAAAGATAGCTTCATTACTGCTCAGACTGGTTATCAATCATAGCTCCACATATTCAACTTAATATTTCCTTCAGAACTAGACCTAATTGAAAATTCCACTTGTGAGAAGCATTAAAATGCTAACTGATAAATGCTAATGAGAATATTTAACAAGGCCAGAAGACATAGTAGGCGCTAAATATATATACAAATTGGACTTCGAAAATGCTTTTGTGACTTTATCATTTGAAATGCTTAAGGTGTGGTTTTTTTTAATGTTAGTCTATGTCTTTTATCAACCCATATACAATTAATTGTCTTCTATTCTGTTGAGGCAATAGGTCAGATATTTGTCACAATAATACTCGTCAAAGTAGCTGGCCATGAAATCTCCAGCACCACATTCTTCTAAGGGGCACTCCAGACGAAGTCGAGCGACTTTGCCCTTCTCGTGCACTGCAGTATTTCAGGACCGCAGCTAACCTTTTCTCCAGGGCTTATTCTTCTTGGCAGCGATGCAAGACTTCTCTTCCTTTTCTTAGCACCACCACGAAGTCGCAACACCAGGTGAAGAGTGCACTCCTTTTGAATGTTCTCTAGTCAGACAAAGTACATCCATCTCCCAGTTGCTTGCCAGCAAAGAGCAGTCTTTGCTGATCAGGAGGAATTCCTTCCTTATCCTGAATTGGCCTTAACATTTTCTGTTGTATCCGAGGGTTCAGCGTTAAGAGTGATGATCTTCCCTGTAAGGGTTTTCACAAAAATCTGCCTCTTGGCAGTGGTTACACCATAGATGGTGGATGGGAAAAGCTGAAATGAAGGTTTGGTTGGTTGGTTTGGGGTTTTTTTGTTTTTGTTTTTGTTTTAATATTTTTAAATATATTTTTATTGATTTCAGAGAGGAAGGGGGAGAGAGAGATAGAAACATAAATGATGAGAAAGAATCATTAATCAGCTGCCTCCTGCACGCGCCCCCATGGGATGGAGCCCACAACCTGAGCATGTGCCCTGGACCGGAAACGAACCCGCGGGGCCGTTCAGTCCACAGGCCAATGCTCTATCCACTGAGCCAAACCAGCTAGGGCTGGTTTGTTTTAAGATGGTAATAAAGTAAAACATTTCTTGAATGTTTTTTAAGAAACCTATCATAGAAGAGCACCCTAAAAGATCAGTTCACTGGAATTCCTTACCTTTGCTCTTACAGTTGCAAAATGCACTGTGAGTTAAAGAGAGATTTCCTCCATAACATTTTTACAAATGCCCCACTTTTTATAAGACATTCAAAAAGTATAATAATAATAAAATCCTACTTTATTTTTACTTTCCAAGTCTAGAATACATAAAACTAAAACTAGTCAACAGAATACTTAACAGAATACTGTGCTAACCTATCTACATGGAGTGCTGTCAGGTTTGAGTGGTTCCTGGGGCAGGAGAGGCTCTTAATCAGGTCCAGGCTGTGGTTCAAGCAGCGGAACCCACAGTTCTAATGGTATCAGTGGTAGGAAAAGGCACCATGTGGAGTTTATAGGAGCCCCAACATAGACCCCTAAGCTCTGGAGCAAAGCTATGCCATCTGCATCAGAAAAGTGTACACCATTCAATAAATAGCCCCTGGCTTGCTACATGGTTCTGGTGGAGATAAAGCACCTGCCGGTAGGACATTAGTGACCACGCAGCCAGACCATCCCATTATGTGCTGAGTTCTGTCAGATCCATCAGATTTTAAGGGCCAAAAGCGATCCATCAAAAGACAGTGGTTAGTACATGTGGGGCTGGACATGAGTAGAAAAAAGACTGGATAACCAGGACTCCCAAAGCCCCTTGTCATTACCCTGTTGCTTCGGTGCTTCTCAGCTTAAACTTATGGCCGTGTGTGGGAGTGGAAGGGACAAGGGAGACTCCCTTAGGACCAGCTGTAAAGTTGTGCTGCAGACCCTCTCAAAAAACCCTGCCAGCCCTAGCCGGTTGCAGGCTTCTCCCCAGCCCGGGCCCTGGTTAGGGCGTGTGCAGGAGGCAACAAATTGTGTTACTCTTACAGCGATATTTCTCTCTGTCATTC
This sequence comes from Myotis brandtii, assembly GCF_000412655.1. NCBI lineage: Eukaryota > Metazoa > Chordata > Mammalia > Chiroptera > Vespertilionidae > Myotis > Myotis brandtii. The sequence goes on from NW_005356244.1 coordinate 465,842, forward strand.
CCTCTCTCTTCCACTCTCTCTAAAAGTCAATGGAAAAAATCCCCTTGGGTGAGGATTTAAAAAAAAAATCCTGTTGAAACACAATTTTTCTCCCCCAAATCACCCTCATTTTCATCAAAGAGCCAAATTAAGACCAATTTATTTACTGTATTAAGTCGTTACAATTTGGCCTGATGGTTTGCATAAACACAACAAGAATAATAATTGATCACTTAGGCTATTTTTTTAAAAATATGCTTTGCTGGAATCTCATGAGAAAGTTTACTCCCAGGGCAAACAAGCCACGCCACACAGTTGCCATTCAGGCTTTGCCTGCAATACCTACAGAATTGGGGTGCATTCCTCAAGACGCAGTCCCCACAAGTGTCTTGAGGTTCCTTTCATGCCATCTCTCAGGAAAGTAACCTTCCTTCCTTACCTGGAAAAACCACCATGAACCATGTGACCAAGTAAGGTGCCAGGCTCTTTATCCAAGGGGTTTATCGGCTTCAAAGTCAATCTTCATTTCTGAGAGCTTTCTGGTGACATCCAGAGTCCTGGCATGTCTCTCTCAGACATGACATTCCAGTAAAGCTTTGGTTAATAAAACCACAACTGGAAACTGACTTACGTCCTGTTATGAAGAAATGAGATTCTTATTGGATTCATGCAAACAAACACATTGCCATGAGAATAATACTACTACTCATTAAAAGTTTCTAAATTTTGGAGGTGTCAGGTATGGAGAAATATTGCTTATCAAAGTATAATTTACCAAATTGCTTTAAGAAAAGAAACAAGTTCCTTTATGTCTGGAAAACAAGAAGGTTAAAAATCAATATTTTCAGTAACAGTTACAAAAACCATACAATTATTTTTAGCTCACTCAGTCCTATAATCAAATTCTGTTTCTCCTGATTTTTCTTGCCAGTATTTCTATAAATCCAGAGAACCTTTGCTTTCTACTGCAGCAATTCCTGGGCCTCCAACCACTTCAGTATAAAAGCACCATTTTTTTTTCTTTACAAGAAGAGTACCCACCCCTCACCCCGCTGTTGCCGCTTCTGCAGCCTATTCAAGGGTACTTCTGCAGCTCCGGCCCTCTAGGATAAATACTTGGGGAGTTTAAACGATTCTTTCCCATGTTTTTCTTTCTCAGTAGAAACCAGAAAGCAAACTAAGTCCCCCCAAAATAAGAAAGCAAGCAAAGAACATCAGTAACCAAGTTACATTATATACAGACAGACAAGAAATTTCATTAGAAACCAAACAACAGAGAGACACAAAACAACAATCAATAGACACTCATATATGACATTGACAGGAGTGTACAACCCTCAGACAAGAACTTCACACTGTGCGTTCCCAAACATTAATCTCCTCTTGTTCCCAGTTTAGAGGATATTTAGGAGTGAAGCCAAAGTATAAATGGACCAATCAGCTCCAGTGGGGTTGCCAGTGCATTTCCCATGCTTTTTGAGTTATTCGACACCCACAAACAGAAACAGAAGGTACCTTAATGCCACTCCCAGCTTACAGTGCTTGAGACTTACATATAATAGGCACCCAAACAGAAAGCCAATTCAACAACTGCAAAGGTGACTGGGAAAGTTTGTAAGCACCTAAGGAAAGTCATAGAGTTAAATAACTCGGCAGCTGCTAAAGAGTTTCCACAGGTGCCTGCAAGAAGTTTCCCAAGTCCAGGCAACCACCTGAGTCCTTTGGCAAACCCCGAAGGGTCTGACCTTAGGGCTCAGAGGAGGGTGTCCCAGCAGAGTTGCCAAAATATGTTATCGGGAAACCCCCGGTTGGGCTCGGGCTACCTGTTGCTGTGTCGAATAACGAAGGCAGGGTTGAGTCATAGTAGGTGTTTATTGAGAATGGTAGCCAACCAGTAAGATGGGGCATTTACAAGCCTTCAAATCCTGTCTTCCCAGCAAGGTGTAGGGAACAGGATTATAAAAGGGAAAGGGGCTAGGGTGCTACATGCAGCCCTGGAGGTCCGCAGATGTCAGCTATTGGAGTCATCAGGCGATGAGATGATGTTGATGAGATGCTGTTTTAACTCCTGGTGGGTTGGCCTGACCATGCTTATCAGTTCTGCTTGCTGGATTCATAGCTGGGTCACCTCCTCAATTGCTTTGCACAAGCCTTGGAAAGGAAACTTAAGAAAAACTTAACCCCCTATTCACATAAGTATACGTGTTCTAAGATTTAAAATAATATGATTCTTGTTCAGATTAATTCAGGTGCTCTATCTCTCAGATTATAGGTCCGCCCCCCCCCACCTCCGCCCCCCAATCAGGAAGAGAAGTCCCTGTAACTTCAGGCTGTAAAAACCAGTGGGGGAGGTGGCTGAGTGACATGAGGCTGCTGGAGTCCCAGGCAGTTCCTCTTAAAGGGCCCATGCACAGACTTATACAGACTCACTCACTCTGAGCTCCAGCTCTGGGGCAACAGCTTGAAAGGATACCAGGAAAAACTAAATTGTCTGGCATCAGTCAGAATGCAGAGACAAAGAAACATGTCAGGGCAAGAACTTGGAGGCAGCTTTCTCCCAGATGAAAGTACTAGGACCTCCCACACACACAGAGCTGATTAGCAGACACTATATCTGAGTTTCCATCAACCTGGTCCACACTTGGCCCAGCCCTGATGATTCCCTGAGATCCCACCCCACCCAATTTGCAGCCCCCCTAAGCTGTTTGCAGTATCTTTTCCATGTGAATTGCCTGTTCTGGCTCAGGCTTCAGATTTTCCTAAAATCTCTCAAACAAGCTGCAGCTGGACTCAGTGTACCCCATACCTCTCTATAAGTGTCCACAGTCCTAGCACTAACAGCAGCTTGCCAAGGTTCACAGCTTGCCTCTTCTGGGCACCTCCTATCCCAGGGGTCCTCAAACTTTTTAAACAGGGGGCCAGTTCACTGTCCCTCAGACCGTTGGAGGGCCAGACTATAGTTTAAAAAAAAAAACTATGAACAAATTCCTATGCACACTGCACATATCTTATTTTGAAGTAAAAAAACAAAATGGGAACAAATACAATATTTGTATTTGCATGTGGCCCGTGGGCCGTAGTTTGAAGACCCCTGTCCTAGCCCAACACAAGTAGCAGCCATCTGCAGATTGCTCTGTAGTTTGTGCTAGGTGACCCCAGGCAGGGCACAGGCAGTGGCTGACTTTGCACCTCCCAGGAGGCCCCAGAGCCAGTGTACCTAGTGGACAGCTTCAGATCATAGCAGATTACAACTCTACACATCCACAAGTAACACACTCAAGGGGCAGACTAAGCACCAAAGCCCCACTAAATCAAATTCTGCTCCATAGGGGTGTCTCCTGCACAGCAGCTCTTCTGCTGAGTTGCAGCAGGTCCTCACAGCCAATTGGCCTGAGGGGTGACTTCCTCCCAGTGATACCAACAGCAATCGAGGCTCAACTACAATAGGACAGTGCACACAGGGGCACACCTAGAGTGCCCAGTTCGGTGACTAGGGAGACTGGGCCACTGGGTCCTACAGGACATCTACTACACAAGGCC
>NW_005356245.1:0-293 GCF_000412655.1 Myotis brandtii
GTCTGGCATTGGGTCGGAAAGCGAGGGTGGCTTTCTTACAGAACTGCTCACAGGGATCATTGTTACTGTGGGGTAACAGGACTCGGGGACGCGGAGACACTGAGACGAAGACAGTGAGATGTGGAGATGCGTGGAGTCGCGGAGACTGCTGACAACAGCCATCACTGTTTGCTTCGCCCCGGTGATTCTCTGAGACCCTGCCCCACCCAACCTGTGCACAGCGGCGCAAATGAATCACCTGCCCTTTTGCACAACGGCACAAATGAATCACCTGCCCTTTTGCAGCCTAACCT
>NW_005356246.1:0-1818 GCF_000412655.1 Myotis brandtii
AGCTGCACAACTTCAGCGCCAGGGCCCCTCAGAGTGCGTTAGAGCTCTGTGCCAGAAAACGCACCAGCACAGTTGCACATTTCCAACGAGCAGGCACCCTGAGCCCATCTACCCACAGGGCACTCATGGGAGCTGCTGTGAGCCCCCGCTGGATGCGATCTTGGACAAACAAGGATGCACTCCCCCCAGCAGTAGAAATTCTGAATTCACTCATCCTGGATACCTGCCCACAGATGCCTCAATTACGTGGCTTAAGTGCCAGAGCCCTTCAGAGTGCTTCAGTGCGCCACGCTGGCAAACGCACCGTGGGTGTCCCTGTGAGCCACCACTGGGAGCGTGTGCCTATCTACCACAGGTGAAGCAGCAAAAACTGAGGCTTCTCACCTCACAGCTGCAGAACTCTGGACACTACAGTTGCATGGTTCTCCGGGCGCAGGCCTCCCAAGCCCATTGCTCCACAGGAAGCCCTTAAGTGCCTCTGTGAGCCCCACGCTGGGAGCACATTTATACAAACAGGGACGCACTGTTGGGCTGTAGAAACACTGAATTCCCTCTTCTGGGATACCTGCCCACAGACACCACAATCTTGTGGCTTCAGCACCAGGGCCCTTCAGAGTGCATCAGTACACCCTGCTGGCAAACGTACTGTGGGTGCCCCTGTGAGCCCCCACTGAATGCACGTGTATCCAACCACGGCTGCAGCAGCAAAAGCTGAGTCTGCCCACCCCACAACTACAGAACTATGGACACCACAGTCACGCCTTTCCAGAGCTCAGGCCTCCTGAGCCCCATCACCCCAACAGACGGTTCCTGGGTATCACTGTGAGTCCCCGCTGGGCACACACGATTTCAACCAAGGGTGCAAGACAGCAAAAATTGGGACAGCCTCCTCCACAGATGCTGACTTCTAGACACCGCAGTTGCGCCTTTCCAGCGGCCTACATCAACAGAACGCAAATAGCTCAAGTAGGGAGCTATGCTAGATTACCAAGCCCAGGAGACCTGAGAGATCACATCAGTAATATCATACCCTAAAGAACCTGGGTAGCAAAGCAATTGAATCTAAAATTAAAACATTACAGCAAAACAGGGGAAGACAAAAAGCAATCCCCAAAAGAAAGAAATAGAGAAATCACCAGAAAGGGAGTTAAATGAAGTTGAGGCTAGCAACATATCAGAGAAAGAATTCAGAGTAATGGTTATAAGGATGCTCAAATGGCTGGATGACAAATAAACACAACTCAATGACAAATACACACAACTCAATAAGAATTATAAGGAGCTGAATGAGAATGTCCCCAACATGAAAAGGAACCAAGAGGAGATGAAGAACGACATAGCTACAATAAAGAACACAATGGAAAGCTTAAACAGTAGACTAAAAGAGGCTGAAGACCACATCAGTGAATTAGAAGACAAGGTAGGAAAACACACACAAACACAGCAGCAACTGGAAAGAAGACTTAAAAAGCAAGAGGAGAGCCTAAGGGAGCTTTGGGACAACACAAAACAAAACAACATTCGCATAATATGGGTACCAGAAGGAGAGGAAGAGAAGCAAGGAATAGAAAACCTGTTTGAAGAAATAATGACAGACAACTTCCCTGATATAGGCAAGAAAAAAAAATTGCAAGTCCAAGAAGCACATAGAGTCCCAAACAAGATGAACCCCAAAAGACCGACACCAAGACACATCATAATTAAGTTGGCAAACACCAACGACAAAGTAAGAATCTAAGAATCTTCCAGAGAGAGACAAAAAGTTACCTACAAGGGATCTACTATTAGAATATCAACTGATTTCTCAACAGAAACACA
>NW_005356247.1:0-1040 GCF_000412655.1 Myotis brandtii
GGCCGGGGGGCGGGGGGGGGACGTGGGAGGTTGGCCACTGGCCTTACCCCTGATCAGGGTTTGGGGGGAGCCGATCGGGCCGGTTGGCTGCCGCAGTGCATGTCATAGTGACCAGTCATCCGGTCATTTGTTGTTCTGGTTGCTTGGCTTTTATATATATAGATGTGTGTTGGATTCAGAAGTATCTTGTAGCCGGCCTGTGAGTTCTGGTGAAACTTTTCTGTGTCTGATATCTGGGTTTCAGCAGAAGTCGAAGACTCAGAGCAAGGATCGGCCTCGATGGGCCTCCAGGCCTGGTTGTGGCTACATGGGCCAGCAAGGTTAGCTTGATGTGAGTCCTCAGCACCTTCTGGAAAGTACCGTCGCTTCTGAAGACCTTTGGGGGAGGAGGACCAAGGGAAAGGTCTCTCAAAGCACAGGGAAACGGCGAAAGCGGCGATCAGGAGCGGCTGACCGTGGAACGGGTGGCCTGCATCGATGCCCGCTGTGCATCACGTCCGATTCGGTTGCCAGTGTATACTGCTTCCCAAGGTTATTTTACAAGTTTCCTTTCTTCCTGGCGTTGCTGTAAGTCTTGCCGTAAAATGGCTGTCATGAGCAGAATGGCCATGAAGTGAAACGGGGGAGCTTCAAGGACCCGCCGATTGTCGTGGGGAAGAAAGGGGGCTGAGGGTGCCAGCGAGAAGATAAAGCAAAGGAGGGAGGTGAGGGGCCCAATGCCTCCCCTGTCCTAGAGTTTGTCCTGGAGTCAGTTTTAATGGCGAGAAAAGAGAGCACTTCCTGGCTGACGCCACCAGGTGGCGCCGTTGAACACATGTCTCAGAAGGCCCCTTTGGAGAATTAGAAATTAGCAAATCTGTTGTGTTTAGAGGCGGAAACAATACTCGCTTACTTGTGGATGGAGAGCACATGCGAGCTTATTATGTTATCCCCTGTACGGTGTGTGTGTGTGTGTGTGTGTGTGTGTGTGTGTGTGTGTGTGTTGCAGTTTTAGACAACGAAAGAACCTTTTTCTAAAGAGATACAACTTCAGCCCTAAC
>NW_005356248.1:0-418 GCF_000412655.1 Myotis brandtii
CTAAAATCCTCAACAAAATATTAGCAAAACAGAAAAAATAATATTAGCAAAACAGATCCAGCAATATATTAAATAGATCATATACTATGACCAAGTGGGATTTATTCCAGGGATGCAAGGCTAGTACAATATTCATAAATCAATAAATGTGATACATCACATAAACAAATTGAAAGACAAAAATCACATGATCATATCAATAGATGCAGAAAAAGCATTTGACAAAATCCAATACCCCTTTTTGATAAAAAACTCTCAGCAAAGTGGGAATAGAAGGAGCATATCTCAACATGATAAAGGCCATATATGACAAACCTACAGCCAATATCATACTCAATGGGCAAAAACTGAAACCATTTCCCCTAAGAACAGGAACAAAACAGGGATGTCCACTTTCACCACTCTTATTCAACATAGT
>NW_005356248.1:539-808 GCF_000412655.1 Myotis brandtii
TTGTCCCTCAGCCCCACTTGTGCCCTCTCACAGTCTGGGACCCCTCGGGCAATAACCACCTGCTGGCATAGGCCCGCTCCCCGGGTGACAGATGGCAGGCCCGATCCCTAGGTGCCTGCCCCACCTCCCCAGGCCATGCACAGGGCAGGGCTGATCTGGGGGTTGGGACGCCGCCACCGGTCGGGCTCAGGGCAGGGAAGATCCTGGGGTTGGGGCGCTGCCCCCGGTCATGCACAGGGCAGGGCCGATCGGGGGGTTGGGGCGCCACC
>NW_005356249.1:0-1665 GCF_000412655.1 Myotis brandtii
CCTGAGGATATGTTTTTTTGTTAGTTTGTATTTTTAGAGAGAGAGGAATAGAGAAAGAGAGAGAGATACATTGATGTGAGAGAGAAACATTGATTGGTTGCCTCTTGTATGGACCTTGACCAGGGATGGAACTAGCAACCTGGGTATGTGCCCTGACCAGAAATCAAACCCATGACCTTTTGGTGTACTAAGTGATGCTCCAACCAACTGACCAATACTGACTATGGCTCCAAATTTTTTTGAATGAATGAATATATGGGAAATATACACATTCACTTATGCTCAATTTTAGTGTACTGAATGATGTACCCTAGAGTCTCCATTCTACACAAATTAATTTATATGTTTGTACCAATTTGACTAAAGTTCTGATTTGGTAAAGTTTATTGCTAGAGTTTTGGTTTGTTTTTGTTCTCTATTAATTATCAGGTATGTTCACAAGAATAAACTCAAAATGGATAAAGGACTTAAATGTACGACAGGAAACCATAAAAATTCTAGAAGAATCCAAAGGCAACAAAATCTCAGACATATGCCAAAGCAATTTCTTCACTGATACAGCTCCTAGGGCAGTTGAAACTAAAGAGAAAATGAACAAATGGGACTACATCAAAATAAAAAGCTTCTGCACAGCAAAAGAAACCATCAACAAAACAACAAGAAAACCCACTGCATGGGAAAACATATTTGCCAACGTCATATCTGATAAGGGCCTAATCTCCAAAATTTATAGGGAACTCATACAACTTAACAAAAAGAAGATAAACAATCCAATCAAAAAATGGGCAAAGGACCTAAATAGACACCTTTCAAAAGAGGACATTCAGAAAGCCAAGAGACATATGAAAACATGCTCAAAGTCACTAATCATCCGAGAGATGCAAATCAAAACAACAATGAGGTACCATCTCACACCTGTCAGAATGGCTATCATCAACAAATCAACAAACGACAAGTGCTGGAGAGGATGTGGAGAAAAAGGAACACTTGTGCACTGCTGGTGGGAATGCAGACTGGTGCAGCCACTATGGAAGACAGTATGGAGTTTCCTCAAAAAACTGGAAATGGAACTCCCATTTGACCCTGTGATCCCACTTCTAGGAATATATCCCAAGAAACCAGAAACACCAATCAGAAAGGATATGTGCACCCATATGTTCATAGCAGCACAATTCACCATAGCTAAGATCTGGAAACAGCCTAAGTGCCCATCAGTAGATGAATGGATTAGAAAACTGTGGTACATCTACACGATGGAATACTATGCTGCTGTAAAAAAGAAGGAACTCTTACCATTTGCAACAGCATGGATGGAACTGGAGAGCATTATGCTAAGTGAAATAAGCCAGTCAATGAAGGAAAAATACCACATGATCTCACTCATTCATGGATAATAAAGACCATTACAAACTTTTGAACAATAATAGATACAGAGGCAGAGCTGCCTCAAACTGATTGTCAAACTGCAGTGGGAAGGCCAGAGAGGGTTGGGGGGCAGAAGGGAGGGGAGTAAGAGATCAACCGAAGGACTTGTATGCATGCATATAAGCAAAACCAATGGACATAAGACACTGGGGGGTAAGGGAGGGCAGGGGATTGTCAAGGGCGGGGAAAAAAAAAAGGAGACATATGTAATACTCTTTGTAATAATTTAAGCAATAAAAA
>NW_005356249.1:1796-3293 GCF_000412655.1 Myotis brandtii
GTCCATCCTTGCTGCTTGACACAGTCGCTGCAGGGAAGAAACATCTGCACAGCATATGTTTCAAGGGACCTGGCGTATATGGCATACTGTTCTTAATATGTTTGCTCACCTTCTTAGCTTTATGTGTTTTAACCAAGGTCACCTCTCAGAGAAAGGTTGTTTCCCCAGATAGGGATTTTTCCCTGAAGTTAGGGAGGGAATAAAACCCCTTAACTAAATGCCAGGCGGGTAGTTAATCACTTTAACTACGAACAATCACCATTAAACTACATAATCTTTACTCCCTGGAATGGAGATAAGAAACGCCCTAACCTTTGGAATAGAAATTGACAGGATTAAAATCAACTGGTATAAATACAGATGTAACAAGACAATAAAACACAGAACCTGGCTGGAGAACCCAACTATGCTGATCACCTGAACACTGTCTCCGTGTCATTCCTTCTTCGCTGACTCTGTCCACACCTTGGGGAACCCCTGGACCTGCTGGGGCTGGACCCCAACAGTATGTCTCTTTTCTATATTCTTATATTTTTAACTTTTACTAGAAATAGTTAATATCAACTGATGGTGAAAAAAAAAAGGATATTTTTGTTGTGTAAGAACTGTTAAATGCCAAACTCTGCATAGTGAAAGAAACAAAGCAGAAGGGTGACTTTATTTCAAGCATGGGGGATTGGCTGGTGTTCTGCTAATTTATGGGAACAGCTGTAAATTCCTGTAAGTTTAAATTATGTGCATAATTTAACCATTTCCATTTTGTCTTTGAAATAAGTGACTATATTTTAGTTTGTTTCTATAGAGCAGTTTCACTGAAATTCAACTGTATTTGGTTTTTTACTTAAATTAGTTTATTTAGATAATAAAATCTATACTAATAAAAGGGTAATATGCTAATTAGACTGGATAGACTGGACATCTTCCGGACGTCCTTCTGGACAAAGTCACAGTGGTGGGGGCCGAGGCAGAGGCGGTTAGGGGCAATCAGGCAGGCAGGTGAGAACAGTTAGGGGCCATCAGGCCAGCAGGGGAGAGCAGTTAGGGGCCATCAGGCCAGCAGGCAGAGGCATTTAGGAGAGATCAGGCAGGCAGGCAGAGAGGTTAGGAGTGATCAGGAAGTCAGGCAGACGTGGTTAGGGGCTATCAGGCAGACAGGCAGAGGTGATTAGGGGCAATCAGACAGGCAGGGGAGCAGTTAGGGGCATCAGGCAGGCAGGCAGACATCCCCAAAGGGGTCCCGAATTGGAGACAAATTTCGTGCTCCAGGCCTCTAGTTGATTAATAAAATAGCTTTATAAAAAAGAGCCTGACTTGGTTTACTAATTTTGATATGGTATATTTTAATATTGCCAGAGTGATTTTTTTTTAACTTTCAAGGATATAATTAAAACCCTAATTACCTATATATATAAAAGGCTAAGTGACCAACCATACATCCATCTGACCATCCAATCAACCAACAGGTACATATGATGTGCACTGGCAATTTAAAAATAA
>NW_005356250.1:0-626 GCF_000412655.1 Myotis brandtii
AAAAAAATTAAAAGAAAAAAATAAGCAAAGTAGCATTTGTTTCAGCAGAATTTAGGGCCACATAGGAGCTCCCCTTGGATCCTGCTCTTTTGATGACTGTGTTTGACTGTTCTGTTTCTCAATTCTGGGCTGCCTGTGAAGCTCAAAGTGTCCCCCTTTTGTGTCTGTCTCTTCAGAGACTAATTAAAGAGTGAGCCGTGAAGAGGGTACCAATGTTATTCTCCTCCCTTCCCCGTGTTATGTTTTCACCTGACATGAGTTGTTTATTTCTCCCTTTTACTTTTCAGCGGACAGTGACAAGAGAAAAGGCAAGTACCAATATCAATCAATTCTTTGAACTCCTGATTTAAATGCTGAAAATGGCAAGGTGTTTACAAGAGCTAATTTTAAAATTTCTATCTTTTGACAATTAAGTGTGTTGAAATTTCGTGAAACTCAAAGATTTAAAACCATTAAATTGCACAAAGATTTGTGTCCACAAGTTATAGTCATGCACTTTCTCAATGATTATAAAAACTACTAAAAAAAACTTTGCTAGGATTTGTAGATTATCTTGTAATTGTTCAAAATAGGTTTCCCTGAAAGACACCTTGCTTAATTTAATATACATGGAAAAATTGGCAAAA
>NW_005356251.1:0-1674 GCF_000412655.1 Myotis brandtii
AAAAATCAATAAAATATATATATATTTTTTAAAAAATCCGACGGCCTTAACCCTCGACCAGCAAACGTGCCAGACGTCGGCTTTGCTGACGAAAGACAAGACCGACCGCGTCCCAGCTGGTCCCCCTGACACGTACCCCCTCATCTCGCCTTACAACCCGCAGAGATTTGAGGGGGAAAAAAACCCCACAAAAAAAAAAAACCATTGAAAGCCGACCGAGGCCCCCAGCAATCGTATTTCCCTCAAGAACAATTTGCAAAATGCATAGTTAAATTCCTCTCCTGAGGACGGGGGGACAGGGTGTATATTTTTGGGGGGGCCTAGGGGGTGGATTGAAAGATAGATTCCAAATGCATGATGGGGGGCAGGTGTGTGTGTAGGGGGGACATGGGACGTATGGGATGTGTCTTGTCACCTCGAGTCGGATCCCACCGGGGCCTGACCCCCTGACCTCAGGGCTTTGGGTTAACGCCATCCTGACAGTCCGCTGACGGAGCAGGGCTGCCTGGGTGGGAGGCGAAACCCCATCTCCCCGCAGCCCACGGCTTGGGGGCCGTATCCTGTTTCGGCATCTGGATGGGGCAACCCGAGAGGGGCTTTTCTGAGTGGTTTCGGGGAGCCGGGTGCTGATGAGACATAATGGGCTCATTCGTGCCAGCGTCTCCGGCGTCTTTCAAAACGTCCCCCCCCCCCACCCTCCTCCTTTTTGTGGGAAATGGTTTTTTTGGACGAGAGTTGGCGTTCGATATTATTTATTTATTTTTTTTTTGAAGCTAGAGGCCCGGTGCATGAAATGCGTGCGAGGGGCTCGCGGCTTCGTCCGGAAGGTCATCCGGAAGGTCGTCCGGAAGGACGTGCGGCTGTTCAGTCTAATTAGCATATTGTGCTTTTATTATTATAGATACGTGGTTTTTTTTTTCTTGATTTCAGAGAGGAAGGGAGAGGGAGAGGGAGAGAGAATCATGGTCCGGCTGCCTCCTGCACGCCCCCTGCTGGGGATGGAGCCCGCAACCCGGGCCTGTGCCCTTGACCGGGAATCAAACCCGGGACCCCTCGGTCTGCAGGCCGGCGCTCTATCCACTGAGCCACACCGGCCAGGGCCAAACCTGTGTTTCGATGGCAGTTGACATTCCATATTATTTTATTTTTTAATGTAAAATGCGATTTTGTTGATTTCAGAGAGGAAGGGAGAGAGAGAGAGAGAGAGAGAGAGAGAGAAACATCCATGATGACAGAGAATCATGCATCGGCCGCCTCCTGCACGCCCCCTACTGGGGAATCGAGCCCACAACCCGGGCAGGTGCCCTTGACCTGGGAATCGAACCCTGTCCTCCTGGTTCGTAGGTCGGCGCTCTAACCACTGAGCCACACTGGCCGGGCCGGGCCTCTTTGCAGCCTCCTGACTCCGGCCTGCACCGGGGCTCCCCAACCTGATATTAAAACCCACACGGGCGCCCATGCCAGGCCAAACACGCCCCCCGCCTGCCTTTGGAGGGAAAAGAAAAGAAAAAAAAAACTTAAGCGCCCGCATACCTTTCTAATAAAAATTCATTAAATCTTGGTTAGAAGGGATGAAGCCGGGGCCCGAAGCAAAGCACACAATTCCAGGGCTGCCTTTGAAGTTTCGCCCCCTGAATACAAAGCAAACATCGGCTGGGCCTGGAGCCGGCCCCC
>NW_005356251.1:1865-3253 GCF_000412655.1 Myotis brandtii
GGTTTATCATTAAAAATTGTAAATTTTTTATTGATTCATAAAGGACACAGTCTAGGGTTATGTATGGAATTGCACATCGGGTCAACGGCCTCCACGGCTTTGCTGGCACAGACGCAAAGCCGCGGTCTTCATGGGTCTTCCTTGTCCCTGCTCCTGGGCCGTCATTGGTACTTGGTGATGCTGATCCAATCGAAGGGATTGACATCCAAGGGCAACAGATATTAGAATCTGATTCAATAAATCGAGTCAAATCAGGCTTTTATTTGTTGTTGTTGCTGTTAATGCTCACGCAGAATTCAAATCTTGCGTGAATTTCGGGACGGCCTTTATTAGCAGGTAATGAGAACTCCATACCGTGCGGGCCTGCAGGCTGGGAACAGGCTTTCTGCCTTTTTTTTAAAAAAAAAAATCCTTTTTTGTTGAAAGTATTACCTATGTCCCCTTTCCCCCCGCCATGGGCCCCCTGCAGCCCGCCCCTGTCCCCCCACAAGCCCAGGCCTGCACCCCGCTATTGTCCGTGTCCACAGGTGATGCACACAAAGTCATTGGTTGATCTCTTCCCACTCACCCACCCTCCCCCGCCTTCCCTCTGAGATTCCGGACTCTGTTCCATGCGTCTACATCTCTGTCTGGATCTATGTTCATCAGTTTATTGGGTTCATTAGCTTCCACATATGAGTGAGATCATGGGGTACGTGTCTCTCTCCGACCGGCTTATTTCTCTCAGCATCATGCCCTCCAGGTCCCTCTGCGCCGTCTCAAAGGGTAAGAGATCCTACCTTTTTCAGGGCTGCGTAGTATTCCACGGTGTCGATGGACCACAGCGGTTTTATCCACCCGCCGGCTGATGGGCACGTGGGCTGTTTGCAGATCTCGGCTGCCTTGTATGTGTATATATAAAAGCCTAAGCGACCGGATGACCGGTCGCTATGACACTCACTGACCACCAGGGGGCAGACGCTCAATGCAGGAGCTGCCCCCTGGTGGTATGTGCGCTCCCACAGCCAATCCCCCGTGGTCCCTCACCCCAGCGCTGATTGGCCCCCATCACCGGCCAGGCCGGGGGACCCCATCTGTGCACGAATTCGTGCACCGGGCCTCTAGTATCTACGCTAATAAAAGGGCGATATGCTAATTAGACCGGGAGGCCTTCCGGACGTCCTTCGGGGCGAAGCCATGGTGGTGGGGCCGAGGCAGAGGCGGTTAGGGGCGATCAGGCCGGCGGGGGGGCAGTTGGGGGTGAGCCGGCCAGCAGGCAGAGTGGTTAGGGGCGATCAGGCAGGCAGGTGAGCAGTTAGGAGCCAGCGGTCCCGGATTGCGAGAGGGATGTCCGGCTGCCGGTTTAGGCCTGATCCCAGCCGTCGGACGTCTCCCGAGGGGCCCCAGAT
>NW_005356251.1:3284-9039 GCF_000412655.1 Myotis brandtii
GTGCACGAATTTCGTGCACCGGGCCTCTAGTATGTATATAAAAGGCTACTATGCAAAGTGTCCCCGCGGGGGGAGTCCGAGTCGCTATGACGTGCGCTGACCACCAGGGGGCAGTCAGTCAACCATCGACCAGTCGCTATGACGTGCGCTGACCACCAGGGGGCGGCCGGCAGCCGGTAGCTGGGAAAGGGGGACCCCGGCTGGGCCGAGGGACCCTGCTGTGCACGAATTTCGTGCACCGGGCCTCTCGTTATAGTAAATAACGTTCCTATGAACATCGGGGTTCTTTTGTTTAAATCTTTGTTGTTGAGAGTATTACCTATGTCCCCCTGTTGGGCATGAGCCATTCTATGCACATACATACATGTGTACAGGTGACCCGGGCACAAGCCATTCTATGCACATACATACATGTGTACAGGTGACCTGGGCATGAGCCATTCTATGCACATACATACATGTGTACAGGTGACCCGGGCACAAGCCATTCTATGCACATACATACATGTGTACAGGTGACCTGGGCATGAGCCATTCTATGCACATACATACATGTGTACAGGTGACCCGGGCACAAGCCATTCTATGCACATACATACATGTGTACAGGTGACCTGGGCATGAGCCATTCTATGCACATACATACATGTGTACAGGTGACCCGGGCACAAGCCATTCTATGCACATACATACATGTGTACAGGTGACCTGGGCATGAGCCATTCTATGCACATACATACATGTGTACAGGTGACCCGGGCACAAGCCATTCTATGCACATACATACATGTGTACAGGTGACCTGGGCATGAGCCATTCTATGCACATACATACATGTGTACAGGTGACCCGGGCACAAGCCATTCTATGCACATACATACATGTGTACAGGTGACCTGGGCATGAGCCATTCTATGCACATACATACATGTGTACAGGTGACCCGGGCACAAGCCATTCTATGCACATACATACATGTGTACAGGTGACCTGGGCATGAGCCATTCTATGCACATACATACATGTGTACAGGTGACCCGGGCACAAGCCATTCTATGCACATACATACATGTGTACAGGTGACCTGGGCATGAGCCATTCTATGCACATACATACATGTGTACAGGTGACCCGGGCACAAGCCATTCTATGCACATACATACATGTGTACAGGTGACCTGGGCATGAGCCATTCTATGCACATACATACATGTGTACAGGTGACCCGGGCACAAGCCATTCTATGCACATACATACATGTGTACAGGTGACCTGGGCATGAGCCATTCTATGCACATACATACATGTGTACAGGTGACCCGGGCACAAGCCATTCTATGCACATACATACATGTGTACAGGTGACCTGGGCATGAGCCATTCTATGCACATACATACATGTGTACAGGTGACCCGGGCACAAGCCATTCTATGCACATACATACATGTGTACAGGTGACCTGGGCATGAGCCATTCTATGCACATACATACATGTGTACAGGTGACCCGGGCACAAGCCATTCTATGCACATACATACATGTGTACAGGTGACCTGGGCATGAGCCATTCTATGCACATACATACATGTGTACAGGTGACCCGGGCACAAGCCATTCTATGCACATACATACATGTGTACAGGTGACCTGGGCATGAGCCATTCTATGCACATACATACATGTGTACAGGTGACCCGGGCACAAGCCATTCTATGCACATACATACATGTGTACAGGTGACCTGGGCATGAGCCATTCTATGCACATACATACATGTGTACAGGTGACCCGGGCACAAGCCATTCTATGCACATACATACATGTGTACAGGTGACCTGGGCATGAGCCATTCTATGCACATACATACATGTGTACAGGTGACCCGGGCACAAGCCATTCTATGCACATACATACATGTGTACAGGTGACCTGGGCATGAGCCATTCTATGCACATACATACATGTGTACAGGTGACCCGGGCACAAGCCATTCTATGCACATACATACATGTGTACAGGTGACCTGGGCATGAGCCATTCTATGCACATACATACATGTGTACAGGTGACCCGGGCACAAGCCATTCTATGCACATACATACATGTGTACAGGTGACCTGGGCATGAGCCATTCTATGCACATACATACATGTGTACAGGTGACCCGGGCACAAGCCATTCTATGCACATACATACATGTGTACAGGTGACCTGGGCATGAGCCATTCTATGCACATACATACATGTGTACAGGTGACCCGGGCACAAGCCATTCTATGCACATACATACATGTGTACAGGTGACCTGGGCATGAGCCATTCTATGCACATACATACATGTGTACAGGTGACCCGGGCACAAGCCATTCTATGCACATACATACATGTGTACAGGTGACCTGGGCATGAGCCATTCTATGCACATACATACATGTGTACAGGTGACCCGGGCACAAGCCATTCTATGCACATACATACATGTGTACAGGTGACCTGGGCATGAGCCATTCTATGCACATACATACATGTGTACAGGTGACCCGGGCACAAGCCATTCTATGCACATACATACATGTGTACAGGTGACCTGGGCATGAGCCATTCTATGCACATACATACATGTGTACAGGTGACCCGGGCACAAGCCATTCTATGCACATACATACATGTGTACAGGTGACCTGGGCATGAGCCATTCTATGCACATACATACATGTGTACAGGTGACCCGGGCACAAGCCATTCTATGCACATACATACATGTGTACAGGTGACCTGGGCATGAGCCATTCTATGCACATACATACATGTGTACAGGTGACCCGGGCACAAGCCATTCTATGCACATACATACATGTGTACAGGTGACCTGGGCATGAGCCATTCTATGCACATACATACATGTGTACAGGTGACCCGGGCACAAGCCATTCTATGCACATACATACATGTGTACAGGTGACCTGGGCATGAGCCATTCTATGCACATACATACATGTGTACAGGTGACCCGGGCACAAGCCATTCTATGCACATACATACATGTGTACAGGTGACCTGGGCATGAGCCATTCTATGCACATACATACATGTGTACAGGTGACCCGGGCACAAGCCATTCTATGCACATACATACATGTGTACAGGTGACCTGGGCATGAGCCATTCTATGCACATACATACATGTGTACAGGTGACCCGGGCACAAGCCATTCTATGCACATACATACATGTGTACAGGTGACCTGGGCATGAGCCATTCTATGCACATACATACATGTGTACAGGTGACCCGGGCACAAGCCATTCTATGCACATACATACATGTGTACAGGTGACCTGGGCATGAGCCATTCTATGCACATACATACATGTGTACAGGTGACCCGGGCACAAGCCATTCTATGCACATACATACATGTGTACAGGTGACCTGGGCATGAGCCATTCTATGCACATACATACATGTGTACAGGTGACCCGGGCACAAGCCATTCTATGCACATACATACATGTGTACAGGTGACCTGGGCATGAGCCATTCTATGCACATACATACATGTGTACAGGTGACCCGGGCACAAGCCATTCTATGCACATACATACATGTGTACAGGTGACCTGGGCATGAGCCATTCTATGCACATACATACATGTGTACAGGTGACCCGGGCACAAGCCATTCTATGCACATACATACATGTGTACAGGTGACCTGGGCATGAGCCATTCTATGCACATACATACATGTGTACAGGTGACCCGGGCACAAGCCATTCTATGCACATACATACATGTGTACAGGTGACCTGGGCATGAGCCATTCTATGCACATACATACATGTGTACAGGTGACCTGGGCATGAGCCATTCTATGCACATACATACATGTGTACAGGTGACCTGGGCATGAGCCATTCTATGCACATACATACATGTGTACAGGTGACCTGGGCATGAGCCATTCTATGCACATACATACATGTGTACAGGTGACCTGGGCATGAGCCATTCTATGCACATACATACATGTGTACAGGTGACCTGGGCATGAGCCATTCTATGCACATACATACATGTGTACAGGTGACCTGGGCATGAGCCATTCTATGCACATACATACATGTGTACAGGTGACCTGGGCATGAGCCATTCTATGCACATACATACATGTGTACAGGTGACCTGGGCATGAGCCATTCTATGCACATACATACATGTGTACAGGTGACCTGGGCATGAGCCATTCTATGCACATACATACATGTGTACAGGTGACCTGGGCATGAGCCATTCTATGCACATACATACATGTGTACAGGTGACCTGGGCATGAGCCATTCTATGCACATACATACATGTGTACAGGTGACCTGGGCATGAGCCATTCTATGCACATACATACATGTGTACAGGTGACCTGGGCATGAGCCATTCTATGCACATACATACATGTGTACAGGTGACCTGGGCATGAGCCATTCTATGCACATACATACATGTGTACAGGTGACCTGGGCATGAGCCATTCTATGCACATACATACATGTGTACAGGTGACCTGGGCATGAGCCATTCTATGCACATACATACATGTGTACAGGTGACCTGGGCATGAGCCATTCTATGCACATACATACATGTGTACAGGTGACCTGGGCATGAGCCATTCTATGCACATACATACATGTGTACAGGTGACCTGGGCATGAGCCATTCTATGCACATACATACATGTGTACAGGTGACCTGGGCATGAGCCATTCTATGCACATACATACATGTGTACAGGTGACCTGGGCATGAGCCATTCTATGCACATACATACATGTGTACAGGTGACCTGGGCATGAGCCATTCTATGCACATACATACATGTGTACAGGTGACCTGGGCATGAGCCATTCTATGCACATACATACATGTGTACAGGTGATCTGGGCATGAGCGATTCTATGCACATACATAGATTTTATAGGTGACCTGAGTGTGTGCATATACCTGTAGATTCTATGCACATATGTAGGTATTTACAGGTGACGGGGCATGTACATATACCTGTAGATTCTATGCACATATGTAGGTATTTACAGGTGACCCGGGTGTGAGCAGACACCTGTAGATTCTATGCACATATGTAGATACTTACAGGTGATCTAGGCGTGTGCATATACCTGTAGATTCTATGCACATATGTAGATACAGGTGACCTAGGCGTTTGCAGACACCTGTAGATTCTATGCACATATGTAGATATTTACTGTTGATATTTGGCTCTGTTGACTAATGATTTTCGGACCACTGGCCTAGTATATGTAATACTTTCAACAATAAAGAATTTAAATAAAAAAATAAAGAAAAAGTAGAGAAAGACATCAGCTTTATTTTGTCGGAAGTCCATCGCCCAGGTAGATTTATGGCAACACACACACACACACACACACACACACACACACACACAACGTAGGTTGTAAATCTTTTTCCGACCGGGGGTCTGTTCGGCCCTGGATTTGATTAATTACCGAGACGTGTTTGCGAAAGCGTCGTTCGGCGGGGCAGCCGGCGACTGATTTACTAAGTGAGTACACGCTGCTTCCGTCCACGGCCGTAAATTCACGCCCAGCGGACGCCTTCGGACCGGAGGCTGAGAACGGATTTTAGCCAAAGTTCCTTGTATTTGGGGCCCTCATGAGTTTTAAAAGACATATATATATCTATATCTATACATCTATTATCTATATATCTATATATCTA
>NW_005356251.1:10695-12125 GCF_000412655.1 Myotis brandtii
GGCGGTTCTGGGGACCCGTAAATGCCGCGCGTTGACTTAACCAACATTTATTGGGGACTTATTCCTACTTAGTGCCTGGTTTTATAAGAGCCACGGTTTCAGCGTTGGAATCTTTTTTTAAAATCCCCTCCCCAACCCAACATTTATTGGGGACTTATTCCTACTTAGTGCCTGGTTTTATAAGAGCCACGGTTTCAGCGTTGGAATCTTTTTTTAAAATCCCCTCCCCAACCCCCTTTAAACATAAAATTAAGAGGCTTAACTTTTTTATTTCTTTTCGGGGCCACTGGGGGATTGGGGGGGAAGAGGGAATGAGTAGAAAGGGTTGGGTTTTTTTCCTGCGATGCACGTGTGTGTGTGTGAGTGGATACATTGTTGCAATTTTGCAGACACGGTGTGAATACATTGTTGCAATCGCAGACCCGGCCTGGATACATTGTTGCAATCGCAGACACAAGGTGGATACATTGTAACAGATGAAAAGGACAATGTGTCCATCTCTCTCTCTCTGTCCTATGTCCGCTGGCAAACCCATGAACATGTCCCGTGAAATAGTTTAATTGCCCTAAAGATGATCTGGGGTCCCACCCACTCATCTCAGCTGAAATTCTTTATTTCTCAATTTATTTTATTTTCATGCCTGGCCGGCATGGCTCTGTGCTTAAGTGCTGAGCTACGAACCAGGAGGTCACGGGTTCGATTCCCGATCAAGGGCACATGCCCAGGGTGCGGGCTCCATCCCCAATCGGGGGCGTGCAGGAGGCAGTTGATCCAGGATTATCTCTCATCTTGGATGTTTCTCTCTCTCTCTCTCTCTCTCTCTCTCTCTCTCTCTCCCTTCCTCTCTCGGAAATCACATTTAAAACTAGAGGCCTGTGAGCCTTAGGGCTGGCCGGCGATCAGGGCTGACCAGGGCCTTCCTGCATTCCACGCTGCCCCCTGGTGGTCATCGCACATCATGGCGAGCGATTGAACTCCCGGTCTCCTGGTCGAACTCCCGTGGGGACACTTTGCATATTAGGCTTTTATAGATATAGACTAGAGGCCCGGTGCATGAGATTCATGCACGGAGGGGGGGTCTCTCAGCCCGGCCTGCACCCTCTCCAATCCGGGACCCCTTGGGGGGTGTCCGATGGGGCCTAAACCGGCAGTCGGACATCCCTCTCGCAATCCGGGACCACTGGCTCCGAATCACTCGCCTGCCTGCCTGGTCGCCCCTAACCACTCGCCTGCCGCCTTGTTGCCCCCTAACTGCCCCCCTGCCGGCCTAGTTGCCCCTAACCACTCGCCTGCTGCCTGATTGCCCCCTAACTGCCCCCTGCCAGCCTGGTCACCTCCTAACTGCCCCCCTGCCGGCCTGATCGCCCCTAACCACTCGCCTGCTGCCTGATTGCCCCCTACCTGCCCCCCCTGCCAGCCTGGTCACCCCC
>NW_005356251.1:12871-13374 GCF_000412655.1 Myotis brandtii
GGGGGATCGAGCCCGCAACCCGGGCCCGTGCCCTTGACCGGGAATCGACCCCGGGACCCTGCAGTCCGCCGGCCGACGCTCTACCCACTGAGCCACACCGGCCGGGGCGAACGAATCCATTTCGCGGGAACCGTGGGGTGGGTTCGGGGAGGCAGGGCCGTGCGTCTCAATCTCCCGCAGGCCGCCTCCGGTCGGGGGGAAATCGTTGCTAATTTTATTTGCTACTTTGTATAATTCTTTCCATTTTTTTTTCTTTTTTCTTTTTTTAAATAGGAGCCACCCGGCTGTGTCTGGAGTCAGCGGGCTGTTTGTCTTCGATTAACGAGCTCCGTCCGATGTCTCCTCCGCCGGGCGCACGGAAGAGGGGAACCCGCTCTGTTCGAAGGCTGGATGTCGGACCCTGTGGGCATCTCTTCTCCCCTGAACTTGGAGGAGGAGGGGGCGCCTGGGAGATGGGAGCCCCCTCCAGCCGTCAGCCCCGAACCCCGAACCCCGACAGAGGC
>NW_005356252.1:0-688 GCF_000412655.1 Myotis brandtii
ACTCTGTTATTTACTTCTGACCTTGAATGACTTTTTAGATTCTAGACTCCTTAAACTCTCTAAAAATATTCTAGAAAACTGTGGATGAATAGGGGCTATGTGAGATTAATCTCCCTAAGGATGACACAAAAGATCAAAAGCATAGAAGAAAACAGATAGATTTGATTATAGGATGTCCCCAAAAATGTATACACACTTTAACAGCTAACTCACTTAACTTTTACTCTTTTCAAGTTTAACTGATTTGAAATAATGGGTGAAGCCACACTAAGCTTTGAACAAAGAAAATTTATCCTAAAATGCCACTAGGAATTTTTATTGGGGTACATAAAAGATAAAGTTTATGGTACAAAACCATCAACAGTCGACAAATATTGAAAGTACAAATACTAAATGCAATGATTCTTGATGTTTATGATTCCATTGCTTCACATTATCAGCAGTGTCTGGACCAGAATGGTCATCAGTTTGAAAACAGACATTGATAAAAAAGTTATTCATTTCTGTAGATTATTTAAAATTTTTAAAATGAACTGCATGTTAATAAACACTGACTTTATAATCATTCAAAATGCATATACACTTTTTGGGACACCCTCTATATTAAACAATCATGGCCCCTGCCCGGGTTACAGGCTTGATCTCCAGTGGGAGGGCGTGCAGGAGGCAGCCCATCAATGATTCTCTC
>NW_005356253.1:0-518 GCF_000412655.1 Myotis brandtii
GAATCACTGATCGGCTGCCTCCTGCAGGCCCCACATGGGGGATCGAGCCCACCATGCCAGCCAGGCCCTCCTCCTTCTTTTAAACCAGTGGTTCTCAACCTGTGGGTCGCGAACCCTCTGGCGGTCGGACGACCCTTTCACAGGGGTCACCTAAGACCATCAGAAAACACATATATATTTTGTGATTAATCACTATGCTTTAATTATGTTCAATTTGTAACAATGAAATTGGGGGTCACCACAACATGAGGAACTGTATTAAAGGGTCGCGGCATTAGGAAGGTTGAGAACCACTGTTTTAAACCATCATTTAAACATCGTTTAAGCCTGGTTGGTGTGGCTCAGTGGTTGAGCATCAACCTATGAACCAGGAGGTCATGGTTTGATTCCCGGTCAGGGCACCTGCCTGGGTTGCATGTCTGGGTTTAAGTCCTGGAGGGGGCACAACAATTCCAACAGGCAGGAGCCAGAAGCCTGGAGAGGGGACTGTCCCAGACACACAGTAGGTCAGAGAGACC
>NW_005356254.1:0-496 GCF_000412655.1 Myotis brandtii
AACCAGAGTTAATAGAAATCAGGGAAAACGTGGAAGAAAGAGACAAAATCCATCTCAGGAGTGAAGCAATAATAAAATGAAGCAGGGGGTCCCGCGGGGGTGAGGCCGACGGAGTCCTAACAAAGCATGCCCAACTCCAGAGACTGGTTCAGTGACGCAGATCCAAGTTTATTGTGTGAGTGCAGCAACATATATAACATTCCAGACCAATCAGAAGTTTACAACATCCATAGGGCAACCAATAGTAGGAAAGATCAGGGTACTATGTAGGGGCTCTAGGGGGTCAGCTCAGGCGGGGGCGATGCCTTCCTGGTGTGCCGAGAAAGCTTGTGCAGGCGGAGCATGCTCACGCCATTGCATCTGCCACAGCACTGAGATAAATCTCCTGAGCTCTTCCCACAATAAAACTCACTTGAACCATCAGGGTAGCAGGATATGCACTTTACACACAAAAATCAGTGGCCTTCATATTACAGAAAAAATAACCAATTAGACT
>NW_005356255.1:0-4284 GCF_000412655.1 Myotis brandtii
ATGATATACTAAGGTTGCTCAACTGCTCACTATGACAAGCATTGACCACCAGGAACAAGACATTCAGATTGGTATGTCAGCTTGCTTCTGGGGTCTGGCTGATCAGGACTGAGTGAGACATGATGGACACACCCTGGAGGCCTCCCATGGTCCCTCCCCAGCTGGCCAACCTCCCACATCCCACCCTGGCCCCGATCGTGCACCGGTTTGGTGCCTTGGCCTGGCCTGTGCCCTCTCATAATCTGGGACCCCTCGATGGATGTCAGAAAGCCAGTTTCGGCCCAATCCCACAGGCCAAGCCAAGGCACCACACTGGTGCATGAATTCGTTCACTGGGCCTCTAGTAAAAATATATTAAACAGAGAAAGACAAAGAAAAAGAACTTAAGCATGAAAATATTAGCCCATCCCCGGTGGACAAGGCTTGAAGACATCACTGGAAATTGTTTTCATTTTAATGACCAGCGTTCTCATTGTTTGATCTCCTGAGGTTCCTCAACCAATACTACCCTCTCTAAAAAAAGAACGAATGTTTGCAGAATTACGGGTGTTTTATGCTGATCATCTCTTTCCTTTGAGGAATTACGAGGGATGCCAGGGCTCATCTCCTGAAGGCTCAAGCCCGCTGTGTGTATGGCTTTAGCATCTATCTTTGGATGAATTTGGGTTTTTCATTGTGTTTAGCACTAAACAGCCCCAATCAAAGCCCAGCAAACATAAAATTCATCTAGCATCGCACCAGAGATGGAGCCCCTGAAATTAATTTTAGGGCATTCATTTTTGCATTAAGGAGATCAGTGACTGCTGATTAAATTCTCCTATTGCAGACCTTAACCGGTTTGGCTCAGTGGATAGAGCGTCGGCCTGCAGACTGAATGGTCCCAGGTTCAATTCCGGTCAAGGGCATGTACCCTAGCTGTGGGCACATCCCCAGTAGGGAGTTTGCAGGAGAAGCTGATCGACGTTTCTCTCTCATGGATGTTTCCAACTCTCTCTACATCTCCCTTCCTCTCTGTAAAAATCAATAACATATAATTTCTAAAAAAATAAATTCTCCTCTTGCAAGAAAGTTTTTGCAAATGCAAATTAAGATCTTTAAGGCTGAAATCTTGGGAGCATGAGGGATGTCTTTCTAATGTTTGTTTCTCATATTCAAAATATTGCACTTCAGGCCCAGCTGGCGTGGTTCAGTGGCTGAGTGTCGACCTATCAACCAGAAAATCACGGTTCGATTCCCGGTCAAGGGCACATGCCCAGGTTTCGGGCTCAATCGCCAGTAGTGAACGTGTGGGAAGCGGCAGATCTGTGATTTTCTATCATCATGGATGTTTCTCTCCCCCTCTCGCTTTTCCTTCCTCTCTGAGTCAACAAAAATATATAAAAAATATTAAGCAAGTGTTGCATTCAGATTAAATGCACATTGTTTTAAAATAGTTTATTATGTTTTTTCGTTTGACATACCAGGTGTGTAGTCATTTAAAGACGACCTAGAGCCCGAGCTGGTTTGGCTTAGTGGATAGAGCATCGGCCTTTTTTTTTCAAATATATTCTCATTGATTTCAGAGAGAAAGGGAGAGGGAGAGAGTTAGAAACATCCATGATGAGAGAATCATGGATAGGCTGCCTCCTGCATGTCCCTCACTGGGGATAAAGCCCACAACCTGGGCATGTGCCCTTGACTGAGAATCAAACCAGGGACCCTTCAGTTACCAGGCTGACACTCTATCCACTGAGCCAAACCGTTTAGGGTCTATCTGACTTTTTCAAAGGGAGGAAACGTCTTGAAGAAGAACAAAGCATCTCAGCATTCATGTCACAGTAATTACATGAATTCATGTAATTCATGGGAATTAAAATTCACCTCACTATTCTTTCCATATTGTTCTTGTAAATGCAGACTATGACTTAAAATGAATCATGTAGATAAACAGCATGTTTGTATAAGAATCCTAGGAACTAATTTTACAAGATATCAACTCTGTCCTTTCCAATTCTGGGTGATTTGATGACCTTCAACCTTAGAACCAGGAGGACAAAGTCTAGGATGACACACACTGGACGTCACCTGACCCCTTCAAGATCCTTATCAGATTGTACTGTGCCTGTCAGCACGGAGAGAACTTCTCAAGCCCCGCCCCCTGACCTCTACTCTGTTTGGCCTCTCCCTCCTTAAAAAAAGCCTCTGCCTGCACTGAGATGTGCAGATAGGCTTTAAGACTAGCTTCCCTCATATTCTCAGGTTGCCTGCACCTTAATAAACCTCTTTCCTTCCCCACCACCACCTGTCTCACGGGACTGGTTTCTGGGGTGTGAGTCAGGGGAACCTTGTTTTTTCTGGACACATTCCTAGTACATGGACTCCCTGGAACAGGTGTATCATGGCCATTTTCTTTCTTCTGCAGGTGACAGCGGGAAGCACAGACCGGTCCCAGAAGAAAGGAGTGAAGAATGGTGCTTTGCCTTCAGAGCAAGAAGAACAGGTAAGAAAAAGTTGGATGGGAGGAGGAGGAGGAAGGACTGAGGATGGAGTCTGATCTGAGGAAGGAATTTGGGCTTTGTGGACTGAAGTGAGTTTAGCAGCAAAACCATACAACACTTTCCAAGAGCATGGCTGATGTTTAGGAATGGGAGTGATCATTTTATAAGTGATGTTATGAGACCTCAGGAATCCTACTTGCTGTTTCACCTGTCACTTTGCTTGCTGTTTGCCCGATCAGCTATTCCAGGTATCTGTCTGTCCCTGAATATTTTGGTCTTGCCTCTCTCACCAGCATCTGAGAAGCAAGACCGCTGTTAAGAAACCCACCTGGATGGTGACATTAGCTTTGTTCCTGTATCAGCTGTTAAAGGTAAAGCATATTATTTGCATATTATTTGCATGGGGTGGGTTGTTCTCTGGTTTATGAGTTCCCTCTGAGATGATCAGAAAGAAGGTGGTGTCAGGACAGAAAGAAAAGTTGAACCAACTACAAAGTTTTAATTAAGGAAAAAAGAAAAGAAAATGTGAGAAGAGGAAAGAAAAGAAAAGAAAAGAAAAGAAAAGAAAAGAAAAGAAAAGAAAAGAAGAGAAAAGAGGAGAAAAGAGGTTGGCTGGCATGGCTCAGTTTTTTAGCTTAATCCTCGGAACAAGGAGATGTCGATTCGACTCACAGTCATGGCACATTCCCGGGTTACAGTCTTGATTCCCAGTAGGGGGCATGCAGGAGGCAACCAATCCATGATTCCCTGTCATCATTGATCTTTTTTTCTCTTTCTCTCCCTCTCCGTTCCTCTCTGAAATCAGCAAAACTATATGAAAAAAATGAAAAAATATTCATGGAACAGTAAAGTAGAGCATTGAGTCAATCATATATAATAAAATGCTAACATGCAAATTGACCAAATGGCAGAACGACTGGTTGCTATGACACACACTGACCAACGCGGGCTGATACTCATGGCAGGAGCTGTCCACCGGTGGTCAGTGCGCTCCCACAGGGGGAGCGGCAATCAGCCAAAGGCAGGCTCACAGCTGCTGAGCACAGGGGGGTGGTGGAAGCCTGCATGGCAGTACTAAAGTGGGCCTAAGCTGTCAGTTGGACATCCCTCAAGGGGTCCTGGACTGCGAGAGGCTGCAGGGCTGACTTAGGGACCACCCCAAGTACATGAATTTTGTGCACTCAGCCTCTAGTAATCTACACTAATAAAAGAGAAACATGGTAATTAGCTTAAGACCGCTACCCTTCCCATTGGCTAATAAGCATATCCTTATGCAAATTAACTGTCAGCCAAGATGGCGGCCGGCAGCCATGCACTGAAGCAAGCAGGGAGGCTTGCTTTCTTCAGTGACTGCGGACTCCAACGTTCCCCGCCTAACTTGCCGGCCTCTCAGCTGCAACTCTAAGCAACTATGTACTATGTTGCAAATAAGAAGCTAAACATAACCCCAGAAACCAGCCAGACTGAAAGACAGCCGGACCGCAACATTGTATCGATGTTTTCAGCAGCGAGGCCTCAGAGCTAAAGCTGGCCCAGAATAAAAAAAAGAAAAGAAAAGAAGGAGCGGTTGGGAGCTTCAGTCACTCACCAACCGGAAAACAGCCCTCAGCCCCTCACCCAGACTGGCCAGGCACCGCAGTGGGGACCCCCACCCTGATCCAGGACACCCTTCAGGGCAAACCAGCCGGCCCCCACCCATGCACCAGGCCTCTATTCTATATAGTAAAAGGGTAATATGCCTCCCGGCACCGGGATCAGCGTGACAGGGGGCAGCGCCCAAACCCCCTGATTGCCCTGCGGCTCTGTG
>NW_005356255.1:5446-8404 GCF_000412655.1 Myotis brandtii
CCCCCCTCCCCCCCCCCCCACCAGTGCACAAATTTTTGTGCACCGGGCCTCCAGTATTATAATAACTGTGTATGGTGTCAGATGGGTATAAGATTAATAGCATGATTACTTATTCCATTAAATAATGTCTAATCATTGGGTTATACCCCTGAAATTAACCTAATGTTCTACGTTAACTGTCATTTAAGAAAAGTTTTTAGAATTGCATAGGACCATGTTACCTTCATAGAGTCATAATTTACATTAAGTATGTTTTGTACAGGTTGTTTGAGAAGAGACATCTAAAAATAAAAAGAAAGAAAAGTTGAGATTTAGAAATTTGCAAAATAAACCAAAGACAACCACTAACACAACCTTAAAAACCATAAAGATAAAAGCCTAGGTAAAATGGGTTTGAGACCCCATCCCCTGTATTTGATGCCAGGACCGAAGTAGCGAGAGGATCTGAGAAGCTGTGGCTGTTGCTCCTTGGACCACGGAGGTGTCATGGCCGAGCTCCCGTCCAAGGTACACCTCACCTCGCACCCCATCTTCCCGAGGATACGGGGGCACTCGGTGTATGAGGACGAGAACCAGCACACGTGGCTGCATCTCGTCATGGACACAGGAGGTGACCTGCAAGTACGATTGTGCCAGGACGACATCCCCAGTGGGCATATCGCACTCACCAACAGCCCGGAGACCTCGAGCACCATACCTTCGATGTGAACGCTCCACCTTGGCAGCCAGTACCTGGACTCCATGGGCCGGTTCTGGCGCATCGTGCACCACGTCAAGGAGGATGACATGGAGGAAATGATTCTTGAGCTGATGGATGACTCGTAGGACATGTGATCGGGTCCCTGGCTTTTCTAAACCTGAGCCCCAGTCCTGCTGGCCCGCTGATGGGAAGTGTATAGTTCTGTTCACCTTTTACTAAGCTTTGTTGTTCTATCTGCCACCCCCTGGGTGCGAGGACACATTGATGTCTTTCTCTCTCTCTTTCTTGTTGTTGTTGTTGTTGTTGTTGTTGTTGTTGTTGTTCTTCTTCTTCTTCTTCTTCTTCTTCTTCTTCTTCTTCTTCCTCTTCTTCTTCTTCTTCTTCTTCTTCTTCTTCTTCTTCTTCTTCTTCTTCTTCTTCTTCTTCTTCTTCTTCTTCTTCTTCTTCTTCTTCTTCTTCTTCTTCTTCTTCTTCTTCTTCTGACCTATGAACCTGGAGGTCATGGTTCGATTCCTGGTCAGGGCACAGACAAGAATGAACCAATGATCCCTCGCTTGTTTGGGTCAGTGGATAGAGGGTTGGACTGTGGACTCTGGAAGGTACCAGTTGGGGGTGTGCAGGAGGCACCCGATGTTTGATTCTCTCTCATCATTGATGTTTCTTGCTCCCTTCATATATGAAATCAATCCTATGTAATAGAAGCCTAAAATGCTAAGTGTAAAGTGGAGCGGTCATCTGTTCAACCAATCCAAACAAAGTATGCAAATGATATACTAAGTTTGCTCAACTGCTCACTATGACATGCATTGACCACCAGGGGCAAGACAATCACACTGGTAGGTCAGCTTGCTGTTGGGTTCTGACTGATCGGGACTGAGGGAGACAGCTGGACAAACCCTGGAGCCCTCCCATGGTCCCGCCCCAGCTGGCCAACCTCCCGTGTCCCTCCCCAGACTTAATGGTAGACTGGTGGGGTCCCTTGGCCTGGCCTGTTCCTCTCGTTATCCGGGACCCCTCAGGAGATGTCGGAGAGCCGGTTTCCGCCCCATCCCGCAGGCCAGGCAGAGGGACCACACTGGTGCATGAATTCGTGCACCAGGCCTCTAGGAAAAATATATTAAACAGAGAAACACAAAGAAAAAGACCTTAAGCTTGAAAATATTAGCCCAGCCCCGGGAGACAAGGCTCAAAGACATCACTGGAAATAGTTTTCATTTCAATGACCAGCGTTCTCATTGTTTGATCTCATGAGGTTCCTCAACCAATACTACCCTCTCCAAAAAAAAGAACGAATGTTTGGCGGATTACGGGTGTTTTATGCTCATCATCTCTTTCCTTTGAGGAATTACGAGGGATGACAGGGCTTGTCTCCTGAAGACTCGAGCCGGCTCTGTGTGTGGCTCTAGCATCTAGCTCAGGATGCATTTGGGTTTTTAAATGTGTTTAGCACTAAACAGCCCCAAACAAAGCCCAGCGATTATAAAATTCATCTAGAATTGCACCAGAGAGAGCCAGCTGGAGAGGGAGCAGGAGGAAGCCCCAGAAGTAAATTTCAGGACATCCATGGTTACATGAAAGAGATCACTGACTGCTGATTAAATTCTCCTATTGCAGGCCCTCACCAGTTTGGCTCAGTGGATAGAGCGTTGGCCTGCAGACTGAATGGTCCCAGGTTCGATTCCAGTCAAGGGCATGTACCTTGGCTATGGGCTCATCCTCAGTAGGGAGTGTGCAGGAGACAGCTGATCGATGTTTCTCTCGATCCTTGATTCTCTCTCATCATCACTGATGTTTCTATCTCTCTCTCCCTTCCTCTCTAAAATCAATAAAAAAATATATAAATTTTTTTTATAAGAGACCACGCCTTGAAATCTGTCATGTGTCACACTGCGGACACTTGCCGGGAGCCGGTCCATCCTTGCTGTTTCAAGGGACCTGGCATGTATGGCATACTGTTCTTACTATGTTTGCTCCCCTTCTTGGCGCTATGTGTTTTAACCAAGGTCACCTCTCCGAGAAAGGTTGTTTCCCCAGGTAGGGATATTTCCCTGAAGTTAGGGAGGGCATAAAACCCCTTAACTAAGTGCCAGGCGGGTAGTTAATCACTTTAACTACAAACAATCACACTTAAGCTACATAATCTTTACTCCCTGGAATGGAGATAAGAAACGCCCTAACCTTTGGAATAGAGATTGATAGGATTGGAATCAACTGGTATAAATACAGATGTAACAAGACAACAGGACACAGAACCTAGA
>NW_005356255.1:8479-12606 GCF_000412655.1 Myotis brandtii
GGCAAAAGATCCTGGACAGAACCTGGCTACAGAACTTGGCTGGAGAACCTCGACAGAACATGGCGGGAGAACCTGGCTAGAGAACTTGGCCACCGAACCTGGCTGGAGAACCTAGCAAGAGAACATGGAGACAGAACCTGGCTGGAGATCCAAGACAAAACCTGGCTGGAGAACCTAACCAGAACTTCGCTGGAGATCCTGGCTAGAGATCCTGACGAGGCTACTGATCAACTGAACACTGTCTCCATGTCATTCCTTCTTCACCAACTCTGTCCACACCTTTGGGGACCCCTGGACCTGCTGGGGCTGGACCCCAGCAGACACTCTGTCTCATGAACCCTTTGGGCTCTATTCCTTCGAGGGCAATATGAGGGTGACCTTTGAATTATGTTTTTCCTCCCCTTTTTTTCTGTTTCTTTTTATTTTTGCTTCTCCTAAATGCCAACAGACAGATGTCTGATATACACTTAGGACCCCATTTATCTTTCCTTCCTAACTGGGGAAGAGTTGGCCTCAGTCCAGGTCATTGAGCTGGGAGTTGTATTTAATTTTTTTTTTTCAGAGAGGAAAGGAGAGGGAGAGTGGTAGAAACATCCATGATGAGAGAATCATGGATCGTGTGCCTCCTGCAAGGCCCTCCCTGGGGATCAAGACCACAACCTGGGCATGTGCCCTTGACCGGGAATCGAACCTGGGACCCTTCAGTTAGAAGGCCAACACTCTATCCACTGAGCCAAACTGGCTAGGGCCTATTTAAGTTTTTCAAAGGGTGGAAAAGCCTTGAAGAAGAATGAAGCATCTCAGCATTCAGGTCACAGTAATTACATGAATTCATGTAATTCATGGGAATTACAACTCACCTCACCATTCTTTCCACATTGTTCCTGAAATGCAGACTCTGACTAATAATGAAACTTGTAGGTAAACAGCATGTTTGAATAAGAATCCTAGGAACTAATTTTACAAGATATGAACTCTGACCTTCCCAGTTCTGTGAGATTTGATGACCTTCAACTTTAGAACCAGGAGGACAAAGTACAGGATGACCCACACTGGACCGACACCTGACCACTTGCAAGATCCTTATCAGATTGGAATGTGCCCGTCAGCAGGAAGAGAACTTCTCAAGGCCTGCCCCCTGACCTCTTTGCTTCAGGCACGTAGAGAACTTCTCAAGCCCCGCCCCCTGACCTCTTTGCTCTGTTTGGCCTCTCCCTCCTTATAAAAGCCTCTGCCTGCACTGAGATGTGCAGATAGGCTTTAAGACTAGCTTCTCCCATCTTCTCCAGTTGCCAGCACGTGAATAAACCTATTTCCTTCCTCACCAACACCTGTCTCACGGGACTGGTTTCTGGGGTGCGAGTCAGGGGAACCTTGTTTTTCTTGACACATTCCTGGTACATGGACTCCCTAAAACAGGTGTATCATGGCCTTTTTCTTTCTTCTGCAGGTGACAGGGGGAAGCAGAGAATGGTCACAGAGGAAAGGAGAGAAGAACGGTGTTTTGCCTTCAGAGCAAGAAGAACAGGTAAGAAAATGATGGATGGGAGGAGGAGGAGGAAGGATTTGGGATGGAGTCTGATCTGAGCAAGGAATTTGGGCTTTTTGGACTGAAGTGAGTTTAGCAGCAAAACCATACAGCTCTTGCCAACAGCATGGCTGAGGTTTGGGGAAGGGAGAAATCATTCTATAAGTGATGTTATGAGACCTCAGGAATCCTACTTGCTGTTTCACCTGTCTCGTTGCTTCCTGTTTGCCTGATCAGCTATCCCAGGTATCTGTCTGTCCCTGAATATGTTGGTATTGCCTCTCTCACAAGCACCTGAGAAGAAAGACCTCTCTTAAAAGCCCACCTGGACGCTGACATTAGCTTCGTTTTTCTGCCAGCTGTTAAAGGTAAAGCATGTTATTTGCAAATTTTTTGCATGGGTTGGGTTGTTCTCTGGTTTAGAGTTCCCTCTGAGATGATCAGAAAGAAGGTGGTGGTGTCAGGACAAAAAGAAAAGATGATCCAACAACAAAGTTTTAATTAAGAAAAGAAAAAAAGAAAATAAAGGTAAGACCCTGGCCAGCGTGGCTTAATTGTTTAGCTTCAACCAAGGAACCAGGAGATCACAGTTCGATTCCCTGTCAGGGCAAATGCGCGTTTAAAGTCTTGAACCCCGGTAGGAGGTGTGCAGGCGGCAACCAATCCATGATTCTCTGCCATCATTGATCTTTTTTTCTCTTTCTGTCCCTCTCCCTTCCTCTCTGAAATCAGTAAAACTATATGAAAAAAAACGAAAGAATAGTCATAGCACAGTAAAGTAGAGCATTGAGTAAATGCAATCCTATAGAATAAAAGTCTAATATGCAGATCGATCAAATGGCAGAACCACTTGTTGCTATGACATACTCTGACCACCGAGGGCAGATGCTCTTGTCAGGAGCTCTCCACTGGTGTTCAGTGCACTCCCACAGGGGACGCACCGCTCATCCAAAAGCCAGGCTCACAGCTGCCGAGCAGAGGGGTTCGTGGGAGCCTCCACAGCAGCACTAAAGCGGGCCTAAGCTGTCAGTTGGACATCCCTCAAGGGGTCCCGGCCTACCAGAGGCTGCAGACCTGAATGAGGGACCCGCCAAGTGCATAAATTTTGTGCACTGAGCCTCTAGTAATATTATAATAACATTGTATGGTGTCAGATGGGTATGAGATTAATTGCATGATTTCTTAGTCCATTATATAATGTCTAATCATTGGGATGTACCCATGAAATTAACCTAAGGTTGTGTGACAACTCATTTAAAAAATGTTCTAAATATTCTATAGGACCGTGTTACCTTCACAGAGTCAAATTTTACTACCAGTACGTTTTGTACAGTTTTTTAGAGGAGAGAGATCTAAAGCTCAAAAGAAAGAAAAGTTGAGATATATAAATTCGCAAAATAAACCAAAGGCAACCACAAACACAACCATAAAAACCGTAAAGAAAAAAGCCAAGGTAAAATGTGTTTGGAGACCACATCCCCTGTCTTTCGATGCCAGGACCAAAGTAACGAGAGGTTCTCAGTAGCTGTGCCTGTTGCTCCTTGGAACAAGGAGGGGTCATGGCCGAGCTCCCGTGGAAAGTGCACCTCACCTCGCACCCCATGTACCTGGATATCCGTGGGCCCGCATTGTATGAGGACGAGTACCATCGCACATGGCTGCATCTCGTCACGAAGACAGGAGGTGACCTGCAAGTACGGTTGCGCCAGGAAAACATCCCAATTGGGGATATCGCACTCACCACCAGCCCGCTTACCTCAATCTCCATGCCTTCATTGTGGAAGCTCCACCTTGGCATCCAGTATCTGGACTCCATGGGCCGGTTCTGGCGCATCGTGCACCACATCAAGGAGAATGGAGTGGAGGAAATGATCCTTGAGCTGATGGAAGACTCATTGGACATGTGATGGGGTCCCTGGCTCTTGTCAACCGGAGCCCCAGGCCTCCTGGCCTGCCGGTGGGATGTGTATAGTTCTGTTCACCTTTTTAATAAGCTCTATTGTTCTATCTGCCACCCCCTGGGTGCGAGGGCACATTGATCTCACTCTCTCTCTCTCTCTCTCTCTTTTATCTTGTTCTTGTACTTCTTCTTCATCTCCTTTCTCTCTGTCTCTCTGTGTCTCTCTGTCTCTCTCCCTGTCTCTCAAATCAATAAAAGCATTTTGAGCCACGTTGGAGTTTCTCAGTGGTTGAGGGACGACCTATGAACCCGGAGGTCATGGTTCGATTCCTGGTAAGGGCATAGAAAAGAATTGACCAATGAGCCCTAGCTTGTTTGCCTCAGTGGATAGAGGGTTGGACTGTGGACTCTGGAAGGTCCCAGGTTTGATTCTGGTCAAGGGCACATGCTGTGGTTGTGGGCTTGATCCCCAGTAGGGGGCGTGCAGGAGGCACCCGATGTATGATTCTCTCTTATCATTGATATTTCTCGCTCCCTTCCTTTATGAAATCAATCCTATATAATAAAAGCCTCATATGCTAAGTGTCCATTCGACTGGTCATCTGTTCAACCAATCAAAGCATAATATGCAAATGATATACTAACATTGCTCAACTGCTCATTATGACATGCATTGACCACCAGGGACAAGACATTCAG
>NW_005356256.1:0-850 GCF_000412655.1 Myotis brandtii
GGGGACAATTTGCATATTAGGCTTTTATCTATGGCTAGTATGCAAATCGTTCCTTCAGGAGTTCACTTGCTCGCTATGATGTGTGCTAACCACCAGGGGGTGGCATGGAACATGGTGGGCAACCAGTGGTGGCTGGTGGTGGGGCGCTGAGGGAGTGAGGGAAGGAGGAGATGGGGAGGCGGGGAGGTGGGAAACCTGATTGGCCCTGATCGCCAGCCAGGTGTAGGGACCCTACCTGTGCACAAATTTTGTGCACCGGGCCTCTAGTATAGGATGTGAACCAACCAATTCTGAACCCCCCCAACTCCTCTATGGTGCTCCCACAGGCCACTATCCCCCAATCACCCTAGTCACTCAGGGTCAGGGACCCCACAACTAGGGGAGCCTCTAGGACCCCCAGCCTGCTGAAGTGATTTCTTCCTGCTTCCTTCCTCCCCCAGTGAAGCTCTTGCCCCCCGTCCTGCTCCCTTTGTCTCCTGCCAGCACTGGTGATCCCCTGGGGTCCCCATGGCATACTGTGCCCTCTTCTCTTGGGATCTACGAGTAAGAAACTATCTTTTTGATATTTTTCCACTGATTTTTAGAGAGAGTGGGAGGGAAAGGGAGAGACACAGAGAGAGAAACATTGATGTGAGAGAGACACATCAATTGGTTGCCTCCTGCACAAGCCCAGACTAGGGCCGGGGAACCTGCAACCAAAGTACATGCTCTTGACCAGAATCAAACCAGGGGCCCCTCAGTCCATGGGCCTACGCTCTACCCACTGAGCCAAGCCAGCCAGGGCTGAAACTATCTTTTCAATAGACACCATCCCCGGATCTGGTGGCCTCACCATCCCTGAATCACCCTA
>NW_005356257.1:0-685 GCF_000412655.1 Myotis brandtii
TATTTAAAAAAAATAAAAATAAAAAGAGGTTCCAGAGAGCTACCTTATACCTCCCATCATGCCCCACAGACAGCTGACTTCCGCCATGTAGGGAGAAGTCAATAGTCTGTGACCCAGGAGAGGACGTTCACCAGAACTCTGACTTAGCTCCCCAATCTCCCAGCCTCCTAAACTGTGAGAAGCACATTTTTCTTGTTTATAAGTCACCCAGGCTGTGGTATTTTGTTCTAGCAGCCTGAATGGACCGAGACAATATCGAGCTCTCTGGATTCTCTCACTTAATGTAGGCTGCCACTGTTGACAAGGTTTCATGCACTTGCTTCGAAACTGGGCAGGGTTACAGATGAGGATCTGAGACATTCCTTAATGTAATTCGATCTTGTTCCCAGAAGATTTGTGGTGGCAACCTTGACCTCCCTGGAAGAATGCACCACTGTGTGATTGACCCGACTAGCACTTTTGTTCTTGGTTCTCCATGCATTTGAAAAGTAGAAGGCATGGCTAATTTTTTTGGTCTAGGGCAGTGGTCGGCAAACTCATTAGTCAACAGAGCCAAATATCAACAGTACAACGATTGAAATTTCTTTTGAGAGCCAAATTTTTTAAACTTAAACTATATAGGCAGGTACATTGTTATTAACTTAATTAGGGTACTCCTAAGGCTTAGGAAGAGCCACACTCAAGG
>NW_005356257.1:912-2386 GCF_000412655.1 Myotis brandtii
ACGTGTGCGCCTGCACATGGTATTTTGTGGAAGAGCCACACTCAAGGGGCCAAAGAGCCGCATGTGGCTCGCAAGCCGCGGTTTGCCGACCATTGGTCTAGGGCATCTTCAAACATACGTGATAATGATGATTTCTCATTGTGCTTGAATTGAATTTCTCGTCATATTGCTGTAAACTGGGCACTCAAATGATGTGTGTGTTCTGAAGGCCTCTAGTGTACAAGCCTGCCTCTCTCACCTCTCTGAAATGCAGCCCCTGATACCCTAGCTCAGGGGTCCTCAAACTTTTTAAACAGGGGGCCAGTTCACTGTCCCCCAGATGTTGGAGGGCCGGACTATAGTTAAAAAAAAAAAAACTATGAACAAATTCCTATGCACACTGCACCTATCTTATTTTGAATTAAAAAAACAAAACGGGAACAAATACAATATTTGTATTTGCATGTGGCCCGTGGGCCGTAGTTTGAGGACCCCTGCCCTAGCTATTCGACAATGTAAAGGAAGCTGTGTTTAATATCCCTTGTTTTCTCACAGGTAACACAGTGCTGTGAAATGGGATTCGAAGTTTGTAGCCAGGCAAACCTAGCTTTAAATACTGACTCCCCTAATTATGTTCATTATGTAACCGCTCTTTGAGCTTCAGTTTTTAAATCTGGAAACTGAGGAATGAATATATATACCACACACACCACATGGTATATATAATCACATAGATTGGTTTCAGTGTTAAATGATAGAGCAGTGTTTTGAAATGTTCATTAAAAAAAATCCTCACCAAAGATATGTTTATGGATTTTAGAGAAAATGGAAGGGAGGGGAGGGAGGCAGGGAGGGCGAGTAAGAGAGAGTGAGTGAGAAACATCAATTGGCTGCCTCCCATATGTGCCCTGACTGGGGATCAAACCCACAACCTAGGTATGTGCCTTGACCAGGAATTGAACCCACAAACTTTTTGGTGTACAGGATGCTGCTCCAATCAACTGAGCCACCCAGCCAGGGCCATAGCATCATTTTAAACCAAGTTTATAATTTCTCTTGCTTTCCAATAAAATAAAATAAAATAACATAGCCATGAATAATATAATTTCCTGTGACTCCAATGGTAAAATAAAGTCTACTGGGGATGTGCCCGAAACCAAGGTACATGTCCTTGACCGGAATTGAACCTGGGACCCTTCAGTCCGCAGGCGAATTCTCTATCCACTGAGCCAAACTGGTTAGGACTGGAAATACTTATTTTTATTGATGGCAGTCAATAAAATGTTCTTGGCTTACCTACTGTTAATTATCTATATTATAAAAGACCAGTGGCCATAACGCTATAACGCCATAATGACCAAATGACCAGTCACCAGGAGGTGCATTGATGGGTTTCACGGCACAGTGGGTCTGGGGTCCCGCGGCCGCGCAGTGGGTCTCGGTCTCGTGCGACTTCACGCACTGGGCCTCTAATCCTATCTAATAATAGACAAAG
>NW_005356258.1:0-782 GCF_000412655.1 Myotis brandtii
CATTGTTTTCATTGTAGTTGACTTCTAGTTTTATGCCCTTTTGATCTGAGAAGATGCTTGTTATGATTTCTATCCCCTTGAATTTGAAGAGACTTTGCCTGTGTCCTAATATGTGGTCTATCTTTGAAAATGTCCCATGTGTACTGGGGTGAAATATTCTGAAGATGTCAATTAAGTCCATTTGATCTAGTGAGTCATTTAGGATTGCTGTTTCTTTGCTGATTTTTTCTTTAGAAGATTTATCCAGTGGTCTCAGTGGAGTATTAAAGTCCCCTGCTATGACTGTATTGCTATTGATCTCTCCCTTGATATTTTCCCGAAGTTGTTTTATGTATTTGGGTGCTCCTTTATTGGGTGCATATATGTTTACCAAAGTTATATCTTCTTGTTGAATTGTTCCATTTAGTATTATGAGGTGCCCTTCCTTATCTCTTGTTATAGCCTTCACTTCGAGGTCTATTTTGTCAGATATAAGTATTGCAACCCCAGCTTTTTTCTCATTTCTCTTTTTCTGAAAAAATTTTTTTCCATCTCTTCACTCTCAGTCTGTGTGAATCCTTTGTTCTGAGGTGGGTCTCTTGCAGACAGCAAATATATGGTTCATGTTTTCTTATCCATTCCACTACCCTATGTCTTTTGATTGGAGCATTTAATCCATTTACAGTTAATGATATTATTGATAAGTACTTGTTTGTAGTCATTTTTATTCTTAATGTTTGTATTTCTTCTTGCCTTTCTGTTTTTGTTTTTTTACAGCAGTCCCTTTAGCATTTCTTGCATTG
>NW_005356259.1:0-20964 GCF_000412655.1 Myotis brandtii
GTGTGTGTATGTATGTATGTGTGTATACACACACACAAACACACATATAGTGGATATAGACAATTGAAGTGTTTTCGTAAGTACTATATTTTGCTTATCTCATAGTCTGTCAGGGCAGATTTACCTATATCTATAATATGATTAGGATATAGTGGTTTATACCTACATTGAGCTCACTTCTACGTATTTATTTTTAACTCATAATTCTCTCCATTTTTTTCTTTCATTCACAGGTTTGGTGATTTCTATACAGAAAGATATGTTAACAGTTAGCATCACTTTTTTCTTGTCTGTTAAGGGTCTACATTGAACAGTTCCTTTTTCCATTTAATCTTTCAGCCATAAATCCTAAATTTTAGTAATAACTATAAGTTTGTGTTGGCCTATTTCTATTAAAATTTCAGATCCACTGTATGATAACAGTATTTGTACATTGATCTAGAGCAGTGGTTCTCAGCAATTTGGTTTTTAAGGGGGTCAGTTCAAGATTGAGTTATTAATAGTGAATTTTTTGCATTTCTTATGGTTCTAGGGCCTCATATGTAACAGTGGTTGCCAACCTTTCGGACCTCACGGACCACCAGTGGTCCACGGACCACCGGTTGGCGGCCGCTGACATACAGTATATAAATATATATTATGACATATTTATGCATTTCAGTTCTCTATTATATGTTTTGAAAGTTTATTTGCTATTTTATTTTCATGTCATTTCATATTATTATTTTTTTTAACTTCTCTATTAGTTTTGAAACTTTGTTATTTTTTTCATATAATTTCATATTATTATTTTTTTAACAATTCCTTGGTGATTTCTTCCTCAGTACTTCAACTGTCCTTTTGTTCTTTTATTTTTCTCTTTCATAGGTGCCATGTTCTTTGGAAGCTTATTTAGTCCAAGTTAATGGCCTTTTAGGCTTCCTCCACATGACTAGGAGTTCACTTTTTGAATAATAAGAATTATATGTCACAGGGGGAGAATCAGAATTTTAGAGATGCTTAGGTGGGACATGGCCAAAAAGAGGTTGGGACCACTGAACTAGAGATGTCAGAGACCATAAATATAAAATATAGTCAATTTTTCTGTTGTCATTGTCAGTGACCTTGTTTTAATGCATTGAAGGTGATGTTGAGTAGTTAATATTTTACTCAATTTTCTTATTGGCTCACTGATAAAAGTAAGCTTTTAGCATAGTGGTTCAGAGTGTGGGCTAGACTGCCTGGGTTTAAATCTCAGACAGGTTAGACAAGTTGCTTGCTGTGTGTCGTGCTGTCTCTTTATCTGGGAAATGGGGAAAATGATAGTTCAAACAGGATTGTGTGAAGATTGAATGAGTTAATAATTGTAAAGTGCTTAGATCAATGCCTGGCACATAGTAAGCTGCCAGTGAAAATTACCACTCTCTTTTGCTGTTGCCTCCTCCTCATTTATCACATAAAATATTTACAGTTTGGCGGGCATGGCTCAGTGGTTGAGCCATCAACCTATGAACCAGGGTTCAATATCCAGTGTGGGGCGTACAGGAGGCAGCCGATCAATGATTCTCTCTCCCATCATTGATGTTTCTATCTCTCTCTCTCTCCCTTCCTCTCTGAAATCAATAAATATATATTTTAAAGAAGGAAAATATTTACAGCAGTTTTAGAAAGACCTCAAAATATGTTAATTATGATTATAATTGTTCTGTTGTTTATTATCTGCGGTTTAGTACAGTGTACTTAAAAAAGACTTTTTCTTATTTTTTTTTTCAGAGTGTTATAGTGATTTTTTAAATGAAGACTTTGATGTAAAAACTTATACTTCCCAATCTATTCATCAAGCTGTAATTGCTGAACAACTAGCAAAACTTGCCCAAGGAATCAGTCAGTTGGATAAAGAACTACACCTACAGGTAATTCCATCTTCTGGATCATGCAAATTTTTCAGCCTAAAGTGATAATTTATAATTTTTATAATCCTTTTATTATTTAGTCTAAAGGAATATTTACAAAACAAATGTATAGTTATTAGTGTGGATTACTTTTCAAAGTATACTTTGGCAAAGTTTTTTGTAAACTACTTTTTGTTAGTTGAAAAACTAATATACTGATCTGTTCAAAATATATTATTCATACTTTGTTTTCACCACCTTAACTGATGTGCAGTGAATATAGGTGGGCAAAGAATAAGATGACTTTGATAAAGATAATAGAAAATGGAATTTGAAAGTAGAACATTCAGATGTTAATAAGAAAAATTGGGATGTTCACATTGGCAGTTCACATATTATGAGCACAAAGTATAACAATTGGTGAAATTACAGAAAGCTGATCAATTTGTGGTGGATAGAACACAATATAGGGACTTAGGAGATGGTTCCTAATCTCAGCTGTGCTGTTGCCATTGATATCATTTAATGCCTTTGATTCTTGCTTTAAAAAAAAAAAATCTATCTAAAGTGGGGAGTGAATAAGGAAGAGATTGTAGTAGAAAATCTTGAAGGTTCCTGTCTCAACTACAATTCTATAATTTTTTTATTTTTTAAAAATTTATTTAAACATTTTTTAAATTTTATTTTTGTTATTTTTTAGAATATGTTTTTATTGATTTTAGAGAGGAAGGAAGAGAGAGATAGAAACATCAATGATGAGAGAGAATCATTGATTGGCTGCCTCCTGCACGCCCCCTACTGGGAATTGAGCCAGCAACCCAGGCATATGCCCTGACTGGAAATTGAACCATGACCTCCGGGTTCATAGGTTGACACTCAACCACTGAGCTACAGTGTTTGGGTGAATTATGTGGTCTTGATTATGCTGAATTTAAGTTCAAGAACTAAGAGAATCTGATGTTTGAAAACATTCTTTAAAGTGAAAGCATATATTAGCATGGCAAGAATTAGCTGTTTTTTATTTTTCAGTTTTGGCACAACTCCACTTGCACATCGCATTGGGAAAGTGAGGGGCTAGTGAAAAGGCTGTATTTTTTTTCCCCTCTATGTTGAACTATAAGTGTGTTTGTGCTCCTGCTAATAACGTATCTTAAGCACCTGCATTTTTTTTTCCATGTTAATGTTTGCGCCCTTCCTGTATGGTTACATGGCGATCACAATGAAAAATACCTTATACTTAGAGCATATGCTGATTATTCATTTTTGATTTTCAGGTTGTTGCAAGACATGAAGATTTATTGGCACAAGCAACTGGGATTGAGTCTTTGGAAGGTATATTTCCATTAACTATTACAGATTATATAGAGCTAGAACAGGGATTGGCAACCTTTTTCTGTTAAGGGTCAGATAGTCAATATTTTAGACTGCAAGCCATACTGTCTCTGTTGCCATTGCAGAGTGAAAGAAGTCAGAAAATATACAAATGAATGTGTCTGGCTATGCTTTAATAAATCTTAAATAAAGCTTTGCTGAACCCTGAGCTAACTATCTGGGTTTCAATTCTTGCTTTGCCATTTACTAGATGTGTGACTTTAGACAAGTTACTTAATATTTCTGTGCCTCCGTTTTATCTATATAGGAGAAAAGTATTAATATGTATGAACATGGTGTTATTCTGAGGATTAAATGAGTTAGCAAAATGCTTAAAACAATTTCTGGCACACATTTAGTACTTCTATTAACTGTTAGTTAATTAAAACAACTAAAACATCAGCAACACCAGAGTGGTTTGTAGTGGAAGTAAGCTTGAATTTTTTCTTATTTTTGGCTTTCTTTGAAACGCTTTTCAATGAAAGTATAGTAGAATAACAATACATTGGGTTTTTATTTTGATAAATCTTATTTTTGTTTGACTAATATTTGTGAATTTTTGTTCCTTCTTGATTAAACTATATCACAAATATGAAATGTTAATATAGTGTTTTATGTTATTGCTTGTGTTGTGATTACTATTATTAATCACTGCACATCAAAAGAAAGCTAAGTGATCTTTTTCTGTGTTGATGAAATTCTTGAGGAATGATAATGCTATTGTGATGCAATATTCTTTAATGCTTTCCCCAGTGTTTCTTATAAACTCAGAGGTATTGTTCTCAGTTTGTACACTGTTTCTAAGACATCTTGATGAAGAACTTAGTATTTTCAGAAATAATAGTTTGTCTGCTATTTTAATATTAAGGATGTGTATCAGACCATGTTCAAAAATACTAGGTTCTAAGTATTGACTTACTACTGGAGATTAATTTTTTTTTAATCTCTAAATATTTTGTATGTGTTTCTGGAAGCAAGTAAGTAATATCCTGTTTTAGTGGTAATTTTTTTAAAAACAAACGTTAAATGATTTTCTCATCTGTAAGATCCATAAGGATGGCATGGTAGTACAATGATTCTGAGTGCATATATGAATGTATTTGTGTATATATGAATTATCACAACAAAAATTGTGGTTTTCTTATATGTGTTTAGTACTGTAATGTGCTTGTTTTTCCCAGAATGCTTTTCACTGATTACAATATTTAAAATATACTGTTGGATTGAGTTAGAATAGCTATTTGTTCCATGATTATATAGCAGGGGTGGGGAACTTTTTTCTGCAAAGGGCCATTTGAATATTTTTAACATTATTCATGGGCCATACAAAATTATCAACTTAAAAATTAGTCTGCTATATTTGGGCAAACATTTAATTAGCTCACTCCTAATGCCTTGGCAGGATCAAATGATACCACGGGCCTTATTCAGTCCTCAGGCTGGTCGTTCCCACCCTGTTGCATAGAGTACAGAGGCTGGCTTCTCTGAATTCCGATGATTACTTAAGAATATTCTCCAGATTATTTGAACATAAAAAGTCAAAGTATGAATTAGTTGTATTCATTTAGCATGATGTGTATTCTGACCCCTTTAGGATATTATTTTGAGATGCTGAAAAGTGTGATATGTGTTTGAAAAGGAATATTACCCCAACTTGTACTTCATCTGCTTTTTCTCCCATGTCTTTT
Organism: Myotis brandtii; assembly: GCF_000412655.1. Lineage (NCBI taxonomy): Eukaryota > Metazoa > Chordata > Mammalia > Chiroptera > Vespertilionidae > Myotis > Myotis brandtii. The sequence goes on from NW_005356259.1 coordinate 4,931, forward strand.
CTAATATAGTTTAATATTTGCCATATAAGTAGTTTGGAGATGCATTTATCAAACCTATTTTATTAAAAGTTACCCCCTGTTTATTTTTGTTCATTTATTCATTTTAATATTGAGAATTTGTTAGATTCCAGGTTCAGCAACCTTGGTACTTGGGTTCTGGCTGGGAAAGAATTCAGAGCCAAGACCCAGACTGTATAAGAACATTTAGTTGGTAAATCACAGAGGTAGAAGAAGTAATTCCTAGAAGAAATAGGCTTAGGAAACGAGTTATGTTGGTAAAGGAAGGGAGGGCCCTTGGAGCTTGGGAGTGAGGAAGCTAATGTTCAAGTGCCTGGGGCAGGGCGGGGAAGGGAAAGGCACTGGTGTGCTTCCAGAAGGGAGAGTGCACTGGGTCCTCTGTCCTAAGGGTTTTAAGGGTGAAGATTTTAGGGGTGCTCCCAGGAGAAGATCTCAGTAGAATATTCAGCAGTTTTCCAGGTGTGCCCTTTCAGGGTTGTTGTCTCTGCTGATTGATTGGCCAGCACCAATTAGGGCAGGGGGTCATTATTCCATGCATCTGGTACAAGGCTGGTTTTGTTGCTTATCTGGGCCTGGAGCTGAAATACAATTGAGGCCTAGATGTTATCTCTGGGGAGGAAAGGTCAAGGGGTCCAAACCTGACCAGTGATATGCTAGGGGAGGAAAAGTCACCCTGGGCGAGTTCTTACCCTACAATTGATTGTACCTTGCTAGGCACCTGGAGCCTTCCCTTCTGTATCTGGCCTATTGTCCTTGCTGTGCCCATGTCTGTCTAATTGCCTACAACAGAACAAGGATTGGAGGGGGAGACAGAGGCTTTTACAATAGTGCAGGTAAAAGGTATTGGTTGCTTAGATTACAATGGTGGCAGAAAAACTTGAAATTTTTTCTATATATTTGTATATGTATATATATTTCTTTTAATTTAATATTTTACCCAATTTGAGCCCTTGTAAATTTGTAAAGTAATGTAAGCTGTTATGTTTTCCTAGGTGTTCTTCAGATGATGCAGACAAGAATTGGGGCATTACAGGGAGCTGTTGATAGGTACTGTTACTCATTTTGTAAATAATTGAAATGGAAGGATTATCACCTGTTGATATTTTGAAGATGATTTTATTATCACGCTCCTCTCTTTATTTTTCCTTTAGGATGAAAGCAAAAATTTTTGAGCCATATAATAAAATAGTATCCCGTACTGCACAACTAGCAAGACTTCAGGTAGGTTTTCAGTTTTCATGTCTTTTCTAATATATTTTTATTGTTTTCAGAGAGGAAGGGAGAGAGAGAGAGAGAGAGAGAGAGAGAGAAACATCAGTGATGAGAGAGAATAATTGATTGGCTGCCTCCTGCAATCCCTCTACTGGGTTGACACTCAACTGCTGAACCACACCGTCTGGGACAGATTTGTTTTGTGTATTTTTTACCTACAAAAAGCTTCCGAAAAACAGAAACTATATTTTCTACTTTTTTACATATTCTACAGAATCAAAAGCAAAGAATACTAAATTTAGAGAAAGAAATCTGTTTCACAGTCTTAATGCTGCTGCATACTGGCTGTAGGAACTTCAGAACCTTGGTTTATTCACCAATAAAATGATGAGCTTTGTAGCCTCTAAACATTTATATATATAAAACCCTAATATGCAAATAGACTGAACGGCAGAACAACCAAACAACCGGTTGCTATCATGAGCGCTGACCACCGGGGGTGCGCGTGGAACATGGCGGGTGTCAGCAGCAGGTGGCAGAGTGCGGAACATGGTGGATATTGGCCATGGTGGGTTGGTGGAGCAGGTGAGCAGGGGTGCCAGACCAAGGCCAGCCTCTGGTGGTTACTGAAAATTCTTTGCTCCCGCCCGCCGTGGTCCCTCTGGGCATGTGCACCTGCTGCTGGCGCTGGAGCCACTGCTTGCACCCGCTGCCGTCGCCTACACTGGCTGCAATTGCTCGGCGATGTCAGTGGGTGCGAGTGGCGGCTGTCGACCCAGATCACCCCTCAGGGCTTCTCTACCTCTCTCTGCTCCTGAGGGGCAATCTGGGCTGGCAGCCACCTCTGGCACCTGCTGCTGGCGACAGCCCTGCTCTCAACTGCTGCCGGTGCCTGGTGCTGGTCCCGATTGCTCGGCACTGTCAGCGGGTGCGAGCAGTGGCTGCCAGCCCCAATCACCCCTGAGGGCTTCTCTAGCTACCCCTGCTCCTGAGGGGCAATTGGGGCAGCAGCCGCCGCATGCACCTGCTGACGGCACTGGCCCCAATCGCTCCACACCGTCAGCATGTGGGAGCGACGGTGGCGGTAGCGGGGCTGCCGACAGACGGGACCTGGGGGCTGTGGCGGGAGGGGCTGGACGGGAGCACGGAGGATGAGCCAAGACCTGCCCCTGTGCCCATTGCAGCCTTGTGGCCTACAGTTCCTTTCAAGGCGCACAAATTTGTGCACTGGGCCCTAGTAATTATAAAAATGGAATGATTTAGAATACTTGAAATTTTTCTTACATTATAAAATCCTGCATAAACAAATTTTTTTTTTTTATCACTAATACGTAGGTAGGTGACAAAAATAAGATTCTTCAAACTTACTTTCAAAAAACTGTAGTGAACAAGGGAGAAAAAAAAGAAACATGATTCCGACATGTTTAAGATCTGGAGTTGAAAGCAGAGAAGTGAACAGAAATTAAAATTTTAATTTAACTACTAAATTTTAATTCATTGCCTAAAATTAAACAATCTATAATCAAAACAACATTCTATGATGCACATAAGGACTAACAGTGCTGAATAGTTCTGCTAATAAATAAACACTCCTATGCCTGGCCAGTGTTACTAAGTGGTTGGGCATCAACCTATGAACCAGGAGGTCAAGGTCTGATTCACATCAGAGCACATGCCAAGTTGTGGGCTCAATCCCCCATAGGGAACATGCAGGAGGCAGCTGATTGATGTTTCTCTCTCATCGATGTTTCTTTCTATCCCTCCCCCTTCTTCTCCCTCTAAAAATCTATAAAGGCTTTAAAAAACAACAACACACACACACCAAAAAAACCCCCAACAAATCTGAGTTCATAAAGTACAGATGAAGAGCACAGGTTAGGAGTTATGAGCTCTGACTGCTACTCTTTATCACTAGTTGCATGATGATGAACAGACTTTAGTGTCTTTCTATCCCCATCTTTATTGAGATATAATTGACATGTAACATTGTATAAGTTTAAGGTGTATAACTTGATGATTTGACATGTGGATATATTGTGAAATGATTTAATAACATGGTTAGTTAAAACATTCTTAACCTCACATAATTATCATTTTTGTTGTAGTGGTGATGGTATAGGACATTTTTACAATGAAAGTGTGGGCTGTATTTGTGAATTTTCTTCTAGCTCTAAAATGCTATGATTCTGTGAAGCTGTGAGAGTTACTTTTATGGATGTTTTTATTTTTTATGGTGATGTAAGCATGAGAGGTTAAGATTGTGATTAAGATAAGCACTTTTTATTTTTATTGTTATTAACTATTAGCCCTAATTCTGTGCTCTTACTCTAAAAAATGTTACACTACAGGGACAATCAAGTTGAATTTGGTCAAATTATTATAAAGGAAGGAAGAGAGAAGAGAGTAAAAGGAAAACGAAATATGCCTAGGTGCTTTTTGGTACCTTTATATCCAGTATTTAATTCTTCCTGTATTGAGGAATAAACATCTTACCTTAGGGGGGATGTTTATCTTAGAAATTTGTTGCCCTTCAAACAGTTTTGAAGTCTGAGGCCTCTTTGAAAGCTTATGTTTTAACCATTTTTATTCTGTTCATTTTGTCTGGGAAACTTTAATGTTCCTGTTTAATCTCTTCATTCTTTGAGCTTCTATTTCATTTAAATACATGTGGCATTTGAAAGCAAGAAAGAAATAGCTACGAAGTTATTTTTGCCTTGAACTTAAAATCTCTATGATTATGCCCTCAATTGGAAGAAAGTACATTTAAACTTAATTCTTTTTGCTTTTTATTACCATTTCACTCTTTCTTCAAGCAGAAGCTTTTGAGTTCATCTATGTACATGAATGCATGAGTTGAATTTAATTATCACCCTAAGAATCATCTCTGTCTTAGCTCTATCTTAGCTCATTTTAGTAACATTCTTTCAGAAACAAATTTTGAGGAGTCTATTATTCCTTACATAGGATTTTTAAATTTTTATCTTAAAATTATATAAGAAAATGAGTTTTTAACTTCAAATCTTATAAGTTTTTTTTTTTAATCCTCACCCGAGGATAAATATCTTGTAAGTTTTTAAATACTTTAAATCATGTTTTTAAAAATATAGCGACTATATTGAGATAATTCACACACCTATTATATAAGTTTTTTTTTATCATTTTAAATTATTTTTTTAACTACATTTCATCTCTAAATATTTTAGGTTATAAATATACATTAGCTTTTCAATTAAAAGTGTTTTATTTACTTTTTTAACTTTGAAATTATATAAGTAAGAATGTTTAAGAAAATGTTGGAATGAAGGAGGAAATCATCTATAAAACCTTTTATCTCTTTAATATGTTTTATATGTACATGGTTTTCGTTTTATACTTTTGTAGGAGTCTTTTTAGTTTTCAATTGATATGATATCAAATAATTTTGTCTGTATTATTAATATGGAATGATGACTCATTATACTGGCTTTATACCTGTCCACCAAACAAGTGAATGTACTAGGAAGGAATAAAGAGGGAGGATGACAACAGCAGCATAAAATGCCACTGTCCCTAAACATTGTAAATCATATAGAGCTACTAGGATAGCAAAACCAAGGAACTCATGCCGGTGAAAGTGATGCTGTGCTAGTTTTCAGCCTACCCTTCAAGGAGCACAGCAACTTTTGTTTCAGTTTTGGAAAGGCCACTGTCCATGTAAGAAATCTAAATACCTTGACACCATCATGCTGTGAGGAAGCCTAAGCTAGCCACATGGAGATGACAGGTAGAGAAGCACTGAGGCACCAGACCTATGAGTGAAGCCTTCTTATGTCATCCAGGTGAGCCTTGTTAACCGAGTGCAGCATAGTGAGTAATCCCAGGTCATACCACATGGGGCAGTTCAACCCTGCCTAAATACCTGACTTACAGAATTATGAAAAATAACAGGTCATTTTAAGCCACTAAGTTTTGGGTTGGTTTCTTGTGCAGCAATAGAAATTGATATACCAGCCAAACTGATTTTTAAGTACGTATAGAGATTGCTATCTACATATAAGGATGCAGGTTCCTATGTGTCGGTGGTTCCTATGAGCTTTTCCTTGGAATCTGATAATGGCTTGAGACAACCAAAATGACTAGAGTAACATCAAAGTAAGACTAGTGATGCACATTAATATTAGGATTAAGTGACTGATATATAGGAGAGTATAGTATGTAATAGCTGTATTTTTTAAAATTTTATTTTTTAATTACAGTTTACATTCAATATTAATTTGTATTAGTTTCAGGTGTACATCATAGTAGTTAGACCGTCATCTACTTTACAAAGTGTTCCCCTCTACCCACCTGGCACCATACATAGTTATTACAATATTATTGACTATATTCTCTGTGCTGTACTTTATTTTGTAACTAGCAATTTGTACTTCTTAATCCATTCACCTTTTTCACCCAGTCCTTCAACCCACTTTCCTTCTGGCAACTATCAGTCTATTCTCTTTGAGTCTCTTTCTGTTTTGTTTGTTCATTTATATCGCTCTTCAGATTCCACATATAAGTGAAATCTTATAGTATTTGTTTTTCTCTGACTTACTTAATTAGCTGTATATTTTGGCAAAGTAATAAAATCTAATTATAGAAAAATGTGGGGAGAGCAAGTGCAAAACAATTTTTATAGAGAGGGAGAGGAAGAGAGAGAAAAAGAAACATCAATTTGTTGTTTCACTTATTTATCCATTTTTGGTTGATTCTTGTATGTGCCCTGACCTGGAATCAAACTTGGAACCTTAGCATATCAGGGGCAATGCTCTAACCCAGTAGTCGCCAACTTTTTGGACCTCATGGACCACCGGTGGTCCGCGGACCACTGGTTGGCAACTGCTGCTCTAACCAACTGAGCTACCCGGCCAGGGCACAAAACAATTTTTAAAAACTATCTTCAGTAATTATATTTTTGTAGTGTTGGTTTTGTATTAAGATAATGTTTTCTGTGCATTGTGAAACAAAGCTAAGGAATAATTTTAAATTATTCTAATTCTGTTATTTCCTGTCTTGAGAGTAAAGAGTCCCTGTGTAGAAGAAATACATTGGAAGATTAAACACACAACCTGTGTTCTTGATTTTTAATCAAAAGTATCAGTATGAACTCATTTTATCTTAAAATGGTATGTACATTATAGATGTATATACTATTTTTGTATAAATGTATATGTATAATGTTAATCTGAGAATTTTTATGTGTATTGTGGAATAAAGAAAATGAATATTGATGTCGTATTTTAATTCTAACATTTCCTATGTATATCTATTGAAAAGTCCCAGGAATGAAAATCTATATTCCCAGAATGTGGTCTTGACATGCTGTTGATTTTTAAAAGGAACCAGGGCTCCTTTGATAAATCATTCATTCCAGGTCTGGGACATGGACTATATAAAATATAGTCCTGGAATATTTTTATACCACCAACTACTAACTAGAGATCATGACAAAAGGATTCAGCAGCCATCCTGGTCAGTGTGGCTCAGTTGGTTGGGCGTCCTCCCAATAACCGAAAGGTTGCTGGTTGGATTCCTGGTCAGGGCATGTGTCCAGGTTGCAGGCTCAGTCACTGGTTGGGGGCATACAGGAGGCAGCCCATCAATTTTGTGCTCTCACATCGATGTTTCTCCCTCTCCCTCTCTCTCTCTCAAATCAGTGTTTAAAAAAAAAATGTTTTAAAAACAAAAAACCCAATTCAGAAGAAAAAAAAAAAGAGAATTCAGCAACTTGACTAGGCTCTAGGGTAGGGGCGGGGAATCTTTTTTTCTGCCAAGGGCCATTTGGATACTTATAACATCATTCGAGGCCATACAAAATTATCAGCTTAAAAATTAGCCTGCTATATTTGGTCAGCCATTTAATTAACTCACCCCTAATGCCTTGACAGGGCCAGACCAAATGATTTCCGGCTGGATGTTCCCCACCTCTGCTCTAGGATGACCAACTCTCCAAGTTTTAGAATTGAAAGTTCTGTGTCCCAGGAAACCTCTCAGTCTCTCACAAGATCTGTACGTTTGATCACCTTCAGAGGCTCAAACGGTCCAAAAGTGGGACAGTGTGAGCATCTATATGGATAAGAGCTACAATGGATTGGCATCCTTTATTATGCTTAAATCTTTGAGTTCATAATGATAGCTGAAACAAAACCAACTAATTGTTCATCTTTGGTGGATATTAGGAAAGCAGTTTTTAATTCTAAAAACTGATAAACCATGCAAAAGAATCAAGTATTTATCCTTACTTTTCTGTATGATTATTACCACTGGCTAAACAAATAGTAGATGGGGTAAAGTTGTGTGTTTTTTTTTTAGTAGAGAAATTTTGTATGCTACACAATAAAGACAAAATGATAGAATTGCAGTATCAGCATTTTGCAGTCATCATTTTATTGGATTTTGACATTGTTTCAGTGGTTGCTAACAGCACTAAAAGAGAGAAAATCATACATGTGTTGTAAGTATTCTACCACCTAATGAATGATCTTACCAAAAATATTAAACCCGAACCTAATGAAACTGCCTACATACAACTACTAATGTATAGGAAGTGTAGAAGATAGTGGAACATGGTACATTACACTATGGAGATGCTATCAAGAAAATTCAGTCTGTGGGAAACTATAGGACAGATTGCAAAGAAAAAAAAAAGATGTCTAGGGAATTTATATACATTTAAAAGAAAATTAACCTATAGCATTTATGTATATACATTTCGGTAATAAAATCATAAATAAAAGTAAGGAAGTGATTACCACAAAAGGCAGTATAGTTTCTTTTGGTTGGGATGAGGAGTAGAGGGGGATGGATGGAGGGTTTTGTGATTGGCAGAGGGTTACTTGGAGGGCTTCTGTAGTGGCTGACATGGTTCTTTCTACTGATTTGCGTGGTGGTTCCAAGTTTATTTAGCTGTGATTTCTGTATATGATTTTCTATGTAGTATTTATATCTATCTATATATTTTTAAAGACTATTTTTAAGACTAATTTTAGGTCCACAGTATACTTGAGAGGAAAATACAGAGAATTCCCATATATCCCTTGCATCCATCATGCATAGCCTCCTTAATCAACATCCCCCCCACTAGAGTGGTACCTTTGTTACAATTGAATGACTTAAAATCCATAGTTTACATTAGGGTTCACTTTTGGTGTATGTACATTCTATGGGGTTGAACAACTGTATAATGATATGTATCCATCATTATAGTGTCATACAGAGTATTTTCAGTGCCCTAAAAACCTGTTCTCTGCTTATTCATTCTCCAACACCTGGCAACCACTGATCTTTTTACTGTTTCCATTGTTTTGGCTTTTCTAGAATGTCATATAATTGGAATCATAGAGTATGTAGCCTTTTCAGATTGGCTTCTTTCACTTAGTAATATGCATTTAAGGTTCCTGTATGTCTTTTCATAGTTTGATAGCTCATTTATTTTTAGTACTGAATAATATGTTTGTGTTATATTTGATAATAAATTCTAAAATAAAAAATAAGGAAGGAAAAATTGATTGGAGTGGAGGCAACTATATTAGGAAATGGTGAAAGGTGATGCATTACAGATTATCTAAGACTTGTTGACTGAGGATTTTATTAAATGCTATTCTGAGAATATTCAACATAATAAGCCAGTGAAGTTTATTAAAAATGGGGCTGGAGTGCTGAAAACTATTTCTAAGACAATAAATCTGGCAGGATGGATTTCAGAAAACTGTCCAGGAGACCACAGTATTAAGGTGAAGGTGATAAAGATTTGGATTAGGGTGAAGATAGTAGGAATAGAAGTAAAGCAACAATTATGTTATGCAGCAGAAAAATTGTCAATAAGACTTGGTGACAGATTAATATGGTTAAAAGTAAAAGCATTAGAAATAAGCTCAAAAATTTAATGTTTGAGGCTACATCCTTTATTGGGTAGGTACTGGGAAATTCTAGCAGGATAATTCTGACTAGACTAAAGTAAGATCTGTATTTCTCCTCATGATGTATTTAGAATCCCAGAGGAGTGATTGCTAGGGATTCTACTTGCGAGATGGTCTATCTAAAAATTCAATCTGACAAGCAAGAACTGATAATAGTGGTTATTTTGGGTAAGTTCATATTTGGGACATAGAGATATGAGGGTGACATTATCTTTTGAATTTTGAATCATATGCTTATATTATCTATTCAAAAAGTAAATAAAATGTAGTAATTAAAAGATAAAGATGCCCAAGTCTTCCACTTTCTAGGGGGGAAATTCTTATTTGTCATTGACTTTATTATTTTAAGCACTTCAGACTATAGTTACTCATAAATGCAGTCAGGCAAATATGTTTAATACCTTGTTGCCTTTGACTTATATATGTTTATAAACGCATATTTGATTTAGGTTTGTATATGTCGTGTGTGTGTATGTTATGGGTGCATGAATGTGGCTGTGTGGCTCTGGTATGTGTGTATTTCACTCAGAAAAACAAAATGTTTATAGCTGGAGCCTCAGGGACCCTGTGCTCTCAGTGCTTTTAATTTTCATTGCCACCATTTAGGATTTTCCTCTTTAGATGGGAGATGTCCTTGCTTTTCAACCAGCCTCAGGGCCATTCAAAGATGGTGGTAATGCAGCAACAGCACAGACTGTCTCTCTTCTCTTCATTATCACTGCTGACGCTGAAGGTCATTACATACTAGTATATATCATTTCAGCAGTCTCCCTTCTCCCCACTCTCCCCGAGGCAATTGTCCTGGGTCCTGCTTCTGTAGTAAAGTGCCCTGAAATACATCAGTCTTTATTTCATGTCATAGTCTTTCGGATAGGTAAAGAACCAGTGTTGGATCTGATAATGAAAAGGTAATAGGAGGACATATGTGGTAGTTTTTAAAAAAGAACTTTCTCGGATAATTATTAGTGATAAAAAATTAGGAAAATTCAAGTAGGGCATACTTATTCTTTAAGGTCTAGTAAAATTGGGAGAAGTTTTAAGTCTGTTCCCCTAGGGACGTAGAAAAAAGAAACCAGGATTGGAAATAATAAGAGGCCATGGTAGGAAGCTGGGCAGTCCTAGACAGTGATTGTCAGCTTTGGCTGTGCATTAGCACCATTTAGGATATTAAAAAAATATATATGATGCTTAGTTCTCACTGCTAGAGGTTCTGATTTAATTGGTCAGGGCTAAGGCCTGGCATTGGAGCTTTTTGAACCTACCCACTGAATTTAATATGAAGTCAAGAGTGAGGACCACTGGCCTAGAGAAGAGTCCCATTGCACCTCAATCCCAAGTTCTCTCCATTGGGGATATGTGAGGACCACTGGCCTAGAGAAGAGTCCCTGGGTTTCATTGCACCTCAATCCCAAGTTCTCTCCATTGGGGATAAATTGGAGTTTTTGAAATGATGATTTTTAAAAGTTGTGATTATTTAGGTTACTGAGTGGTGGAAAAACAAAAAAGACAACGAATCTGTAGCATCTGGAAATAATGGACAGGTTTACCTACTTTTTTGTTGTTGTTGTTAATCCTTACCTGAGGATATTTTTTAGAGAGTATAGGGAGGAGGAGAGACAGAGAAATACCTATGTGAGAGAGACACATTGATTGGTTGCCTCCCGCATGCGCCCCAAATGGGGCTGGGGATCAAGCATGCAGCTAAGGTACATACATGCCCTTGACCAGAAACAAACCAGGGACCCTTCAGTCCGAGGGCCAATGCTCTATCCACTGACCCATACCAGCTAGGGCCAGATTTACCTACTTATTGAACATTATGGTATTTGTACAGGTTGCCTGTGATTTGCTTCGGAGAATAATTCGCATCTTGCATCTCAGTAAGAGACTCCAAGGACAACTGCAAGGGGGTAGTAGAGAGATAACAAAAGCTGCCCAGAGTCTCAATGAACTTGGTAAGTCCTTTTGATTACAAAGTTAGTAGAGTTTTAAAGGATTTTTCAGTCACTTGATTTGTTGTCTTTTGTTACGTTATCACCATTAATAAATATTATTGAGAAAACTTATTTAATAATTGTTTACAACATTGTCACACTTTTCAAAGTGGGTGAGTAAAATTGGTTGATTTCTTAGAAATGCTGTTTATATTTAAAACTATCATATAGTATAATTGGCCTTTTTAAAATATAGCCTGTGAATTTTAACCTGTGTATAGATTCATGTAACCTCCTCACAGTCATGGTACAGAATAGCTCAATCACCCTCATGATCTCCTTCCATAATAATGCCTACCTACCTCCCCTCCCCTACTCCTAACCCTGGCAACCACCCAATTGGTTCTGCATTACTGTTGTTTTGTCTTTTGGAGAATGTCATATAAATGGAATTATATGTTACCTTTTGAGACTGATTTCTTGTACTCAGCGTAATACCTTTGAAAATTATCAAGGTTTTTGTATATACCGTAGTTTGTTACTTTGTGTTTGTTGGAATACCATTGTGTGGTTGTACCACTATTTGTTTTTTGATTCACTGATTGAAGGAAATATGCATTTTCAGTTTTTGGTGATTATGAATAGAACTACTATAAACATTTGTGTACAAGTTTGTATGTGAACTTAAGTTTTCATTTCCCTAGGAGAAATATCTAGGAGAAATGCTGTTTTTTAGGTGACAAATTCCATGTTGACATTATGCCTAGAAGATTATTGAATTCATTTCTTCATTTGTTCCTGAAACATTTAGACTCTTGACATTCAAGGGTTTAACATTCACGGTTTTGACTATTAAAAAGCTGCAAGGTCTGTGATGAAGCATTTGATAATTTTTCAGGCAAAACTTTGAATAGCTGTTGAGTGGGCATAGAATTACCTGGCACCTGGATTTTAATGAGGATTTGTGTGTGTTTTTCCCAATTGGCACACAGTAATTTTTCTGAAGTGGATGTGTTTAGTAGTATTTGTAACTTTGTAGGTTCAAAAGGTCTTTATATTCATTTCAAATATCAAGATTCTATTTAGTCTTGGTGGTATGCTGTGAAAGTAGTTACGGCAAAATAATATCTGAAGGATGTGTATTACATGTTTTTTTGAAATTTTCTGTTTGATATTTCAATTACATAGTCATGCTGTAAAGATTATTCTATATTTTTTACTAAGACAATGTAATATCTTTCACAAATCATGCTTCAACACATTTCAATTTATAATGCTTAAATACATTGCTTAGATACATCATTGGGAATATATTCAACTTGTGTTTGTAATGCTGGAAAGATATTGTATAAAAAGTTAAGTTTTTGGCAGTGAGTAATGATTGCTTTTTTCAGACTGTGCTAAATTTAGGTGTATAAAAATCCTAGTATTAGAAGTTATTTTTTGCTTTAACTTTTAAAAAATCAGGCACAAATATCAATTATAATGCTTTGAGTTTGTGCAGTGCAGAGTATAAACCCACTATCCTTCCAATGAGGTGTTGGCTTTACCCATAGTTTTATAAATATAACTAGAGGCCCGATGCACGAAATTCGTGCAAGGTGCTTGGCCCTCACAGCCGTGGCGGCTTGCCTCGGCCCTCACAGCCCCAGCTTCGTCTGGAAGGACTTCTGGAAGGTCGTTTGGCTGTCCTGTCTAATTAACATATTACGCTTTTATTACTATAGATGATGATGAGAGGTTGAGAAAGTATAGTTTGTGGTGGGTTTATCTCAAAATGGATTGTATTAATTTAAAATTTTAAAGCTGCAAGGACTGGCTACCACCATGGAGGATCATCTGTGGGTCCACCCACAGAGCAGAACTTATTTCAAAAAGGCTCCGGTTGCCTGCTGTGTCCGCCCCTTGAGTGTGTAGATGTGGAGGTGGTTGGGTGATGCTTTGACATGATCTAAAACTGTATACTGGGTGTGCTGACTGGGTCCTTCTAGGAAGTACTAGCCAAGGCCAGCCACCACCTGTGTTCTGCCTGGGGCCCCTGGCATGAAGTACAAAGTGAGCTGCACATGGCTGCTACTTGTGCTGTACTTGGAGGTGCCCAGGCAAGGCCAAACTGTGAACCAAGGCCTGCTGCTGCTAATGTTGGGCCTGGGGCCGCTTAGTGAGAGGTATAGGTCACTGTGAGGCCAGATGCTACTTGTTGAGAATTATTAGGAACATTTGAAGTGTGATCAAGGACAGGTGATTTGTATGGGAAAGCCATTGGAAACTGCTTGGGCTGGTCAGCATGTTGGGTAAGGCAGGGTCTCAGGAAATCACCAGGGAAGAACAAGCAGTGTGAGCCTGGTTGATGGAGACTCATATAATGGCTTTGTTGGGGGAGGGCTCAGAAAAGGAACAGTGGTCTCTGCTAACACCTTTGTCTGGTAGAAAGCTGATTCGGTTCCTCTCCATATATGTCCCTAATACCATTTAAGCTGCTGTCCCAGCACTGGAGCTCAGAGGGAGTGAATTCAAGCAAGTTCGAGTGTGGGCCTTTTAACAAACTGCCTGGAACTCCAGCAGTCTCCTCATTCATACACAATCCCTGTTGGTTTTTATAGACAGAAATTATGGAGACTTGTCTTCCTGGCAGAGAGACCCCTTGCTCCTCAGCGGGGACCTCTGCAGCTGAGCTATCCCTCTCACTGTGGGTGTGGGACAAGCCCATCCCCCCCCACCTCCCACCCCTCACCGTCTCCTCCCTTCCTACCAGTCTCCATGTGGCTTCTTTTAATTGCTAGTTGTAGAGTTTCCATTCAGTTAGACATCAGGCAGCTCTGAATGACGGTTGTTCTGTAGTTTAGTTATAATTTTGATATGGCTGTGGGAGGATGGGAATACGAGTGCACAAATTTTTGTGCCCTGGATCTCTAGTATTTAATAAAATCTTTTATTTATAATTAAATTTATGAAACAATTAGGTTTTGATATACATTAAGACTTGCAGTTTGTTAGAAACCTCATATAAAAATGAGTGAATGAGTTGTAGTTTTGTGTTTGATAAGCTTAAGGTATGTTCTTTTCTGAAACTAAGCATTGCTTGGCTGGTGTGGCTCAGTGGTTGAGTGTCGACCTATGAACCAGGTAGGGCACAATTCGATTTCCAGTCAGGACACATGCCAAGTTGCAGGCTTGATTCCTGATAGAGGGCATGTAGGAGGCAGCCGATCAATGTTTCTCTCTTATTATTATTGATGTTTCTATCTCTCTCTCCCTCTACCTTTCTCTCTGAAATCAGTCAAAATATATTTTTTAAAAATTGTTAGAACTAAGCTCAAAACTGATGATGACGATGATCATGTAAGAGAAACTAGTCTCCTCATGATCATGATCATCCCTAAGAGAAACTAGTCTCCTCTCAGCTTTCTTGTTTTGGCTCATCTGCATTTTCCATAAAATAGTCAGAAAAATCCTCATTATTTTCTTACCTTAAGACTTAAGTAAATTTACAGAAAACCCTGGATTTTGCTGACCTTGATTTAATGGACTTCGGATTTAAGGCATAAAATTTCTGGTCCATATGTCATATGTGAAAACCGATACCCTGTTAATTTTGAAATCCTTTTAACCAAGATTTGCTTACATTTAAATTACCAGGTTATTTTTTTTTGTTATGAATTCACTGTTATTTTTAACAAATATTAGTGAATAAGCCATATGTTGGAAAAAACACTAGTAATTTCGCTGACATAAATAAATATTACGTATCTACAACTATATAGTCTACGTATTTAAATTTAAGAGTGTTCAGGTAATGATTAGCACGTGATCACACTGCATCACACAAGGTAATTGGTTCTATTGTCACATGGCATGACTTTCCGCAGTTTTTTTAAATAGGTTGAGAGAGAGAGAGAGAGAGAGAGAGAGAGGAGAGAAACATCAATGAGAGAGAATGCCCCTTGCATGCCCCCTGCTGGGGATCGAGTCTGCAATCAGTGCATGTGCCCTGAGGGACTTGAACCAGTGACCTCTTGGTTCATGGATCAAAGCTCAACCACTGAGCCACACTGGCTGGGCTCTACAACAATTTAATGCTTGCTGGCCAATGTCCTTGGATGTGCACTAAGCCATGCCCCAGCAATGTGTTTTTGTTTACTCACAGTGACTGGTGAATGCATGCATTACTAGAACTATTCAGTATAAATTCAAAATTACGATAATACGTATAAAAACTTTTCTGTGAAATCAAAGTTTTATAAATACTTAACTTTAAATACATAAAAAAAATTTGTCTGCATAAGTAACAACAGGTAAACTAACTAATTTGTCAACTTTTTAACATACACATTTGGAAAATCTACTTTATTATATAATGAACTTTTGGCTTTAATGAACACCCACTTGCCCACATTAGTCCGTTATATCGAGGTTTTACCATATTCATTCAACCAGTATTTATTGAATGCCTACTGCATGTGCTATGTGTTATTTCAGATATTGAAAATATATCACTGGATAAAATGGAAACCCCTCTGCCTTTTATGGAGTTTATATTCTAGTAGAGTGGTGGTCCTGAAGTGACATACCTGGTATATCTATCAAAATCTGTTTCCAACGTTTGAGCTCTTAACTACCAATGCTGTACTCCTTTCCTTAAACTCTGTGGCACCATTTAATTGCTTCATAAAAGGCATTGTTGCCATTGGTAGATCTCCCAGTGTCCCTTTTTATGTAAAGGATAAAAATATTACATTTAAGATATACCATGTTTGTACAGTGAATGTGTTTTATGTTGTGATTGTGGGCTGACTGTTGTCAGTGACCTAACATTCTTTATCAAAGCTTTATTGAATTATTTTTTAAAGATCATTTAAAAATATTTTTATTTTTATTGAATTTCAGAGAGGAAGGAAGAGAGAGAGAGAGAGAGAGAGAGAGAGAGAGAGAT
>NW_005356259.1:21039-28154 GCF_000412655.1 Myotis brandtii
TTTCATTGTTACAAATTGAACATAATTAAAGCATAGTGATTAATCACAAAAACTATGTAATTATATATGTGTTTTCCGATGGTCTTAGGCGACCCCTGTGAAAGGGTCATTCGACCCCCAAAGGGGTCGTGACCCACAGGTTGAGAACCGCTGCTCTAGCCTCTCTGAGCCAAATAGCTAGGGCTAAAGATCATTTTTTTAAAAGTATAATCAAGAAGTAAATTATAGAAGTTGGATATGATAAAAAGTATTTCCACCAGTAATTTTTCATGATCTGTTTTCTGAGTTTTATAATTGTGTTGCTAAGCTGCAATATATTAATATCATGTATCATGAGAAAATATTCTTAAAACAAAATTTGCCATGGAAGCATTTTATGAAATATTTATTATAGAAGGAAGAGATAATCTAAGTTTGTTTCATCCACTAATATTCTTACTGTAACTGTGGTATTTTCTTAATCTGATAAAATGCTACTTTAGGCAAACATTTCTGATTTGTGTACAAGTGAAAGAAAGTATGATTTATATAATTTTCCCTCATAATATGTTACCAATAATTAATGAATTAATGAGTGGTTTTTTTTGAGATGTCTACAAGATGAGGTAGTTATTGAAAATTTTAGAAAGGTTTATTATTTTAAGCTTTTGAAAATTGTTTATTGATAGGAAAAAAGTTTTAAATGCCACATTACAGTATTAAATTAGGTCCAAGGTGACTTCTTAAATGTATTTAATAATACCGTATGCTTAGTTTTTTTGTGACAACTTTAATATAGAGAATTCAATATGCATGTTTGAACTTACACTGGAATCACATATGATGATATACATTTTCAGTAAGTATATTTGATTTAGGTGGTCTCCAAATTACTTACATATGTGACTAGATTCAGCTACCACCAGGTGGGGGTAATGCTGTGCTCAAATCTAAATGTTCCTTTTAATGGGCTTATGCTTAGCTATGGGTTTGCCTGTTGTAAAGATAAACATATTAAAGTTACACACACACAAAAGCCTTTTTCTTTTAACTAATTGAATTTAATGTTACTAAAATTTATATTAAACAGGTGATATCCACACACCATTTATGATACTATTTTATTGGTTTTATCTTGAATCATACAGTGTCAAGAAACAAAACCAGGATAACATCCACACAGAAACAAAAACAGCTTGCTTTTTGTAAACTTTAGTATTTTCTTTTTCATACATTTCGAAATTTTGGTAGTATTTCTAGGTATATGTGTTATTACATATGGTCATTTAATGCTTATGGAAGCTGTTTATGTTACCTTACTGGAACATTTATTAGCGTTCTCAAACACTGATAAGATTCTGTAAACTACTAATGAAAATGAAAATTTTCATTTCTTGGTTCTAAAGGGTTTTCTTTTCTAGTTGTATGCTTAAGTCTGTAGTTCTCAACCTCTTTTCTATTCTAATATAAATATGTTCAGTTGTAAAAATGAAAATGTATCTTAAATTAACATAAGTAGTACCTCTGAAATAGTAGGCTTATTATTATATTTACTGTCCCTTTTTGTTGATTATTTTATTGACTGTTTTTTTACAATTGGTATCAGCCTACTTCGTAGTGAATTGAAGC
Organism: Myotis brandtii; assembly: GCF_000412655.1. Classification (NCBI taxonomy): domain Eukaryota; kingdom Metazoa; phylum Chordata; class Mammalia; order Chiroptera; family Vespertilionidae; genus Myotis; species Myotis brandtii. The sequence goes on from NW_005356259.1 coordinate 22,648, forward strand.
TTTGGGTCTCCAAGTCTAATATTATATAGGAAGATTAGGTGGGCCATTCTACATTTCATCGTTATACTTGATTGCTTTGTGTAAAAAAAAAGCCTAGAACTATTAAAAACAGTTTTTATCAATCATTGGTTTGGCAAATTGAAATTAGCTATAGTCTAAGTTAAAAGGATTCAATGCAAATACATGATTATGATTACAAGTATACATAAAGAATTTTACATTTTAATACCATGTAAACAACAGGCACGTAGACTGGCAGGCATGGTCTTCTGAGAGACGTGTTTATTAGTAAAATAGGATACAATTATATTTTAATTTCTGTTCATTTATTTCACTTCAATGAATCAGAAATGTTTTCCTACCACATACAAATGGAAGACAATGCTGATAATACAATTTTATCATCACACTAGGAATATATTCATTGGTCAGTGGTGATGATCTATATTATTTACATATTAATTTTATTCAAACTAAAATAATTTCACTTTTATCATTGACTATGATATTAGCTGTGTGTTTTTTATGTATGGTCTTTATTATGCTGAGGAAGTTCACTTCTATTTCTAATTTATTGTTTTTATCATGAAGGAGTGTTGAGTTTTGTCAAGTGGTTTTTCATCAATTGAGACGATCTTGTGTCCGCCCCACCCCCTCTTCATTCTGTTAATGTGGTATATATTATTGGTTGATTTCTGTGTGTTGAATCATCCTTGCATTCTGGGATAAATCCCCCTTAGTCCTAGTGCTTAATGCACTGCTGGATTCAGTTTGCTAGTATATTTGCTGAAGATTTTTGCATCTATAGTTATAATGGACATTGGCCTGTTTTCTTTTCCTGTGGTGTTTCTTTGTTTGGCTTTGGTATCAGGGTAATGTTGACCTAATAGAATGAGTTAGGAAGTGTTGCTCTTTTTCATTTTTTTGGAAGAGTAAATAATTTTGATATTAATTCTTTAAATGTTTGGTAGAAAAAATTCACCAGTGAAGCTATCTGGTTTTGAGCTTTTCTTAGTTGGAATTTTGTACTTTCTTTTGTGTTAATCAAATACTTTTGTATATTTCATTTTGTTTTGTCTATTTGTGCTTGCATTGCATTTTAGTCATTTTAGATTCTGTTATGTTCTACTAGAGCAGTGGTTCTCAACTTTCTGGCCCTTTAAATACAGTTCCTCATGTTGTGACCCAACCATAAAATTATTTTCGTTGCTACTTCATAACTGTAATGTTGCTACTGTTATGAATTGTAATGTAAATACCTGATATGCAGGATGGTCTTAGGCGACCCCTGTGAAAGGGTCGTTCGAACACCAAAGGGGTCGCGACCCACAGGTTGAGAACCGCTGCTTTAGAGAAAGAGTAAAGAGTAAGGGGGATAGAGGCGGGGAGGGGAGAGGGAGTGAGAAAGAGAAAGAAATATTGATGTGATAAGAGAAACATCGATTGGTTGCCTTCTGTACATGCCCCGAAAGGATCAAACCAGCAACCCAGGTATGTGCTTTAAAAAAAAAAAAACTTTTTTGAGGAATAACTGACATAAATGATGTAAGATAAACTGCATGTATTTAAAGTGTGTAATTTGATTAAGTTTTGACAAATGTATATACCTGTGAAGCCATCACCACAGTCAAGATAGTGAACTTTACCATTATCTCCCAAAATTTGTTTGTGCCTGTTTGTAAGCTCTCCTGTTTCCTTCCCCCTCCAGACAACCTCCTATCTGCTTTCTTTCATTATAGATAAGTTCCCATTTTCTGGAGTTTTATGTAATTGGAATCATACACATTACGTACTCATTTTATGTCTGCCTCCTTTTTTGAGCAAAATTATTTTGCAATTTGCTCATATATCAATTGTAGCTTTATTTGTAAAAGCCAAAAAAAAAAAAACGCAAGCCACAAAGCCACCCCACTGTGCCAGCTGCGGGCTCCTGCCCAATCAGTCCCGATCAGGAAAGGCTTGCACTGCCACAGAGCAGCACTCCAGCCATGAGCCCTGTGTCTGGCGCCCTCCCAAGGGGAGTGGCCTGTGAGATTGGGCTGAAAGCAGCTCTCCAACATCCCCTGAGGGGTCCCGGAATGCGAGAGGGAGCAGGCCAGGCTGAGGGACTCCCACGGGTGCATGATTGGGCCGAGAAAGGGCTACAGGAGGACTCCAGGGTGTGTCTGGCCCATCTCACTCAGTCCCGATTGGCCAGACCCCAGGAGCAAGCTAACTTACTGGTCGGAGCATCTTCCCCCGGTGGTCAGTACACATCATAGCGACTGGTGACTGGTTGACTGGTCGACTGTCTGCCCCCTGGTGGTCAGTGCATGTCATAGCGAGCAGCCTTAGCATTTCATTAGCATATTACACTTTGATTGGTTGTTTGGTTGTTCTGCCGTTCGGTCTATTTGCATATTACCCTTTTATTATATAGGAGGAAGGAGGATAAGAATAGCTTTGTGGTTGTTCTAGTGGCAGTTAACTTGTCTGGTCTCAAACTACACATTTTTTCTTCTGTTCCTTGTAGTCTTTGTCTCTGCTCAGTTCTTTCAGCTTACATTGTTGCTTTTGTAAGCTAGTGCCTGAGGGATATTCCCTATATCTCTGTAGTTAGCTGTCACTAAGAATTTGGGCAGAGTTGATATTAAGATTATGGGGCCTCACATCTCGGTACATTTTTTTTCATTCAGAGTTTCCTTTCTAAATTTGCAGCTGCTCTTTCACCCATGAGCCCTGTCCTCCGACACCTCAAATTAGTAAGGCCCTAGCTTTCTGCTGTTTGAACTATGCACTGTTAAGGAAATGCCATCAGTTTGAAAAAGCAGTAAACATGCATATTTTAACAGTCTTTTAAGGGCATACTCCCATCTGATTTTTGCTTGCTTTACTCTGAATCCTTTCATATCTCTCCTGCATGTTAATTTTCAATGGTAATCCAAGGATTTGGGTCCTGCTCCTTCTGTAGCGCTGTTGTTTTTAGCATTTCTTTCCTTAAATTTATAGCTAATCTGTCTGCCCTGAGTTCTGTTCTCTGTTGTCACTGGGTCAAAAACTGTATTTTTCTGCTTGCAAGAGTTGTGGGTATTGGATGGCAGTGTTGGTAAGAGTAGTGGTAATGAGTCTCCTCTAGCAAAAAGCCCAAACTTGCAATTCTTACTCATTGCAGTTTTTGTATTTCAAAGGTAACTTTCCAGTGCCTTCAAATAGTGGGGTTTTAAAAATGGTTTATCTAGATTTAAAAATTATCTGGGGGCAACTGTACCTGACCAATTCATTCTGCCATTATTGGAAGCAAGACTAAATTAATTTGCATTTGCTTGTTTCTCTTATGCACTAAAAGTCCATAAAATTGAGTGAGCATTGTAAATTTCATAAAAACCTATGTAGTTTTAAAAATATAATTAGAGGTAATGTTAAATGCAGCCTTACCTTTTATGTATGTGAAAACTGTATTTCCAAAGAACAAATGCAAACAAGAATGTTCCATAGGGTCTACATAAGTACAAATTTAGGACAATAAGGTTGCCAAATAATTTTATCATTATTTTGCCTTTTGGAAGCTACTACTATTCAGAGTTTATTACTTTGTTTTGAAAAGATGACAGATAACAGTTTGGTGATTACCAGAGGGAAAGGGAGTTGGGGGAGACTAGAAAAGGATGTAGGGGGAGGGGATAAATGGTGATGGAAGGAGACTTGACTTGGGGTGGTAAACATATAATGCAATATACAGGTGATGTATTATAGAATTATAACCTGAAACCTATACAATTTTATTAACCACTGTCACCCCATTAAATTTAATAAATAAACTTTAAAAGTTAAAATAAATTATACACTTCAAAGGAAAAGATTTTTTAAAGATAAATTAGTTTCTTTGGATCATTTTCGTAACTATTTAGTAATCTGTTTTCTAAGGCAAATTTTTACTTAGAAGAGCAGCAGAAAAACTATGCTTATGGAAATTACTATTTCTCTTTGCCTAATCTAGTTTAAAGCAACAACATTCTCTAGTCTTTGGATATATTTAATATGGGGATTCTAAGATTCTTTATGATGTGTCTTGTACTCATGGGTCTTATCACCATTTTAGCAAATTGGTTCTGTTTTCTATAATATAAAAAGTGTTGTGTTTTTTAGAAAATCTTATCTAAGCGTGTTTTTCTTCCATTGTCACTTTAGCTTTGTGGGAAGATTGCTTTTAGATAAAGATTAGTGGGACATTGAGGGAATGAACAGAGAGAGAGAAGAGCCTAAATGTAGAAATGTGATAAATTTAGTTTACTCAGCTTCGAGTAAGTTCTGTTCATATATTTAGATATTCTTCCATTTTAAAAGAGGTAAAAATTAATGATAAGTAAATTAATGGATTCCTTGATAGTATTTAATGAAAATTGCTCTGCATTTTGAACTCTAATGTGTTTGAGCCTAACAACTTATTTAATTTTAACCAAAGGACAGTGACACTCTCTGTGGTTTTATTCCTGACTTCAAGTCAGTGCAGGTCAACAAGTATGGTGTGGTAGGCACAGTAATGCATGCCTCCCTCCCACACAATACCCCCACCCTCTCCTCCTCCCCCTCCCCCACCCCCCCACACACATACACAGTTCACATCATAGTGCCTGGAACCTATGAATGTGTTACTTTACATGGCAAAAGAGATTTTGCAGATGTGATTATGGTAATGAAACTTGAGATGCTGAGATTTTCGCCATTATCTGGGTAGATTATTCTAAATACATGAGTTCTTCAAAATAGAAACAGAGGCATGGGTAGATAAACAGCCTTATAACTATGGGGGGTGGGTATGGATGAAAGACAGTGAAAAGACTAGCCAAAGAACAAATATGCATAACCCATAGACACAGACAACAGTGTGGTGATGGCCAGAGCGAAAGGGGGATGGGAGATGGGTGGAGGTGGGCAAAGGGGGGTGGGTCATCTGTAATAGTGTCAACAATAAAAATAAAAAAACTGCAAAAAAGTGAGTTATTAAAAGAGGAAGAGGAAGGCAGAGGAGTGGGTCAGAGAGATGCAATGATAGAAGAGGCAGAAAAGATTTGAAATATGAAGTACTTAATCTGCCATTGATTGATGGCTTTGAAGATGAAAGAAAGGGACAACGAGCCAAGGCATTCAGATGTCCTAGAAGCTGGGAACTGTCCTCAACTGACTGCCAACAAGGAAATGGGGACCTCAGTCCTGCAACCACAAAGAACTAAATTCTGCCAGCACTTTGAATAAGTTAGAAACAGATCCTTCTCTAGGACCTCAATTAGGAAACAGATTGTCCCCTCCACCCTCCAGAAAGGAATCCAGCCATGCCATCACCTTGATTTTTAGCCCGTTGGGACCCATTTTGGACTTCTAACCTCCAGAATTGTAAGATAATAAATTTGTAGTTTTCAAGTCTTTAAGTTTGTGGTAATTTCTTATGGCAGCAAATAAGAAACTACTAATACATATGGCGTTGTCTTTACCATATCAGCTATCTGAAAGGAGGATTATTTGTTTAGGAA
>NW_005356259.1:28303-38036 GCF_000412655.1 Myotis brandtii
TATAATGAAATACTGCTTATAAAACATCCTGATATTACCGCTTTTCTGTTGCTTTCAAGAAATAAATAATGACCTTAAGTCACATTAATAGCACTTACAGGTAAATAATTTGGGAGTTAAAGAAAAGTGCCTTTTATTCTGACCTGATTTACATACTCTCTGTGCTTTAGGGAGAGATAGAAACATCAATAATGAGAGAGAAACATTGATCAGTTGCCTCCTGCACACCCCCTCGTGGGGATTGAGCCCCAACCTGGGCATATGTTCTGACTCGGAGTCAAACCATGACCTCCTAGTTCATAAGTTGACACTCAGCCACTGAGCCACACCATCTGGGCTGAAACGTGTATAATTTGGTTAACCAGTGTTACCCCAATAAATTCAATATAAAGGAAGAAAAACAAACAAAAACCACAAAGTAAATTAATAAGTTTTTTAAAAAAGTGGTTTAATGCTGTGTGATAACCTGGATCCTCCAGTTTGGTCCAGTTACTCTTCCGGAATGGAAGACTACCCAAGATGATGATCTCTTCTTAGGAACATAAAGGAGAGAAGTAACCTCTGCTTGGTTTTCTCCATAAATATTGAGTTGTGTTAGTTGCATGATAGAGGTTGGAGGTAAGAGAGAAGGTAGTTTATTTTTTATAAGGTGTGGGGATACTTGATAGCCACCTAAAAGAGACTTTCCACCTAAAATTGAGTAATAATATTGATATTTTATATATATTTTTGATTTCAGAGAGGAAGGAAGAGGAAGAGAGAGAAACATCAATGATGAGAGAGAATCATTGATCGGCTGCCTCCTACATGCCCCCTACTGGGGATCGAGCCCACGACCCGCATGTACCCTTGACCGGAATCGAACCCGGGACCCTTCGGCATGTATCCTTGACCGGAATCGAACCCGGGACCCTTCAGTCTGCAGGCCAATGCTCTAGCCACTGAGCCAAACCAGCTAGGGCTACAATTGACATTTTAGAGTGAGTTAAACTATGGCAATGAAAATAAAAACTGAAAAAAGAAGTAGTTGGAAAAACTTATATGAAGCGTAGATGACTTATGAATAAATCTTGTTGAATGGGCACAGGTAGGCTAGTTATTTTAATGTAACAACCAGAACAACACAGCTTTCATAAACGTCTCTCATCAAAGTAATGCTCACTTTACTAACACTTTAGAGACTGTAAAACATCATAAGATTATAATATAAAATATCATAAATGTTTCTTCTGCTTTGTGCTTTGTAATTAAGAGAAAGGAGAGCATAGGCTTTGAAACCATCTAGACCCTGATTTTAACACATTTTAATTATTCCGTTATTTCACAGTACATTACTTTATTTGCTTGATTTTTGTAATGGGTTTTCTATTGTATCTCAGTTGACTATTCTTATTTTCCTTTTTAAAACTTGAAGTTAAGTTTTTGTTGTTGTTGCATTTAATTATTTTTTACTTACTATTTACTGGTAGATTTTTCCTGCATTTCCTTTCTTATAGTTTTTTTTTTAAAAAATATTTTTATTGATTTCAGAGAAGAAAGGTGAGGGGGAGAGAGAGATAAAAACATCAATGATGAGAATCATTGACTGGCTGTGTCCTGCATGCCTCCTACTGGGGATCAAGCCCGAAACCCGGGCATGTGCCCTTGACCAGAATCAAACCTGGGACCCCTCAGTCCACAGGCTGATGCTCTATCCACTGAGCCAAACTGGCTAGGGCCCCTTTCTTATAGTTTTTAATAGGAAAATAGATTTAGACATTCTTTTTCTTGTTGTTTTGGTTTTTTTTTTACTGACATTTTTTCAAGGCTGTGTCTTTGTGTAACTTTTGGGTTATCTAACTCTACATTTGGAAAACATAGAGATGTTACTACTACTAATATTTGGATTTTAATTTCTAATAAATATTATGTTGTATTTTAAGTCTTGATGAAAAGTATCTGAATGGACATTGCTGTGATCAGGAGATGAAAATGAGCAGAACTGTATCTTAGAAGTGGAAAATGGAGATTGAGAGATTGAGATGGAGAGACCAGAGAGGCTAATATAGTGGTCGAGGTATTAGGGGCCTAAACTACGATGATAGAAATAAAGTGTAAGTATATATATTTTAGATGCCCTCAAATCTAGAAAGACTTTCACTGGGCTTGGGTTTAAATTAAAATTTTTTTAGCCTTGCAGAATTATAACCTATTTTCCATCATGATGTCTCCCTGCTTCCATATTCATAGTCTGTGCACCAGCCAAATTGAATTGTTCCCTGATCTGGAGACTTTGTTTTCTTGCTTCTGTGTAATTGCTCATGCTTGTGTCTGCCTGATATGCTGTTGTTGCCTAGGTGGCATCAGCCATCTCATCCCTCAGTTAAAGTTCATTTCAGTTGCCGTTTCCTTTCTGCAGCTTTTCCAGGTACATGTGCTCCTTTTCCTTTGAGCCCGTTGCTCTTCATTTGTACTCTTAATGGTAGTTATACTTGCCTTGTGGTATCGATGTTGACATATTTGTCTTATTGCCACCGCTTCTGTAAGTGCATGCAACCCTACCCTTTTATGTAGTGTTCAAATTTGGGCAAGGGAGGGCTAAGTGCTATTATAAGGGGCCATTTAAAAGTGCTTTTATGATTTTTTTTAAGTGCTCACAAGATAACAGACTTGTTTATGATAGTAACTAGGATTTTATGGTTATTGCTCCTTGACAATTTTGTCTGGATGTTTTTTGTATCTGCCTACTATATCCTGTGACATATGTTATTCATTAAGTTTTTAGAAACATTTATGTGTTATAGAACTAGTAGGCATATTTGTTAATATAAATGGTATGATAGAGTACTATATTTAAAAGTAAAAGCTTCTTGTATCTTATTTTTTGTATTTACAACAGTGATAAAATATTTATATGGTGTCTTTTACCATGTAGTTGAAAGCACAGTTCTTTTAGCTCTTATTGTATCTATTCTAACTATATCTTTGAATCATCAGTAGGAAGATGTTTTAATGAGGATCAGATATATCAGGCAAAGTAGATTATTGAAAATTGGTTGATGAAAATTCAGGCTTTTAACTTGTCATTTTAGCACTTACAGCTACCTTTGTGTAAGAGTGGAGTGTCAATCTGCAAATGTTAGTCTTTCCCTCAGTTCAGGTGGCTATTCAAGTTTATGGTTTGCACTTAACCATTTCCCTGGCAATTATTTTTTTCCAGAATTTTATTGAAAGAGAATATTTATGGAAGATATTTTTGAAGGCTAATTAGCCATCCATTTCTCTTGACTAGTGCATCTCTGCAGGTTGGGAAGTCGGGGGGAGGGTGAATTAGTGCATCAGAATTACCAGGGGGCCTTGTTTGTTTGATTTTAAGAACACTTGTCTTCAGTTGGAAGTGTCACATCTCTCTTCCAAGGAGTCTGATCAATCCCTTAGATGTGTACAAAATGGTTGAGATCTGCTGTTCTAGAATTCTAGAATCTGTCCTTGGAGTAAATCAGAATAGGGTTTTGTACCTGGACATTATGTTATTCATTTCCATATAATTATTTTTATTAAATTTCCCTTCAATTTACCATAATTGTACAGTGAGGAAAATTATAATCATATGAAGATTTCTTGTTGCCTTTTCTGTAAAGTTGTTGTGGCCATTTTTGTATGTTGAAGGACATAAGAAACAAGTTGTAGGAACATTGTTTACACATTATATACTTTTTGAGAAGATCCATGAAAGACAGTGATCTCTGGTTTCAGTATTAAGAGTAGTTTTTACTTCCACCTAACAGCTAGAGAATTTTTATTTTATTGATGCTAAGAGTCCTGTAATCAACCCCTTTTCTTTCCTTATATTACCTAATAGAAAACCATAGGTACAGTTTTGACTTACTTCTTACAAGAATGTAGGACTTAATGATAAGTAAGCATTTTGCATTTTCATTTCATACCAGAGTTAATTAATTTTTTTCATTTTTTCAACTGTCTTGTTCTAACTTTATTACTTATTTTCTCATTTAATTGTATCTAAAATTATGGGAATTTAAAAGTTGTCTTATTTTTTGAATAAGGCATAATATGAGTAAATAAAGTTATAAGTAACATTTACCAATTTTACTTTACTTTTTTTCTTAAGACTAAGAATAGTTTTAGTTTTAGTTTGGGTTACACACTCTTTTGTTTATCTTATTGATCTGTAGATGTTTGCTCCTGAGGAAAAAAACACATACCCATGAAATTTTGCACACAATTTCAGGGGACTTATGAGACTCCAAGAAATCCAATGCCAAAGTCATTGGAATATATTATTTGGTAAATGTTTTTCTGTAAGGTGGCTATAGCCAATCACCTGAACTGTTTTCTTTATATTTTTAAATTGTATTCCCTAGAAGCCCATTTTCAATAATACTAGCTTGTTATAATTTGGTTCTATTACTCAGTGAATGAAAATGCTAAAAGCAAGAGTAACAGCCAAAGATGATAATATCAATATTGTTTGAAAAAATTTTTAGTGAAAGGGTTAATAAGAAATGTTCCCAGGGTAGGTATTGTTTACTCAGCACATTTGAATTATTTATTGAATACTAGTGTTACTTAAATGGTTATACAACCAAATAGGAAATTAAAGTTGTCATAAATTACATAGAGTAGCTGAATATTCACTAAATTGTGATGATGTACAAAGGAAATTAAAATAACAAAGGGAAAATGTTTGACTCAGACCATCTACCTAACTTTAGTGACATCTATTCAAAAGATATGCAAAATATAGGCTAGTGTTTTCACTGAAAATTTATTTTAGAAGTATTCCTATCTCTATGGATAGCATTATGCTTTAATAAGAGTTTTATATTGAAATGAGCAAAATGTGCCAGTATTGTACTTACCTTTTGATCAGAGTAAGTTATGAAATTTTATAATCAACTGAGTTACTTGGCTGAATGAAGTAAAAGTAAATAATACCTTCTGGTGTCACGTGTCATGCTCAGTAGCTTTTTGCCTTCTGAGTGTATGATTTTTAAAGGAAACTTTTTAGCTAGATAATCTCTTTTAAAAAACTAAACTTTTAGTCCTTAGCAAGCCAGTGTCCTGCTGGATTATAGTATAGATAATCCAAATAAGATTTTATTAGTTAAAATGAAATAAGCTTAAAAATTTTGTATTCGAGAAGGCACTATGGCCTGAATCGAACTCAGAGCTGTATACCTTTTCATTTATTAGTTACTTGAATGTCTGTCACTATGGTACATAGTCTATCTTCTAGTATATAAAGTAGTGATTCTTAAGCTTTGCACTCAAATTACCTGAGAGTACTTATTAAAGCTATTATTCCGGGCTGCAACTACAAAGATTCTGATTCATTAAGTCTAAGGTAGGGTCCAGAAATTGGAATTTCAAACAAGCACCATAGAGGATTCTAATATAGGTGGGGTAGATTTTGAGAAACATTCCCCTAAACAAGATACAGTAGGGTCTGTCAGAAGTTTAAACATTGTTCATTTCAATTTCACTAATTACTGATTGTTAGTATATATCAGGCACTTTTGAGGAAGCATTATTAAAGCTTATATTAGTATTACAGACTATTATTGTGTGGGTTAAAGATGGTTTTATAAAATTAGATAGCTGCCCGGCCGGTGTGACTCAGTGGTTGAATGTCAATCTACGAACTAGGAGGTCACGGTACGATTCCATTCTCAGTCAGGGCATATGCCCAAGTTGCAGGCTTGATCCCCGGTGTGGGGAGTGCAGGAGGCAGCCAATCAGTGTTTCTCTCTCATCATAGATGTTTCTCTCTCTCCCTCTCCTTTCCTCTCTGTAGTCAATAAAAATATATTTAAAAAATAAAATAAAATTAGGTAGCTAAGTATGTTGCCATTTTTTTTGCTTATAAGAAGCGGTAGTTGGAAAAAAAATTCAACATTAAAAGAAAGACTACAGTTTTTTAGAATTGGAGGAAAATAAAGTGTAGACTCTAGATTTGAATAGATTTGAATTTTTCATTTCAAGCTGTCCTAAGGCATTAACAATATTAGAGTGAAATGTATATCTTTGGTTCTTTTCTACTCAATCGATATAAAACATAACACCCAATATTCAGTATATGACATATGGAATAGTGTATAATATTAATGACATATACATGTGTGTATGTATATATATATGTGTGTGTGTGTGCATGTATATCTAGGTATCTATCATCTATTTATCTCTCTCTATATATACTAGAGGCCCCATGCATGAAATTCACGCAAGGGTAGGCCTTCCTTCCCCAGGCTGCCCGCACCCTCTGGCCGCCAGCAGGCACCCGGGAACCACGCTTCCTTTCGGCCACCGTTAGGCACCTGGGATCCGTGCTTCCCTCCGGCTGCCGGCAGGCACCTGGGACCCGGGCTTCCCTCACAGCCCGGCTTCGTCCGGAAGGACGTCCAGTCTAATTAGCATATTATGCTTTTATTATTATAGATATTAATAAAACCATACAGGTTTCAAGTATATAACTCATTTGTTAACATTAACATTTAAAGAATTTTATATTGAATTAAAATTTTTTTATTTGGCATCTATACTACCAGTATACTAATAGTATTGTATGTCTATAACTGTCTGAATAGAAAACATTTCCCCATAACCTTATTATATTCTCTTGCTCCTTTTTGTTTTCATCCTAAAAAATTGGTGATGTGTTTTGGTAGTCTCCCTTACTTAATGCTTCTCAGAAATATGTGTCTCTTTCATGGAAGCAGGATGAGGAAAATGACTTCAATGCCAGACAGCCTAAGCTCTTTTCCTTTATCTTACTTGATGCTTCAGGGTTTGGTAGTGGTATGCAGCTATTATTGATGGCAGTGACAGGAATGACAGCACTTTTTACAACTTGTTGATGGAAGTACAAAGCTGTCATGCTTGGAAGCCATGGATACATCTTCTAGAGGTCTGTAAAAACAATTGTGTGAATAGAAGGGTAGATACATAGGATTATTTTGCATTTTATTTTGTCATGAGGAGAAATATTATCAAGGGGGGAAATATTATCTTAGTTTGTATAGCTCTTTTTCTCCTGCAAATACGGATATTCTTTCAAATGTGGTAGTTTTCATAGTAGTGATGAGCCTAGTTTTCCATTTGTTTTTACACCTCAGTGCCACTGTCTTCCAAATGTTTGTGAGTTGTAATATTCTAATAGTCTACTTCTTATGGTACAATAGATGTTATTATATGTAGGGTGTCCCAAAAATGTATACATACACTTTGAATAATTATAAAGGCAATGTTTATTAAAATACATTTCATTTTCAAAATTAAGCTATCAGCTGTTAAATTTTCCAGTCTGTCAATTGTGATTTCTTTAAAAAAAATTATTTTCATGTTTTCCCCCCATTAAAAAATATTTATTGATTTTTAATTGAATTTATTGGGGTGACATTGGTTAATAAACCATACAGGTTTCAAGTGTACAACTCTATAACACATCATCTACTTACTGCATCATATGCTTACCAGCTAAAGTCAAGTCTCTGGTCTTTGTATTTATGATTCGGCTTTTATTTTGTTTGTTAGTTTATTCATTAGATTCCACATATAAGGGAAATCATATGGTATTTGTCTTTCCCTGACTGGCTTATTTCACTTAGAAAAATATTCTTCAGGTCCTTCTATGCTGTTGCAAAAGGTAAAATTTCCTTCTTTTTTTTATACCATGTAGTATTCCATTGTGTCAATATACCATAGTTTTTTTTATCCACTCATCTGCCGATGGTCACATTCATTGATTCCAAGTCTTGGCTATCTATATATATAAAAGCCAAGCGACCAGAATGACCGGTCGCTATGACGTGCACTGTGGTTGGCCAACTGGCACAGTGGGGGTGTGGGTGGCCAGCCAACCTCCTGCGGCCCATCTCCCCGGCCTGTCCCACTGCTAATCAGCCCCCCCAATCCGACCGGGGGCAGGACCAGCCAGCCGGCCAACCTCTTGTGGCCCCTCCCTCCCTGCAGCTGGCCTGGCCCTGATCAGGCCCATTCAGGGGTGGGGCCGGTGTCCAACCTCCTGTGTCCCCTGCCCCAGGCTGGCCCCCATTGGCCCTAATTGGGGCTGGCCTGCCAGACCCCATCTGTGCATGTTTTTTGTGTACCGGGCCTCTAGTTGTAAATAACATTGCAGTGGACATAGGGGTGTATGTATTCTTTCGAATTAGTGTTTCGGGTTTCTTTGCACATATTTCCACAAGGGCAATTGCAGGGTCATAAAGCAGTTCCATTGTTAATTTTTTGAGGAAACTCCATACTGTTTTCTATAGTGGCTGTACCAATCTGCATTCCCACCAACAGGTTTCCTTTTCTCTATATATTTGCCAACATTTTTTTGTTGTTGTTGATTTATTGATGATAGCACTCTGACAGGTGTGAGGTGATATCTCATTGTGGTTTGAATTTGCATTTCTTTGATAATTAGTGACGTTGAGCATCCTATATAATAATCCTATATAATAAAAGGGTAATATGCAAATCGACTGAACGGCGGAACGACTGTTTGTTATGACATGCACTGACCACCAGGGGGCAGATGCTCAACGCAGGAGCTACCCCCTGGTGGTCAGTGTGCTCCCACAGGGGGAGTGCCGCTCAGCCACAAGCCAGGCTGACAGCTGGCAAGTGCAGCGGCGGTGGCAGTACTAAGGATGTCCGATTGCTGGCTTAGGCCCGCTCCCCACAAGGGTTCCCAGACTGCTAAAGGGCACATGCCGGGCTATGGGCCCTCCCCCCTTGAGTGCACGAATGTCATGCACCAGGCTTCTAGTCTTTTCATAAAAAGTCAGTCTTCAAATTAGTTTTCTTCTGTAAACTCCAACCTACAATTTTGTGTTCTCTTTGCATTTCTCTAAGAGCTGATCATCTCTGAGTATTTTAGATCTTTTTTCCTGCCTTATCTAGGTTTAATTTTCGCTTTTATAATAGTATCTGAACTCCTTTTCCCCCTAACATTTATTATTAATTTATTATTATCTCATGGTTAGCTTTCTTTGAGTTTACTGCAGTTTCATAGGGGGCTTAGGTTCAGAAGGAGTGCTATAAGTGGCTATCTCTGAGATGTAAAGAAAATAGGCTCTAAAAATTTCTTTTAGTTTTTTATTTCTCATCTTATTTAGTGGAAAGGGAGAAAAGAAATAGATTATTTTACAGTTTTCCCTTTGCTTCTTCCCACTATTTAGAAAAGTAATGTGCTTCACAGCTTGTCAGGTTACCTTTCTTACCTTTAATAAGATGATCTGGACTGTATAGCTTGAAGCTATTTATTTTAACAGAAAAAGGTTTGAGTATTTGATATCTTACCAATATTATTTTTTAGAACTATTGCTGTATGTTTTTTAATATTCTAAAATTATTTTTATAAAGTTATTAAGGAATGAAGGGGATATGTGTATGAGTTAGATGAATATAATAAACTAGAGGCCCAGTGCACAAAAATTTGTGCACTCGGGGGGGGGGTCCCTCAGCCCAGCCTATGCCCTCGCAGTCTGGGACCCCTCGGAGGATGTCCACCTGCTGGCTTAGGCCCACTCCCTGGGGGGATCGGGCCCAAGCTGGCTATCAGACATCCTTCTGGCAGCCCGCCACCCCTGGGGGGATGTCCACTTACCAGCAGGGAGCAGACCTAAGCTGCAGTTGGACATCCTTAGTGCTGCTGAGGAGGCGGTAGAGGCTCCCGCCACCACTGCTGTGCTGGCAGCCATCAGCCTGGCTTGTGGCTGAGCAG
>NW_005356259.1:39005-57879 GCF_000412655.1 Myotis brandtii
GTGGCTTAAGGCGTAGCGAAGGTATGGTCAATTAGCATCTTTGTCTTTTATTAGTGTAGATTATTAGAAAAAAGCAAAGGATATTTACATTTTTTACTTTAAATACCTTGACATTTTTTCATTATATTTATAATTTTTTATAATTAAAAGATTACTGAAGAAGAAAATACATTTAATAGAAAAATGGAATAAACCAATATATAAACTTATGGTATTTTAAAACATCAATTTAAAATTTTTATTTTGAATAGTTTCTAATAACTAGAATATTCTTAAATAATATTATTGATTTTTAGTTGAATTTGCTGCTTTGCCAGAAATGCGTTTTTGTTTTAGGCCTTTTTATTTATGTACTTTATACAAAACATAATTTAAACTTTCTTAGTTCATTGAGGCTAATCTTGTTTCTTATAGTTCTTTGTATGGCCGTCTAAAATTATTTAATCTCTTATCCCAGTTGTCTTTCTAGTCAGTTGGCATTCCCTATTGATTCTGCCTTCACATTGCCTGTCACATCTATGTGCTCCTTTGCAAAGCTTCTACCAGGCCTTCATAACCTATCCAGGTGATGGCAACAGTTTCCCATCTTCTGTTGTTTTACCCAGCAACAGTTTTGTTTCTCAGCTTCCCATTACTGTTTTACCCAATCAACTTTTCTACATATTGCTGTTTATTAGTATTATTTGTGTAGCTCATTTCTCATTGTATTATTCCCCTCCTCTGATATCTCTGCTGGCATTAAAGGCCTTCTGCCTTTTGCCCCAACTTAACTTACCAGCTGAACTTCTCACTACTGTATAACTTCTAAAGAAAACAATTGATCATTTCCAGAATATGTTTCAGTAGCTTCCCTCAACAGTGCTTTTGTTTATATTGTGTGTGTGTGTGTGTGTGTGTGTGTGTGTTTTAAATAAAAGAATAGCTTATTGCCCTAGCTGGCTTGGCTAAGTGGACAGAACGTTGGCCTGCGGACTGAAGGGTCCTGGGTTCAATTTCGGTCAAGGGCACGTGCCCAGGTGTGGGCTTGATCTCCAGTAGTGGGTGTGCAGGAGGCAGCCAATCAGTGATTCTCTCTCATCAATGATGTTTCTATCTCTCTCTCCCTCTCCCTTCTTCCCCCCCCCCAAAAAATCAATAAAAAATATATATTTAACAAAAAAGAATAGCTTATTGATTTTTAGAGAGAGAGGAAGGGAGAGGGAGAGAAAAACATCGATATAAGTGTGACTTCAATTGGCTGCCTACTGCACATCCCCCCTAGGGATTGAGCCTGTAGGCATGTGCTGACTGGGAATTGAACCAGCAACTTTTCAGTGCACAGGATGGTGCCCAACCAACTGAGCCACACCAGCCAGGACTGTTTATATATTATTTTTAAATCCAACATAATTTCTTTTTCTTAAGTCTATTAACTTTATTCTTTTTGTAGCATTTATCACATTCTACCTTTTAAATAGATATTGCTGTACTCTTTATTACCTTGATTCTAGACTTTAAGCTCTGAGGATAATGACTCTATTCTATATGAATATGAGTATTTGCTGTATTGCCTTCTACATTGTAAGAATTAAAGTGTTAATTGCATTACAAAGCTTACTTAAATGTGCAGTCATAAAATGTAAGAAAACAAAGTTTTATTGACTTTAGAAAGTAGTCTTGAAATTACAATGCTGACTAAAGCGCTACTAACGACCTATTTTCTTTCACTTTTCAGGTTTTCACTTTTAAGTCTAATCTTAGTGAAATGAGGATTTTGATTTTTAATGTCCAAAAAACTGAGATTTTGCTGTAATTTTATTTGGGGTATTAAAAAATAGACCACATACCTAAAAATTGACTTACGATGAGTGAGAAGTACAGAACTATTATGAATGCCATTTAAAAAAAAAGCATAATTGTAAATAATTCAATTTTCATAATAGGTTGACCATCTGTTGGGGCTAGTTGGTAGAATAATAACCTCCTTAAAGTAACAAATCAAACGAAAGAGAAAAATCACAGTTTCATATCTCGTTGAGCTCATCTTCAGTTAGTTTTTACAATAATACTTCTTATTTTTATAGTTTTGAAGAACCAAACCAGTTAACTAATAGAAATTGATAACTTTGCTTGTGGTTTGTGACATATGGATAGAAAAAACATAATTTTAAGAAGGATTCACACATTGAATTTACTGTTACTTCTGTTTCTTTGGCATTAAAAAATTCATTCTAACATGAAAAATTACCATTAATGCTTTTTTTGTTAAAGTTATTTGAAATAGAAAAATTTATACATGGTGGTGAAAGTCGTCATAAGGGAAAAAAATTTTCACCTTTTCATAGAATAAACATTTAACAAAAACATTTTTCTATTTCTCCTCTCATTTAAGCTGAGGTAATTGCAAACATATGTGTCTTTTTTTTAAAAGCTAAACTTATAAATATAATTTTGATTGATATATTATTTAACATTAAAAAGCTGTTAGAAATTGTCTGGTATGTATGATTTTTCTTTATTGTAAGTCAGTGGGTATGCTTTTGTTTACCTGATAGATCATTACTGGTTGGCAAAGATGCTTGTTAATTGTCTGTTTCAGTGTCAGCGTAGAAATAATAACAGTTAGAGGGCAACATTATAATATTTGCCATTTATTTATTATTTTGATAGATTACTTATTACAGAGAACAAGAGGGCTTGAAAGCAGTTTAGGCAAATATATTAGAAAAGTGTTTTTTAACTGAGTCCTTTGGCATATGTATAGACTTGAGGGTTAAAAATATTTAAAGCACAAAGTGTTTTCTCTTAATATGAAAACTCTAAAAATAGTTGAATTTTTATTAAGATTATAAAACTAAATACTAAAATTTTAATTTATGCTTGGGAGTTCAACTATGAAATAAGTTTAAAAATTTTAAATTAATATATTAGCAGATATTTTATGCCAAATATATTTATCAAATGAAAATTTTCTTAATATCTTTGTTTATGAATTCTTAATTTGTCTTCCAGGTTTCAAGAAATAAGTCCTATGGTATATTTTGTCAAATAGCATTTCTTTAATTTTATAAAAGAGTAGAAAATAAGTAGGAAGAAAATAATTTCAGCTTTGCCAAGATTTGACATTGTTAGCATTATTATCAGCAGTAAATGAATTTGTTGTGTAACCTCAGGGAATTCAAGTTATTGCATGGTGCTTATTTCCCCAAGGATTAGGGTATTCAGTAAACTTGACTGAATGAATTTCATTTATTTACATAAAAGTAATATATTATTGAATTGTTTAATATAAAATTTAAAAATGAGTTGCTACTTTATTTAGTGAATATAGTGTTAAAAATAGAATAAAAATTATCTAGTTAATAAAATGATAAGGGAGCAAGTATTTGCCCACTTTAAGAAATTTATTGCTCTTTTTCTGATACAGTTATACTTAGCACTCATGAATAGATTATTAGATTATTACAGTTGAAAAATATTTGATAAGAATTCCCAACCTGATATCTATAGTTAGGATTAGTAATTTCATAATTTTCCAACATGAGTTGAGGATTGGAGACAAAAATGCTTACATTGAGTGGTGTAGAGTAAAACAAATTGACTAGGTTTATTGCCACTTTAATGATTTTCAGAGTGGAAATAGAACTACTGTATTTTGAAACATTTGGGAGTTACGGTAGGGTAGTAACATTGTGTAAATTGTATTACTCTAAAGTTGCTATATATCTAAAATTAAAAATAGTTGGTTTTGTTAAGCTTTTCTACAATAATATAGTCCTTTTTTTCTCCCTGGTATTCAGATTTTAATAATTAACTTTTATTACACAAAAAGACCAACTTGAATAAAGTTATTTTAAAACACCGTTTTTGCCAGCAGACTATATTAATTCCAAGCATTTGGCTTAGACTGAAGCAAAGTGAGAAAAGGAAGACTGAGGCTGGTGCTTTAGTTTTCTTCCTTCTCTTTATTATCAGTTCATTTGTATAGTATAGGCATAATGCCCTTGTTTTTAGAATGTCAAACTCTTTTTCATAATAAACTTGAATTTAAAAAGTTTCTCTATCTTGGTGTGAAATATAGGTTATTTGTTTTTCGTTCTTGAATATTAAAATTCTGATAAACCCTACAATTTCTACATATAAAAAAAGGATAAAGTTTTATACATGGTTCATTATTTTTGGTGCATCAAATATTACAGCAAGTCGACTATATCAGAAAACAATATAGTGGTACAGAAAATTCTGGATTGTTTTGATTATTTGGAGCTGTAATTTTGGTTCTTATGTTAAAATGCTATTCCAGTTGACATATAAATATATCTATAGTTTGTGGCTTAGAAACAATATACTTTATAAAAAGAAGAAAACAAGGATACCTGTGTCAGTTATATTTTTAAGTTATAGACTGTTTTAAGGCTATGTATTTATTATTTAGAAAATATGACTTACATGAATATCTTCTGATGGACATAATATAGACAAAATATACATATGATATTACTTTAACAAACTGCCATGCAACAAATACATTAATTTATGAATAAATTGAATATATATGACCTAATCTAATCTTGACATTTACATTGAAAATTTACAACATAACCAATACTTAAAATGTTTTTTCTTATATTTGGCAGTAATTTTACTTTTTTACAATTTAAATTTAAAACTTCTGAATGTGGATTTGGTAAAACTTAGACTTTTCCTTAGTCGGTGACAACCTGAGGTACTAAACATTTTTCTCTTATTTCACTGTCTTCAAAGGTAATTTTGTTTCTTTTAGGATCTATCCAAGAGTTGTGAATTACAGCATTATTAGGCATGGGATCAGCTTCTACTATGGAAACAACTCGCTTTTTCATTTTACTTTTCAAGACCTTTTGAAATTTTTGTCTTGTGAATGCATATAACAGAGGGTGAAATATAGTTGTTCCATAAGCCATGACTAGAAAACACAGCCTTAATTTTACTAAAAGGTCACTTGGGCCTAAACATAAAATGGTGGTATTTAAAACAGAAATTGGTGTCCAGCAGAGAAGAAATGTAGAAATAATCAATAAAGACATTCTGAAGACTCTTTTTTGCCTTTCCCTTCGTTCACGGTGTCGTTTCACAGCTCGCCGGAGGGCAATTATTACGGAGACTGAAGTTCTTACACCAAAGACTACATTTCTCCCACCACTGCTTTGTGACATGTCTGTAGTCTCATGTTGCGTGGTTAGAGAAATAGTCTTTTTTTTTCTTGCTTTCTTCTTCTGTCCTGTTGAAAATCTGGTACCTATTCGAATATTAAGAGCCTGAAGTATTTTGGTGTATGTGATTAACATTACTATGACAGTGAAAAAGAATATTGGAATCTGTACAAGCAGGTGGTAATACATCCCCAGTTCAGTGTAGTATTCATTTGTACTGACACACAAAAGTGTCTTATTTTCCCATGTATTTCCAGTTTGAAGACTGAAGAAATTTACCTCAATAAAGGGAATCAGGAAAGAGAAAAATGAAAAAATCCAAATGGATATCATTAGCATTATCGCTCTACCCATTGTCAGAATTCGGTTTGCAGGTTTTACAGAGATGTCATATCTGTCCAAAGTGATAGCAAAAACGTTGATCGCTGTTGAGACACTTGCAAAAGATACACAGGCTTCATGGAAACAGCAGATAAGAGCAGTGTTACTTTCTAGTGAAAGCAGAAGGATAACTATAGTTAGAGGAATACATCCCACACAAATTATTACATCAAGTACATGAAGATTCATTGTAATAATGTTACTGACAGAGTTGATTAAGTTGGATTTCATGCAGTAAAGTACCAGTACGGTAAGGTTGCTGCCAAGTCCCAACACAATTTCTAACATGAGAAATCCGGTGAGAGACGCTTGAAAGCTTAATGGATATGATAGTGGTTGGTACATTTTGGTGTTGATGTCATCAATGTCATCTCGAACTGTAATGTTAGATTCAGACTGCATGTTGATTTCCAGAATGGGAGAAAAACACATTCTTTTGGAGCAGTTGATTTTTTTCCCTAGAAAGTGAAATAGAAAAACTATTTGATTATTTGGCAATTTAAATGACATATAAAATGTGTTCTTTGTGGAAAAAAACACACCTTTTTTATTGTGTACTTAGTTTAATTTTTAAGTTTGTAAACTATTAATGGAAAGCAGAATTAGGAAATAGCAAGGTTGCATTATTTTGACATAAAAGGAAATTGGGTTCTCCCTTTGAAGACATAACTATATGGGGTTTACTTTTATAGAGTTCAAAATTATTTCATACATTGAAAACATTCTACTCATGTGGGTTTTTTAAACTTATTATTTGAGACACAGTATATTTTTGTATAATAAAACTACCCATTATGCAAAACTGCTTTTAGCCCAGTGTTTTAAGATTTCATTTTAAAGTGTTGTGAGAAGGTGGGAAATAAACATTGTTTTATTTTGTTCTAGTATAATTAGTGTAGGTATAATTATTCCCCTGAGATTTCAAATGAACAGGACAAGTGTTCATTTAGAAGGTAAATGGTATAGAGTACCAGTTTGCTTTAAATTATTTTGTTCATGTTCTTAATTGTAATTCATATTCACAAGTCAACAGTGTGATTTAGGGATATTGGGAGTTTTTCACATAGAATTAGACAAAGGATAGATATTTCACATTTAATCATGAAAATGCTCACTGAACTTTATAGTGAGCAAACTTATATTATAAAAATTGGAAGAAAAAGGACATATGTTAAAGTAAAACGTCACAAAGCTTGGAACAATAATCACTCCTATGAATGATTTATTTTGTGACCACACCCTCTTGTATCTTGTGGAAGGAGAAAATTGAAATTTAATATCATATTAAGAAATAGCCATTTTTGAAGTGGCTTAAAATACTTTATCAGTTGGTTTTATATAAGCAGAATTTTTAAAGTAAAAAAAAAAAGAAATTTTAGGGAAAAGGAGTATCTCAAGCCCATTTTCTGAGGAATCTTTTAAAGTTTCACATTCTCTCTGGAACCTTTTATATAAATCACCCTGTGTATAATTTTGAGGAAACTTAAAAAAAAATAACCTCTTGCTAATTCATGCAAATCTATATTTTAATATATAGAGATTTAGGGTAAGTCATAAAACTAATGTCTGATTTTATAGACAAAACTATCAGTAACCAGTAGTATATTCAGTTAAAATATAAAATCTTCCAACCAACTATATTTCACATTTTGAGTACAGAATTTTGATCGCAAAATCATAAGCATAAATTATAAAGGCTAGTAATTTTCAGAACTTAGGTTAACCTCTTGATGTAACCTTTTATAAGTTCTAGAATACAATCTTATCTATGCATATTATTTTAGGAGTAATATTTCAGAAGCACAAATAAATGATAGCATATTTCTTTTGAGCTTGGTATAAAATATTACCAGAGGCACATATTCAAGAAAGTGAAGGTCTTAGCTAACATTGAAATCCTATAAAAATGGAAAATTTTAAGTGTTTCAAATTTTCTGAATTGACAGATTAAACATCAGGTCTTTGTCACATCAGTTAGATTTATAAGTAAATAAAGTAGAAATGTCAAGTTAGGTGATAATGAAGAAAAATGCATCTCCTTTAGAGCAAGATTCTTTTCTTTTGTAAATGTTAAACGGTGTGATGGGGAGCATGCATCTTCTGACCTACCTGTTTGCTGTTGCCTTATAGGCCTTTTGGTTCACTATAGCAGTTTTTCACAAATTGATGCATGATGTCATTGACAAATTTTGACATGAATTTTTACCTGACAGCAGTGAAGTAGCTGTGTTTTATTTCATGTCTTGTAGGCATTCTTTCATTTTCTCTCCAATACTTCAAATGCATGAATTGTGAGATTTAGTTGGCTGATGGATTTCTAAAGACCAGTAAACAATATTTTTGTTTGTTTTGTCTTAAAAAGTCACAACCAAGCGAAACTTCTTCAAATGATAGGAATTATGATTCCCTTTATGGAAATATATGATAGCGTCTCTTTATTTTCCAGAACATGTGAAAACAAAAAAGGTTTCTAGCTCCTAAAATGTATTTAGACATCCTTTTGTTACACACTGTTTCTATAGCAGTCTTGATTATTTTGAAATGATTTCTAGATCACATAAACTTGTTTTATATTATAAATCCAGTCCATGTTCTTTTGATAAAAACCATCTGCTATTTAATCTGGTTTGTTTTCATTAGAAGAGGATATATAATTGGTCATAAAACTCCAATGGAAAAATCCTTTAGTAATATCAATTAATACAAATATCTCAATATTTAGTACAGAAAATACTTGCTAAAGCTTCATTTAGCTTGCTGGTAATATTTGGCATTCTTATTTCGGTAATCCATGTTTCATTGTTTCTTTAAGAACCAGTAGCTCCATAATTCTGATATATTAAAGTATAAACACCTCTTTAAAGTGCTCACCATTTTGTCTTCAGGATTTTACACTTATATTGTTTTTCTTTTTGTGGTTATTTTATATAGCATCTTCTGTCGATGATTACTGTTGATGTGTTACATCCCAGCAGTAATGTAGACCTATTCTCTCTGGTTTTAACTCCTTAGTAACTTAAAATCATATGTTACAAGAATATCCTGCAATTTATAGTTCAGACAGCTAGGTAGATAGATGCTCGGTCAGATGCATTCTTCATATTTTCAGTTGTAAGTACTGAATTAGCTGCTGTGGGCCCTTGTGCAAAAGAAAAAAAAAAAGATTAAGAAATAGGGCTTCCTAATAATTTCAGATTAATTGGAAGTTAGTTTTGTTTATTTTAACACTATATACAGCATTTGTTATCACAGTAAGCAGACTGTATTTTTATAGCCACAGCTTATACATAAATTTAATGGTTTCTTTAATTACAATATTCTCTTTTCCTAACAAGGGTTGTAAATTATTTAATAACAGAATTAACATCACAAATATAACCATGAAAGTAAAGCTGTAGTTTTTTAAAGCTAACTGATTTCTGCTCTCATTTTTTAAGCTAACCTGTATTTTCAGAGATTATGAGCAATTAGCTTATATTAAACATGCTGTCATTCCCTCATCTTTATACTAAATTGAACAATATTTCCAGCTGTAAAATATTGTAACTTGCTACATTATTAGCACATGGTTTGAATTTAATTGATTAAAACAGATTTTATGGTAAGTTATTATAAATTTCCATTGAAGAATTATTTATGTAATTGAAATATGAAAGGTAAACTGCAAAATGTAACTGCAAATTAAATAATTTTTAATGACCATGCCCAATGATAAATTGAACCAAAAATTGAGTAATAAATAATAGCTAAGTAGTAACCCTGGTTCTTTTAAGAAAAATAAGCATTTCTTAAGGAAAACTGTGTTGATGACTTTAAGATTACTTAGTATATTTGAAATGACTTAAAAGCTGATGTCTTCATAGTGAATTAACAATTAATATTTTTTGAATTTAACATAGCATCCTAAAATTACATATAAAATATTCATGTCTTAAATCTAAAAGATACATGTTTAACAATAAGTAAAATTAAGCAAATAAACTCTTAAAATTCAGGCTATTTTTCAAAGTAATTTTACCCACTATGCCAGTTCAAAAGCAGCTGCATACTATAATAAGGAATCTTACCTCCGCTAAAGATTTGATAAATTCCTGATGTAGTTGAAGCGTTTCCAGTTTTGATTGATTCATTTTGTTCACTTGTTAGGAGAGGACTTGGAAAGAGAGTCATAAACATCTCTTCGGAAAGACCTTAATGAAAATATTTGTCTGTACTGTGCCATTGTTTCAGCAGTACTGCTAATGTATGGAACATGTAGTGCTGCTTAGAGCTGCTGCAGCCTCTCACTCTTCCTCCTGTGGAATCAATAAGCGTCTGAAAATACATAATGAAAGTAATTTAACATGCTGAAGTCTTCCTGTCTCCAGAGACAACATTTTCTAAAAAGGAACGGCACTGCTTTTCAGAGGAAAGCCTATTCTGGGCAGCTTTTGCAGAATGACAGCCTACCTTGTCGCTGCTCTCCACTGCAGAGAGATGCAGTGCATTCACTAATTTTGATTGGTCAGTTGTATCGGGTTTGAACTGTGTTCATATGTATAGCAGCCCCCCCCCCACACACACACTGTTTTTATATAAGGATGCTTTTTAAAAAGGCTATAAGTGGTTGTATGTTGCTCTTAAATAGAACATGAGTAAGTTAGTCCTTTAAAAATATATATTCTGGTTTGTTGTTTATTTATGCGCCAAAAATTAAAATGCATGGGGGGGGGGGGTCACAAAAGAATTCAGTTTGTAAGAGTATGTATTCTTTTAAAAGCCCAGAAAATTGCACTTGAGAATATTTTAGTCATATATGTTTTTGGTTGAGATTCTTTGTTGTACAAATAGAAAGCCACTGCATCTTTACTGTGAACCACATTGAATTTCAACTAGTTTGTTTGTATTCAAGTCATCTTCTCTGTGTATTCCAAATTGTGAACATCTCAAGTTGCTAAATGTTTTTTTTAAAAGATCCATTTCTATTAGTATATTCTGTGTATAAAGATTTAATCATGTGCATTACTTTTGAGGTTACTATTCAGTCTTCACCTTTACTAAATCTTTTATTTAGTATATATATACTGATCATTCACCATAATATTTTATTTCAATTGGCTACTTCTATTTTAGTGTATAGCAATCTCCTATTATATATAGCTATATGCTAATGTTATTGGGTGAATATTTTGGTAAGGGAAAAAGGAAGTTAGTTACAAGTCTTCATAAATTATAAAGCTAAATTATTTTGAGATAGATATGCTCTCAAAAGAACAAATGGTATAATATATTATTAATGTAAAATATTACTTTGAAGTCAGATTTCTATTAATTTTGTTCACCTATAAATAATTTTCTATTCTCAACATTGAAGAGTATTTTTTTAGACTTGAGTATATAAAGTAGCTGTCTTCTATCTGTTGACAAAATAGAAGACATAATGCAAATTGATTGGATTATTAGGATATTGATATCATCTGTTTTCATTATTTTAGGAATATTAGTGATCATCTTCATTTATTAAAGTGTATGCTAAATTTTAAATTTATAATTAGAATTATTTATAATTTTGAAAAGCAGTGTACATTTTTATAATTTGTTGGTAGTGTTAAAGCTATACAAGGGGTTGGCTGAGTAGTATATGAGTTTTGAATTGCATTTCAGTAGAACTTGAGAGTAATGTGGAAAATTTTGTTGTGAATTTCTAAAATTTTCTGCACAAGTTTGTGTGGCAAGACTTTGGTAATGCTAAAAATTAAAATGTGTGCCACTTTTCATGCATTTTGAAAGTTAGAGCAAAAGATCTTGTTAAGATGTTATCCATGTTGAAAGAGTGTGTGCATGTGCACAAACTCATTATTTGAAGCTTACCAGGTGTACCGGTTAATAATGCGGATTTTGTAATCAAAGAAAACACGATAATTTCAAGAGAAACATCAAAAGTGCTTTATTCAAAGTAATGTCCATCTCTGGCTACACATTTCCCTCATTTTTCAGGTAATTTGTGGATACCGTCCCAATAGAACTTTTCTTGTTTTGAGGCAAACCATTCAGAGACCCAATTTTCCACTTCTTCCTACGTTTTGAAATGCTGCTCAGAAAGTGCATGTGCCATTGATCAGAACAAGTGGTAATCTGAAGGAGCAAGGTCTGGTGAATACGGTGGGTGGATTAATGCTTCCCAGGCAAGATCTTTTCACATGTCTTTAACTGGTTTTGAAGTGTGTGATGGTGCGTCATCATGAAGCAAAATTACTTTGCCATGTCTTCTGGCAGTTGACCTGGATCAACCCATGATTTTGTGCGTTTGGGATTCTCAAAATAAATCCACTTTTCATCACCAGTCACAATTCAATGCAAAAAAGACTTTCTGTCATGCTGTTAAAGCAACATTTTACTGATGACTTTTCGGTTTTCCATTTGTCTTTCGTTCAGTTCCTGTGGCACCCATTTTCCTTCCTTTAAAATCTTTCCCATTGCTTGTAAACGATCGGGAATTGTTTGCTGAGCAATGTTTAATCTTTCTGCAAGTTGTTTTTGAGTTTGACATGCATCTTCATCCAATAATGCTTGTAATTGTTGGTCTTCCAACTTTTTTTGGTTGACCTGGACATTCTTTGTATTTTACATCAAAATCATCACTTTTAAAGCGTTTAAACCAGCGTTCACAAGTATCTTGAGATGGAGCGTGTTCGCCATAAGCTTCCTAGAGTATATGATAACTGCTTCCCAAAGTATATGATAACTTTCAGCAGTACTTTTCTTCAAAATAAAGTAATGAATTAAAACTTCCCACAAATGCTTTTTTTTGGCACAAAATTCGATATTTTTAAGCATAAAAATATCTATGATGTTAACACCTTCAGCAAATTTGACATATGAAGTTTTGAAGCTTGCTGTCAATACAACAAAATAGCATACATATCAAATCACATATATATCAACATATGTGTAACTCCATCTATTAAAAAAATCTGCATTATTAACCAGTACACCTGGTAAAACTAAAACCAGAGAAAAGATATTAGCATCAGTTGTCACTAGTGCTGGGGATGAGAACTTATTAGCATGTTAGGGTTCAAGTATTTGCCTGTATATTTCATTAAAATAATCCTATGAAATTGGGGAAATCAAGACATAGAGAAGTTTAATGACTTGATTGTAGCAGAACTGGTGTTAGAACTCAGCAAACTCCCCTCTACCTATAGTTGGTCTTCTCTCTTTAGAAAATTCTGAAGGTACTTGGGACTTAGTTTTGGGTGATCTGGGTTTACACACTACTTATTAGTTAGCTACATGATTTTTGGCAAGTCAAACATTTTCTGGGCCACAATATAACTTTGATTCTTTTTGTTGAATATATTTCTGTGCTTTAACTCTCTGTGAGGCAGTATTTCCAAGTTAAATTGAAACTATTTTGAAAAAGCAATGGGATCTCTGTAAAAAGTAATGGCAGCAGAAAAGCTCAGGTCTGGACATTGCTCTATTCCCTGTGCAAGTGATATGTTGCTCAGGTCTGGACATTGCTCTATTCCCTGTGCAAGTGATATGTTGTTAAAGATACACAATATATTACAAACAACAATTTTTTGTTATGTACAATGTTTAGTATAGTTTTCTTTTTAAACACCACAAATTGGTTTTGTGATTCCATGGTTTTCTGATTTCTTAGCAGGATAATCCTAACTTCCTTTGTCTTTAACAAAGATGAAAATATCTATACCTCTGTATTGAAAATCAGATGATATTATTTCATGAAAAAATTAATATAAAATTACATATATCAGAATTTATAAACATTCTTATTTCCATAGTAACAAATTTTCATACTCGTGCATTTAACATATTTTTTATTCATGTAAGATACTAATTTTGCAAAATGCTACAATTGGTGATTTAAAGCCAAATTTTGTTATAAAATATCTAGAGATTATTAATTAGTTATTTTAACAACCTTGGAAAGCAATTTAACTTTTCTATTGATAACCGAACAACATATATGAATCTAACCCTAAATATCTCTATTAAAATCCCTTTTCACAGGTTATGTTTATCTTTTTAGTTATAGTTTGATTGCATAGGAATTTTAATTCCTAAGCTTCCCGATATGGGAGCCTTTAAAATTTAATTTTATACGTTTTCCCCCTTAAGTTTGGATAATGGTGTGAGAGTTTATTGTTTACATTTACATTGCACTATTTATATCAGACCCCTCTAGTTCTGATGCTACATTTTTTTATGATTCAGAGTTTGTATGTAAAAAAACTCAACTTTACAAAATATTGGAATGAACCATAATTGAAAGTACTTTGAAACTATTTACGAAGTATATATGCAAAAAGCTGTTCCTAATTGCTGAAAAGTCACTTTTTAAATTGTATTTAAGTGTATATGTTCTTCTGAATTAGTTTTTTGGGTTTCTTTGGGTAAATTTCCAGAAGTGGAATTGCTGGGTCATAAGGCAGCTCCATTTTTAATTTTTTGAGGTAACTCTATATTGCTTTCCACAGCAGCTGCACCAAACTGCATTCTCACCAAGAGTGCACAAGGGTTCCCTTTTGTCCACGTCCTCACCAACACTGTTTTTGTTGATTTATTGATGAAAGCCATTCTGACAGGTGTGAGATGATATCTCATTGTAGTTTTAATTTGCATCTCTATAATGATTAGTGACATTGAGCATCTTTTCATATGTCTGTTGGCCATTTGTATGTCCTCTTTGGAGAAGTGTCTATTCAGGTTCTTTGCCCATTTTTTAATCGATTGTTTCTTTGGTGTTGAGTTTTATAAGTTCTTTATGAAGTTTGGATATTAACCCCTTACCAGATGTATCATTGGCTAATATGTTCTCCCATTCAGTGTTTGTCTTTGCATTTTGTTGATAGTTTCTTTTGTTGTGCAAAAAACTTTTTTGTTTAATGTAGTCCCATTTGTTTATTTATTTATTTTTGTTTTCTTTTTCTTGTCTAAGGAGATATATGGGCAAAAATATTGCTATAAGAAATGTCTGAGATTTTACTGCCTATGTTTTCTTCTAGGATTTTTATGGTTTTTGAGTCTAACATTTAAGCCAACAGTCCATTTTGAGTTTATTCTTGTGTGCAGTGTAAGAAGGTAGTCTAGTTTCATTTTTTGTATGTATTTGTCCATTTTTCTCAACACCATTTATCGAATAGACCATCTTTACTCCATTGTATGTTCTTGCCTGCTTTGTCATATGTTAATAAACATGGGTTTATTTCTGGGTTCTCTGTTCTGTTCCATTGATCTATATGTCTGTTTTTATGGCAGTACCATGCTGTTTTGATAACTATGGCCTTGTAGTATAATTTGATATCAGGTAGCGTTGTTTGTTCTTCTTTCTCAATATTCCTGTGGCCTTTCTGGGTAAAATTCTATACTCTTTAAAAAAAAACCACACACATATTTTTATTGATTTCAGAGAGGAATGGAGAGGGAGAGAGAGAGAGAAATATTAATGACCAAAGGGAATCATCAGTTGGCTGCCTCCTGCATACCCCACACTGGGAATTGAGCCTACAACCAGGACATGTGCCCTGACTGGGAATGAAACCATAACCTCCTGGTTCATAGTTTGACACTCAACCACTGAGCATTGCTGGCTGGGCAAATTCTATACTCTTAACAAAATAACTTCACAAAGCATTTTCCCCCATCCTTTCATACCTCACCTAAGTTTATGGCATTTTTATTTATTTTTTATTTTTTATACTATGTATTTGTAAATAATTGGCTAACTAGCATCACATACATTATAAAAATAAAACATGGCATTTCTTTCCATTTTCTCATTCAACCTAGATTTTGGACTGTGTCTATTACTTCTTTTTTTATCCCCACCTGAGATATGCTTATTGATTTTAGAAAGAGAGGAAGGCAAAGAGGGAGAAGGAGAGGAGTTGGAAGAGAAAGAGAGAGAGAGAGAGAGATATCCGTGTGAGAGAGAAACATTGATCAGTTGCCTCCCATACAAAAACTATAACCTAGGTATGTGCCCTGACTGGAAAACGAATCCGCAATCTTTTGGTGTATGGGACAACGCTCCGACCAACTGAGCCAGAGCTATTATTATTTTCAAATCTCCGTCTGTTGTCTTACTGTTGTCTTATTGTCTTTGGCTCCTTGTCCAAATTATTACCACCTCTTCCCCCAATTTTCTGGCTTACTATTTTGACTGCTTAATATTCCTCTTTGCATCCTTAAATATTACGGATTTTGTTAATGTTTTTCTCTTATATTTCCAATAAGAATTACATAGTCATATTTGTGCTTCTTTTTCACATTGGTTTCTCTTTCTTTTCTGTTGTTTCATTTTCTTTGCATATAATTCTTCTATTATACGTTATTTTACAGAATTCACTTCTTTGTCCTAAAATCAAGTTAGTTGATGAAGTAGAATATATATTTAACTAAGCTAAGTCAAATCCCTTCTTCTGTGCATTGGTAGGAGACGTAGCTTAATGGCTGTCTATGAACTAGTGGTCTATTACTGAACTTAGTTAGACACATCATGCTTTTATAAAAAGGCTGCTATCCTTGATGCATAGATCCAGAGAATGGTAGAGTGCTATAGATTTAGTAATTTCCACAGTACTTCTTGGGGCATTCATTTGGGAAATAAATTTACTAATAACATTACTAATTTACTAATAATAGTAAAGCATTTACTAATAATAGTTAAAGGCTATGCTCACTGGTGACTTTCTGCAAGCAAAATACAGCAATATATCTTCAGTTACTACTACCTTCTAGTCCCCATTTAGAGATATACTGTCTACAAAAAGTTTTGCTATAGTATCTTCAAAAAGTACTGTGATTTTCATCTGATTTTGTGTGACAAAGAAACCCAGCCTCAGTTAGTCCCTTGGGAGTAAGTACTGGATTGCCTGTGGAGTAGAGTTCTCCACTCTGTTCTCTGTGGAATCTGAGTATGATTTTTAACTTCATGGGCCTCAGTGTCCTGATAAAAAGAAATAAAAGAAAAATCTCAAAAGAATCATGACCATATTTGTAAAATAGCACATAGTGAAGATTCAATAAATACTAATTTTATACTTTAAAAAAAAAGAACTGTGATTTTTATTGGTATTGCAGAGGATTTATGGATCAATTTGAGAAGTGACATCTTAACAATATTGATTCTTCCAATTTATAGATACAATATCTTAATTATTTTTAGGTCTTTTTAAAATTTCTTTTATAGCATTTAACTTTTAGATCCTGCACATATTTTGTTAGCATTTCTTAGTGCTATTTGAAATAGCACCTATTTAAAAAAAAAATTCCCATTGCTTATTTTTACCATATAGAGATAGGTACAATTTTTACTTTTTATATTTTGACCTGGTTTCCTGCAACTTTATTAAACTCATATATTAGTCTTGGGGACTTTTTGTGAATTTTACAGTGTTTTCTATCTAGATAATGCCATCTGCAAATAGAGACCATTTACTTCTTCTTTAACCATCTGTGACTTTTATTTACTTGCCTTCTTGTGCTAAGACCTTTGGTATTAGAATTGATAGAAGCGAGTGGGGAGAAGCAATCTGCCATGGGCCCTGAGCATCCCTGAGTGACCTAGGGCATGCTGGGTATTGTTGGGTATGCTAAGAATGCAAAAACCTTCTGTTCTTTACATGATCCATTTCTCAGGGTTTTGTTTGAAGCTAGCAACCTTGAGAGATGCAGTACTGCCTTCCCAGGCAAAAAGCAGACTTGCTTCTGCTTGTTCTAAAAAATAGTAAATATTCTAAGCTCAGTATTGTTTAGCTGTGATGCAAACCTACTGTACACAGTATCCACCTAGGCCCCTCTACCAGGGGACTTGGAGGGAAGGTGAACTGTCACTGACCTGATCCTCTGCTGCTTGCTGTGTCACGGGTAATAAAGTTCTTTGCCTCTGACCCAAGCATTTTATGCCTTGCCAGCATCTATGATAGAAACATCATAGCAATGTAGCTTGCAAGTAGGGTAAGTTCCTAGACCCTTCACAATTTTTGACAGTTTTGGCAACAAGGATGTAATGTTGACAGAAATATGGCTTTCTGTAAGAGCAAAGACAAGGGTTATTGTGGGCCAGTTTAGGGAATTTGAGATTCAGTAGCAAATGGTCTTGTTTAAGTGGTAGGTAGTAGATTCCATACTGACTTTTTAGAAGCTAAGCAGTGAGAGGTAAATTAAACAAAGCTGCTTCAATGGTGCTTTAGATCATTGCTCACTCTCTAGACTAGAGGAGGAAAGACTGTTATTCCATCAGTGAGGCAGCAAGCCTCTGGGTCCTAGGCAGACAGCAGTAAGTGTGGCTATGGCTCCTGAAGCAAGGGCTCGCCAGAGCTCAAATAAAAGGTGTCAGCAAAGAGAATATACAGAGGTTTGGTGAGACTGAATACCCTAAAGTTCATTTATTGAATCCAAGTAGACAGCCACTTGAAATTGAAAGTAAACGCAAAGCGAAGTCTGGCTTATTGGTGTAGAGCTCCTCTTTTCTTCTGTGCACTCTAACTCCTCTCTTCTCTGCTCTAACCTCAGCTGCTTAAGATAAAAGCCAAGCAGGGTAGGGAGCTTCAGGGCGGGGGAAGGGATTCAAACTGTTATAGCTCTGTTGGATAGAGGTGCTCAAGCACCATCTTACTGGGTCCTGTGGGGAGAAAACACAGTAAGGAGCAAGCTCAGACTGCAGGATGGAGTTGTAGCAGCTTGTACAAGGGCATATTAAGGGCCCCTGGACCTAGGTGCTTGCAGGAGCTCAGAGCTAAGGAGGAGGAAGCAGCACTGTGAGGACCTATTACAAGAAAAGCCCCCTACCTCCTCATTCCTCCTGCACTCCCCTGCACTCCCAATGTTCCTAGCAGAAAATGTCATCTCCTGGGAGCTATGGCTAAAGTCCTTTTGAATGTGTGTTTCTGCAGAGGGAAAAACACTTAAATTCAAGAAAAGCTAAAGTTGTGGGTGGAGTCTCTCGGAGCCTATTCAGTGTACTGCTGTTCTGGCTTCCTCTGCCAAATGTGTATATTTGGTGTTGACATTTTTAACATACTTATCCTGTGAATGCTTATAAGTTTGCAGGAGATTCTACCATTCATGAGCTGTTCCATGTCCTCTCTTCACGTCATCCAACACAAACAGTGTATTATCCCATGAGGAAAGAAAAGAAAATCATAGTTTTAGTTGTGATTCTGTGGCTGCAAAAGTACTCAGGTTATTTCTTAGTACAGCAGTGCCACCTGCCTGACCCAGCTACCAAGTGCACCTCTTTTTTAAAAAAAATTTCTTTATTGATTAAGGTATTACACATGTGTCCTTATCCCCCCATTGCCCCCTCA
>NW_005356259.1:58829-64909 GCF_000412655.1 Myotis brandtii
GCTTTTTATTTTGATGTAGTCCCATTTGTTTATTTTCTCTTAAGTTTCCATTGCCCTAGGAGCAGTATTAGTGAAGAAATTGCTTCGGCATATGTCTGAGATTTTGCATGCCTCTGTTTCACTTAGTTGCTTTTCTGGCAATTCTTCCTTTTCTTTCCTTTGGGAGTTTCTTTGTCTACCCATGTTTTAATCTCACTGATGGATCTAGATGTCGAGTCGTGCAGAGGCTGCTCCTTGGGTGGCAGTGGCTCCTTGGGCTGCAGTTGCTCCTTGGGCAGTCGCAGCAGTGGCTGCTCTTCAGTTGGCAGCAGCTCCTCTGGTGAGTGTTGTTCACAGCAGTGGTGGCTCCTCTGGCTAATGGGGGGAGGCTGCTCGCACAGCTGCTGCTCCTCGGACAGGGGTGGGCTGGTCATGAGGCTGCTGCTCCTCGAATGGGAGCGGGCTGCACGCAGCTGCTGCTTCTCGGACAGGAGCGGGCTGCTTGTGTGGCTGCTGCTCCTTGGACAGGGGCAGGTTGCTCACAGGGCTGCTGCTCCTTGGACGTGGGTGGGCTGCTTGCGCAGCTGCTGCTCTTTGGACAGGAGTGAGCTGCACGTGCGGCTGTTGCTCCTCAGATAGGGGTGGGCCGCTCACCTGGCTGCTGCATGTCTATGGGTGTGGGCTGCCTGTGGCTGCTGCTCCTCGGACCAGTGCAGGCTGCGCAGGGCTCCCACTCCTCGGATGTGGGCGGGCTGCTTGGGTGGCTGCTGCTCCCTGGACAGTGGTGGGCTGCTCACAGAACTGCTGCTCCTTGGACAGGGGCGGGCTGCTCAGGCGGCTGCTGCTTCTTGGACCAGGGCAACCTGCTCACACAGCTGCTGCTCCTTGGATGGGGCAGGTTGCTCACACAGCTGCTGCTCCTCAGATGGGAGCACGCTGTGCAGGGCTGCCGCTCCTCAGTCATAGGTGGGCTGCTCCTCAGATGGGGGCGGGCTGCAGCGTGGTTGCTGTTCCTCGGACGGGCTAGCAGGCTGCTCACACAGCTGCTGCTCCTTGGACAGGGGCAGGCCACGTGAGGCTGCTGCTTTTCAGCCTGGGGTGGGCTCTTGCTCCTTGGACAGGAGCGGGCTGCTCACTTGTTTGCTGCTCACGTAGTTGCAGTGCCCTGGGCTAAAGCGTTGGGCTGGTCAGAGGGGAGTGTGCTTCGGAACTCACAGGAGCCTGTGCCCTGGGTGGCTGGAGACTCAGAGTCTGTGGGACCACAGCTGAGGTAGTAGGTTCTGGCAGAGATGGCTGTAGAGTCCCAGGTGTTATCTGAGGGCACCCTGGGTGGAGGTGAGGCTGGGCTCCCAGTTTTAGCAGATAAAAATTTTATATTTATGCCGGAGTCGGTTTGGCTCAGTGGATGGAGCGTCGGCCTGTGGACTGAGGGGTCCCAGGTTCGATTCTGGTCAGGGGCATGTACCTGGGTTGCGGGCACATCCCCAGTGGGAGATGTGCGGGAGGCGGCTGATAGATGTTTCTCTCTCATCGATGTTTCTGGCTCTCTGGCTCTCTCCCTTCCTCTCTGTAAAAAATCAATAAAATATATATATATTTTAAAAAATACTTTATTTTTTTACAGTTTAAAAATACTTTAAAATATTTTATATTTATGCACATACTTACTCTTTCTGACATTTCATTTCTTTTTGTACATCAGAGATTCTTTTCCAGCCTGAAGAGATTTGACTTTTTCTTGTATTTCAGGCTTACTGGCAACAAATTCTATTTGCTTTTGTAAAAAAAATGTGTTTTGTGTGTCTTTGACTTATTTTCACTTGATATATAAAAATATGTTGACATTAAACTTTTTAAAAATTGATTTTAGGGAGAGACAGAGAGAAATTTGTTCTTTCACTTATTTGTGCATTCATTGGTTGATTCTTGTATGTGCCCTGACCAGGAATCAAACCCACAACCTTGGCATATCAGGGCAGCACTCTAACCAACTGAGCTACCTGGCCAGGACAAATATGTAGAAATTACAAATGTCAGTTGGACATTCCCCGAGGGGTCCCGGAATGCAAGAGGGCGCAGGCTGGACTGAAGGATCCCTGAGTGCATGAATTTCGTGCACCGGTCCTCTAGTAAAGTAAATAACAGAGTAACTTTTTATGGTGATAGATGGTTATTAGACTTATTGTAGTGTTCACTTTGTAAGGTCTATTAATGTTGAATCACTGTGTTGTACACATGAAAATAAACTATGTTAATTATAATTAAAAAGGAGTTAATTATAAATGTTAAAAAATAGGAAAAAAAAGAAAAAATAGAGGCTTGAACTTTGTCAAGTTTTTGCTTCCTATGTATCCTCTCCAAAAACCTATTAAGATCTTCAGTATTTTTTTTAAAAATATATTTTTATTGATTTTTTACAGAGAGGAAGGGAGAGAGATAGAGAGTTAGAAACATCGATGAGAGAGAAACATCGATCAGCTGCCTCCTGCACACCCCTCACTGGGGATGTGCCTGCAACCCAGGTACATGCCCTTGACCGGAATCGAACCTGGGACCCCCCAGTCCGCAAGCCGACGCTCTATCCACTGAGCCAAACCGGTTTCGGCAAGATCTTCAGTATTTGTCCACCTTTTATTCTGTGTCAAGTGTAAATGTATACATATTGTTTCATTTACATCTAAGCCTGCTATGTGAATTTCTGCTTTTGGACTCCTCAAAGTTCATTTATACCTGTTAAGTACTTTCAGTTGAGTTTAAATTCTAAATGAAAAGAGAATGCTTTAAACTGAAATAAAGTACATAGGTATGAGGTGTTTTTATGATACCTACTCATTTCTGAGTTAATCTTGACCATATTTTTCTTCATTTCATAAATTAACAGCCCTCCACCCAGTGGCAACATACTAAGACTGATGAATTGGGACATCTCAATAAAAAATATTCTGTGGCAGGGAGAGAGATAGTTCTCTAAAAGGCAAACATCAAGTGCAGACTCTTTAAAATTTAGGAGTCAGAGTATCTCTAGGCACATTGTGTTGCAGGCATCGCCTCACAAATCTGCCAACGCATGTCCTTTCTGAGCTTCAACACAGCTGCTGTTCCAACAGTCCCTCTTCTCTCCTCTCCTCGATGTAGTGGTTTATGCTTTGCATTAGTGTTTTGGTTTATGATGGGGAAGGCAAAAATACAAAAGAATCCCTTCCTCATTTTTCTTATGATAGTATGGGTTTCAAGAAAGCAGTAATGTGAATTAAGTAGCAGTGACTTCTCTGGATCATTCTTATACTAAGAAACACGAAGGGCATTCAGTGTTCTAAATATAGATGAGTGCATTTATATAAATAAGAAACTTTAAAGAATAAGGTTACTTGTAAAGATTAAGACACATTAAAAAACTACATGTTCTTACAGCAATTTGTTCTATCCTTTTTTTTTTTTCCCCTCTGTAACACAGTTATTCCTCCCCCGCTCCCCACACAACAGATTTATAATGTAAGAATAGAATCATGGTGCAGCCTGCAGCTCCCAGAGGTAAAACACACAGTACTAAACTTCCATCTGTAGATTTTATTTTCCAGATTTCATGTAATTTTCTATGTTAAGTTCAAATTTGAAATAATTTTAAGCTTTTAAAGACTGTATTTATGTTAGGTTGTTCTCTTAAGTGGCTATATCATAGTTATTTATACTCTGTGTTAAGACTACATATTTTGTTAGGTGCAATTATTCTTTTGCAATCACATCTACTACAAGTTGGCAGTGGTTTGTGCCTTGTATTTTAATTGCTTGCTTTTGTCTCATTTGATTAGTTTTATAATGGTCTTTTATATTTTCCTTTTCCTCCTTTTGATGAACACTCAATGGCATCATTAATGAGTATTTTATTTACTTGAGTAAATTTCTAAAATTAGTTCTGAATGGGATGTTTTAGGTATGTACAGTATAACTCAAAAATTTTCAAAATTGGAGAAAGGTGCTCTGAATGACCTGGAAGTATTCAGAATACAATAATTTGATGTTCTTAAATGCATGTTTAAAATCATTACACTTGAATTTGAGAGTATTTGAGCCTAGAACAAAGAAACTGTGTCAGTATCATAATAGCTGTGTTCAATATTTAAATTTGTTGAATCATATGAAATCTTACAATTGGTAGAATCAAAATTTGTACTGTGCAATTATGATCTTTTTTTTTTGAGCATGTGATATAATGAAGGTGCTTCAGGTAAGTTAAAAATACAATTGTTTTCACTAGCTTTATAAAGGAGAACGGAAGTGTTATCATGACTTGTTACCTGAGAAATTGCTCTGGGAAAGTATTAAATTTAACATGTTAGGTTTTGGCTCAGTTTCATTTGTCTTGGAAGATTCTTTGATGTACCATATAGTGATGTATTTGCTGAGACAGAGTATGAAACACATGGTGTTGCTGATGTTCAGGGAGTCATTTTGCTAATATGTAACCTAGCCTACCCACTTTCCCAGTCTCATCTTGGTTAATTCTCTATTATTTCTCAGATCTTCATTAATGATTCTATACACAGGAACTCTCATAAGAGTACTATTTAAAAACTATGGAATTTTTAAAGTTACTGTCATTTATATCTTTTGAATGTACTGTATTGTATGGTAGATTTGACTCTTGTGTTTTTAGCTGTAATTCTTATTCACTTTTATGTTATGAAGACATGACTTATTCTGGAGGTTATTTTAAATAATATCAAATTCACCATAGGAAAGTCTGATGACTCAGTCATTTAACAAATATTTATTCAGTAATTCTGTGTGTCAGATAGTAGCTAAGGTGCTAGTGAAACTGATAAATAAGTTTTTGGTTTAGTGAGAGACAAATACATCATTGATGGTAGAGTAAGTGCAATACTAAGGGTCAAATATGAGGAGCTATGAAATCATAAGGGCAGTAATCTGGACAGAAATAATTAGGGAAAGCTTTCAGAGGAAGTAGACAAACTGAGATATGAATGATACTCAGATATTAGCCAGATCAAGGGAATAGGTGCTGGTCCAGATCAATGAAAGTATATCAGACAAAAGAAACAGCCTTTCCTAGAAGGAGTTTGAGGTACAGAAGACAAGGGAAGAGGAAACGGAATTATTAAGAGATAGGGCCAATGGTCATGCAAACCATGTCAGAGAATTTGAATTTTTACAGGAGGGCAATGATGACTCCAGTACAGCCCTTCAGTAAAAGAGCAATGTGATCACTTGCATTTTAGAAAGATCACTCTGACAGCAATGTCAAATGGATTAGAAAGTTGGGAGCATAGTTAGAGACACAGAAACCTAGTATATTAGGCAAGAGTTGATCATGGTAAGAAGTACTGGAATATTGAGGATGAAACAAAGTAGTAAGACCCATTTTAAAGAGATATAGAAGCAGTGAGATTTGGTGAGAGGAATAGGGCTATCTTGACCAGTTCAGCAGGTGGTAGGGCTGCTCACTGATTTATGGCTCGTAGGAGGAATGGTATTGTGTAGGATGATTCTAAATGTACGTTGGAATGTGTTGAATTTGAGGTGCTTGTTGGACACCCAAGTGTAGGTATGTAATGGGGAACTGTATATGTGCATTTGAGGAGAGATTCTAAGAGAACAAAAAAAGGGGGCAGAAAATACAGATTTGAGAGTTGCCACACACAGATGGCAATCGAATATGAAGAGATATGAAGTTGGATCCCCCAAAGGGGGTGGAAATAGGAATGACACCTGAGAAACTGTAATATGTAAGGGATGGGCATAGGAAGACAAGACCACGGAGATGACTGAAAGGCAAGCCTATCTAATAATAGACAAACATGGTAATTAACCGTACCTCCGACATGCTTCCCATTCGCTAATCAGGGCGATATGCAAATTAACTGCCAACCAAGATGGCGGCCGGCAGCCAGGCAGCTGAAGCGAACAGGAG
Organism: Myotis brandtii; assembly: GCF_000412655.1. Taxonomy (NCBI): domain Eukaryota; kingdom Metazoa; phylum Chordata; class Mammalia; order Chiroptera; family Vespertilionidae; genus Myotis; species Myotis brandtii. The sequence continues at coordinate 64,738 of NW_005356259.1, forward strand.
GCTTGCTTGCTCCAGTGATGGAGGAAGCCAAGGTTCCCCGCCTGCCGCTGCCGGCCTCTGAGCTGCACTCTAAGAAACAATGTTGCAATTATAGAAGCTAAACAAACCCCAGAAACCTGCTTTCAGCCAGCCGGGCCTCAGAGCTGGAGCTGCAACAGTGTTTCAATTATAG
>NW_005356259.1:67840-69474 GCF_000412655.1 Myotis brandtii
TGCTTTTTTTTTTTTTTTTGTCTTGATGCACAGAGAATTTACATGTAAGAGACTTCGGTTGGTATTAATAGGAGTTACCCATTCAATTCCCCCAGTCATCACTGAACTAACCATCAGTTCTCATACTTCAAATTAGTCATAGTCATAAACTAGAGCTTAGACAACACTGACACAGTAAAAATATAGGATGACATGAAATGTGAATTTTAACAGTGTTCAAGAAGAACAAATAAGCATTTGCTTCCAGAGCATACATTTTTTACCTGCATTAAAAGAAAATTTTCCACACAAAAAAATTTTCTTTGTGAATAAGAGCAAAACAGTCCTTAGAAAAAAGGAATTGTATTAAAGCCTTTTCTGTGAATGTCTTTCCAAATTAGAACTATAATAATGGATTGAGGAAATAATACGGAAAAAGCAAAAACTCTTGATTTCAGGTATGCAAAGGGTGTGGGCAGATGGGCAGTTCCCCATGTGCATTGCCTTTGAAAAATTGGGCCTTAATTTATATGTAAATAGCAATGCTGTGTTCACATCCCCCTTCTACCTACTAAGTTGTCTTTATTAGTCTTTATTGTGTAAAATTTCACTCATAAGTATTACTTTTGTATTATGTCCATTTTTTAATTGCATGTTTATACTCTTTGCTACAGTATTGTTGAGTTTTGGGTAAAGGCCATCAGCTGTATGGAGAAGACAGAACAATCACTATTTATTCAGAATTGCTGCTTTACATTTCCAGAAGAGCTTTCGATGCCAGGACAGTGGCCGCTGGAAAGCTGCAGGAGCTCTATTCCAATGCATTTTACATATTTTTAGAAACCAAATAAATGCAGAAAACTATTTAGTATACTAATTATATTAAACCAGCAAAAACATAAAGGCAATAAAGTATATACATATATATATGGGGGGGGGGGGAGATTAAAAAATAGGTTTACAGCCAGACACGGTGATAGTCCTAAATGTACTAGTATTTCTCAGCCTGTCTTTCTTTATTTACCCCAGGAGGATTTGAGTTGTCGCATCTTTAAACAGAAAATCAACGCGTTTACTAATTGTGGACACATAAATATGCTTTTAGTACTGCTTTGCTTATGTACAAATAAAATATCTGTAGTCTGTAAAAAAAAATCCTTAACTATTTGGTCTTGGCTACTTTACATGGCTAACTTTTTACTAATTATTGCTGAAAGTGGTGATGAGATGGACTTGAATAATATAAACTCTATTGGAAATAAACCTAAAAATTTAGACTCTTATTTTAAATATAAACTTTATGATTAATTTATTGCTCTAGCATGCAACCAACCAGTATACTAAAAATAGGATTGTGGTAGCATTGACTAGATTATAGGATCACATAGAATTCACAGACTAATAGAACTGGAAGGGACACTGGAGATCAGTAATTTATCATGCTCATTTTGAAGATTAAGAATCAGGACCAGAGAGATAAATGAGTTGCCTGTTTTTCTACAGATATTTACAGAGGTGAATGTCTTATAAAATTTATCTGTTAGAATTGTTTGAAACATACCGCTTAACTCATTTTTGTTAAGGTAACTACAGTGGGGCCTTGACTTACGAGTGTCCCGACTAACGAGTTTTTCGAGATACGAGCTGTCTCTTGG
>NW_005356259.1:70490-79327 GCF_000412655.1 Myotis brandtii
TGGGGGGTCCCTCAGCCCAGCCTGCCCCTCTCACAGTCCAGAAGCCCTCAGGGGATGTCCTACTGACACCTCTGCGGGAGGTGACCAGGCCGATCACGGGAATGCGCCACACCCATCACCATGCCGATGCTGCCACTGCCAGCCGCTGTGGCTGCCTGCCCTCGGCCCTCACAGCTGCCACGGCTGCCTGCCCTAGGCCCTCACAGCCTCTGCGGCTTTGTCTGGAAGCATGTCCGGAAGGACATCTGGCTTTCTGGTCTAATTAGCATATTATGCTTTTATTATTATAGATTATTATAGATTATTGGATCTACTATCTACCCCAGCCGTGGGCAAACTACGGCCCGTGGCCCGGATTCGGCCCGTTTGAAATGAATAAGACCATACCCTTTTATGTAATGATGTTTACTTTGAAGTATAAGCACCTAATTTTTTAAAAAGTTACTTTGACTCTGGCTAGTGTGGCTCAGTTGGTTGGAGCATTGTCCTAGGCACCAAAAGGTTATGGGTTTGATTCCCAGTCAGGGTGCATATGGGAGGCAACCAATAGATATATCTCTCTCACATCAATGTTTCTCTCTCTTTCCCCTTCTCTCCCCCCTCACTCTTCCACCCTCTCTAAAATCAAATTTTTTAAAAAAGTAACTTTGGAACAAAAAGGGTAGGTAATTACTACTTTTTTTTTCATATAAATCAGTCTAAAGTATGCCTATTTTTTGTCAGATCAGCAAAATATATTTTTTGATGTGCCTCAGAATTTTAGTAATTAGTTTATATGTGCCATGTGATGAAAAAGGTTGAAAATTGCTGGTCTATATAAATATTTGATATATTGAGCACCTTATATAAAACAATATATTTCTGATTACTAATTTAACATCAGTATACAGCACAAAGTGCTCACCCCCAAGTAGACCCCCTTCATCCATTTTGCCTACCTCCCAACCTCCTTCCTCTCTAACCGCCAATCTGTTCCCTGTATTTATGAGTTTGTTTTAGTTTTCTGCAACGTAATTTTATTGTGCAAGATATTTAGCCTCTCAAACACTGGTTATTCATTTGAAATTAGTTTTATATGTCAATACTAGACATCAACTTAAGCTAGTTTAAGCAAACTAGGTATTCTGAAAGGTACTATTTTTGAGTGTGCTGTTTTAAGGTTAAGGATCCCAAGGTATTTTTATTTTTATTTTTATTTTTAGAAATTCAAGGAATGGTTGAAGATAGAAGACTATTGTTAGCTAGGGCAAGAATCTCAAGGTCTGGGCTGTTTTTACTAAGTGCTATTCTTGCCATACGTTAAAATGGAGCAGTTAGTTTGCAGATGCAGCTGTCACCTGATGAGCTTGATGGGAAAGTAAGTTTAGTCAGTTACAAAGAAGAAATCAGCATGTAATTAACCAAACAGTGTATAGAAGCAATGGCTAAGCTTCCCTTCCAGGAGACAGAGCTTTGGATGCGAATCCTGTCTCCTTTACTACTTGCTGCAAGTAAATAAAACTACCTACCAATAACCATGTCTTTTTCTTGAGTAGAACACTCCAAGCAGTGAACCCTTTGAGTTCAGTAACACAATGACTGGTTTATCTTGGTTTACATGAAAATTCTTAAACCAACCAGGTTTGGTCACGTCATAGGAATATGATTTCTCCCTCTGCAATTACATGTGTGAGAAGGGTTGCTGAGTGGCACCACAACTGCAAGGGGTACTATTGTCATGTAGTTCATATAAACTGTACAGTGGACAATTTGCACAGCTGTACACAGTGGCTCTGTGTTTATGTATTCTTGACAGTTTTAGGACTTGTTCCCATAGGTATATCTCTTATTCATTGGTATGCCTTGTAGCATAATGCCTAGCACATAATTACTAAGTAAATATTTGTTGGATGGATGAATGAGTCCATGGTAATGTGGCAATATGACCACTATTCAAATACTAGAATGCTTTTCAAGTATATACCATTCTTTTTAGTCTTCATAAGTAATATTGTTAATTTTACCTCTCATATTGTGACACAAAGAAGCTTCTGTTTTTAATAAAGAATGAACTAGAGCAATTTGTAAAATAATGGGATAAGTGAAAGTATAATTACTTGTTGGGCAATTTGATTTATTTTAAGATAATTTTTCAATACATCTTTGAACAGCTAAATCCAACATGGAATTAACAGTAAACCCATTTACAAATAGCAGTTGTGTATTGGAGAGTTGTGTTCAGTTTGTGCAAGCTCACTGTAAATGTAAAAAATTTAAAATCTCAAGTATTTTGTGGTTAGTATATAAAAATATCTTGAGGAATACAAAGTTTAACAATTATAGACCTACGTGGCATTTTTTAACCTAAAATATTTATTAGCTATATTTATGCTTATTAGTGTAAAACATATAAGTAACTTTTATTTATTTTTTTATACAATTTTTGATTTTAGAGAGGAGTGGAGAGAGAGATAGAAACATCAATGATGAGAATCATTGATTGGCTGCCTCCTGCATCCCCCTACTTGGGATCAAGCCCGCAACCTAGGCATGTGCCCTTGGCCAGAATCGAACCTGGGACCCTTCAGTCTGCAGGCCAAAGCTCTTATTCATTGAGCCAAACCGGCTAGGCCAATAACTTTTAGTATATGAATATCAAAAGACAAGAAGAAATACTCTTTGTGATTGTTACTTTTCTAAGTTTTCTGTTGTCCAGAAAGAGTCATTTTATTTAATTCAGTTCAGTTTTGCTAAGTATTTTCTATGTGGAAATCGCTAATTCTAGTATTACAGGGGAGGCATAGTCTTTGCTGTCTGAGAGTTTACAATATGACATTTATATTTGGGATGAGTGAATCAAAGAGAAGTACAAAAATAATATTAATATGGTGAGTATTTTAAAAGAGGAATTAATAATGTACTAATAAGATTGAAAAGAGATCATCTATTGTGAAGAACCTGAAAAAGTTTCATGGAATTGGGTGGGAGTGTAAGAATAGGTATAATTTTGAAAAGTAGGGTTGGAGTGAGTGGAGAAAACAGTGTGGTAAAGATGCAGAAATCTAAGTGATTTAATCTTTGAGCTTGTAGGTTTATGTGAGACTTCAGTTGGTATTAATAGGAGTTACCCACTTAATTCCCCCAGTCATCACTGAAGCTGCAGGAGCTCTATTCCAATGCATTTTACATATTTTTAGAAACCAAATAAATGCAGAAAACTATTTAGTATACTAATTATATTAAACCAGCAGAAATATAAAGGCAATAAAGTATATACATATATATATGGGGGGAAGGGAAAGATTAAAAAATAGGTTTACAACCAGACACGGTGATAGCCCTAAATGTATTTCTCAATCTGTCTTTCTTTATTGACCCCAGGAGGATTTGAGTTGCTGCAGCTTTAAACAGAAAATCACCGCGCGTTCACTAATTGTGGACACATAAATATGCTTTTAGTACTGCTTTGCTTATGTACAAATAAAATATCTGTAGTCTGTGTATTATATGTAATTATTCTTTTCTTTTGACTTCCACCTCAAAGTGTATATTTTCTGATTATTATGAGCTGTAAAACAAAAGATCAATATCTGATATTCTCCCAAGTAATAAATTTTCAGGATTCATTGGGGCATTACATTGCTGACTTGTTTCTTATGTGTTTAATATTTTAAAATATAATTTTATTTCCTTTAAAAGATTCCAAAGACAGTCTGCATATCAGTAACACAAAATTACATTTTCCTAAAAGTACTATTAATATAACTAAAAAATTATCTATTGCTGAAAAAGTAGCTGTTTCATCCAAGTGAAACGGAATTAAGAAACTAAATGCCTCCCTTTTATTTCAAAAGTAAAAGAAAAAATTCTTGTCACTGAAGCTCTGTTTTCCCAGATCTTCAAAACCATAAGGGAGAGGAAGAGAACTAACACTTTAGTACCTACTGGGTGGGGGTACAATAGGAGGGACATTCAGCCCCCCCCAGGGAAATTCCCCAAATCACACAGCTGAGTAGTTACATGGCATTGAGTTTGTACCTTTGAGACACCAAGGTGCTTGCTTGTATTCTACGGTAAAGCTGCATAAGCTTACCAGTGCCCATTTTCTGCACTTAATCTCTCTTTAATGTGGAAGTATGTAAATTGTCATTTATATGTTCGTGTTTTTTAATTCTCACCCAAGGATATGTTTATTGATTTTTTTAGAGAGAGGAAGGGTGAGAGAAACATCAGTGTGAGAAACATCAATTGGTTGCCTTTCATATGTGCCCCAACCAGGGACAGAACCTGCAACCTAGATATGTGCCCTGACCTGGAATCAAACCCCAAACCTTTTGGTGTACGGGATGATGTTCCAACCTACTGAGCCACCAACCAGGGCATCATTTATATAGTTTTTAATAGAAGTTAGATCTTGATCAAGAAATTATATATATGAATAATAGTTATAAAAGCAAAGGTTAAATGAGAAACAACATAATTCAAAATATTTTATGTCCTAGCTGGGGGGACTTGGAGAATTTGAATTACTCTTCCCGTCCTCTAAGGTCTTATGTTTTGTTAATGGCAGAGGAAGAAATAAAAACTGTTCACTTGATGCCTCCCATGCTGCCCACTCCACATATTTGTGCTGCCAAGGGAGTCCTGTGACATGGGCACCACACACAGCTCTTTCATGCTTCCTGCAGACATGAGCCTATTGTTGGCCAGGCACTGGACTGGAATTAACATGATTTCCTTTGCACCTCAAGGCATTACAGTCTAATGAGCACTGTTAAAGGAACCAGAGCAGAGTGCCAGGGAAACACACCAGGAGGGTTCTACCCCAGTTGGTGTTGGCAAACCCTAGAGAGGGATGTGAGCCAGGGAGTGCTCTCTGGAAAGACTAGAAGATGCAAAGATGAGCCTGTGAGGCTGACCAGACGGTGAAGGGCCAGGGAAGGCTGGTAGGTAGGCAGCTACATCATGAAGAGCCTTGGTTGCCATGGTGAGGATCTTTCACTTTAGCCTGAATGCCATGGAAGACTTAAATATGGTAATGAAATATGGGTTAGCACGGCAATTTTCAACCTTTTTCATCTCATGGCACATAAAAACTAACTACTAAAATTCTGTAGCACACCCAAAAACTATGTTTTTTGCCAAACTGACCAAAAAAAAATAAAAATTTTGATTCATTCACACCAGATGGCAAGTGTGTTAGCTGTTGTCATTTTTTTTTTATTTGACATTCTAAGGGAAAAGAGGTCCATGCCCCTGACTTTTTTTTCCGGCCCTCCGGTCCAGTTTAAGAACCCATTGTGGCCCTCGAGTCAAAAAGTTTGCCCACCCCTGATCTACCCAAATGGTCTGTAACTCTAAATTATCTCTCTTTGGTGACAGAATTCATGCTATAACTTTCCACATGTCTCTTTTTCTTTTTAGATGAAATTGGTTTAAATAGCAGGCAAGACCATATTTCTAGATGGTAAAATGTAGCCTGAGGCATATATGTGAAATAGAGAGAGAACATTGTTGATATGCTTTTGGCCTAATGTTTTCCTTGAGGAGAAAAATATATATATATATATCTCCTATATAATAAAGAGGTATGATGAAAAAGGTTGAAAATTGCTGGTCTATATAAATATTTGATATATTGAGCACCTTATATAAAACAATATATTTCTGATTACTAATTTAACATCAGTATACAGCACAAAGTGCTCACCCCCAAGTAGACCCCCTTCATCCATTTTGCCTACCTCCCAACCTCCTTCCTCTCTAACCGCCAATCTGTTCCCTGTATTTATGAGTTTGTTTTAGTTTTCTGCAACGTAATTTTATTGTGCAAGATATTTAGCCTCTCAAACACTGGTTATTCATTTGAAATTAGTTTTATATGTCAATACTAGACATCAACTTAAGCTAGTTTAAGCAAACTAGGTATTCTGAAAGGTACTATTTTTGAGTGTGCTGTTTTAAGGTTAAGGATCCCAAGGTATTTTTATTTTTATTTTTATTTTTAGAAATTCAAGGAATGGTTGAAGATAGAAGACTATTGTTAGCTAGGGCAAGAATCTCAAGGTCTGGGCTGTTTTTACTAAGTGCTATTCTTGCCATACGTTAAAATGGAGCAGTTAGTTTGCAGATGCAGCTGTCACCTGATGAGCTTGATGGGAAAGTAAGTTTAGTCAGTTACAAAGAAGAAATCAGCATGTAATTAACCAAACAGTGTATAGAAGCAATGGCTAAGCTTCCCTTCCAGGAGACAGAGCTTTGGATGCGAATCCTGTCTCCTTTACTACTTGCTGCAAGTAAATAAAACTACCTACCAATAACCATGTCTTTTTCTTGAGTAGAACACTCCAAGCAGTGAACCCTTTGAGTTCAGTAACACAATGACTGGTTTATCTTGGTTTACATGAAAATTCTTAAACCAACCAGGTTTGGTCACGTCATAGGAATATGATTTCTCCCTCTGCAATTACATGTGTGAGAAGGGTTGCTGAGTGGCACCACAACTGCAAGGGGTACTATTGTCATGTAGTTCATATAAACTGTACAGTGGACAATTTGCACAGCTGTACACAGTGGCTCTGTGTTTATGTATTCTTGACAGTTTTAGGACTTGTTCCCATAGGTATATCTCTTATTCATTGGTATGCCTTGTAGCATAATGCCTAGCACATAATTACTAAGTAAATATTTGTTGGATGGATGAATGAGTCCATGGTAATGTGGCAATATGACCACTATTCAAATACTAGAATGCTTTTCAAGTATATACCATTCTTTTTAGTCTTCATAAGTAATATTGTTAATTTTACCTCTCATATTGTGACACAAAGAAGCTTCTGTTTTTAATAAAGAATGAACTAGAGCAATTTGTAAAATAATGGGATAAGTGAAAGTATAATTACTTGTTGGGCAATTTGATTTATTTTAAGATAATTTTTCAATACATCTTTGAACAGCTAAATCCAACATGGAATTAACAGTAAACCCATTTACAAATAGCAGTTGTGTATTGGAGAGTTGTGTTCAGTTTGTGCAAGCTCACTGTAAATGTAAAAAATTTAAAATCTCAAGTATTTTGTGGTTAGTATATAAAAATATCTTGAGGAATACAAAGTTTAACAATTATAGACCTACGTGGCATTTTTTAACCTAAAATATTTATTAGCTATATTTATGCTTATTAGTGTAAAACATATAAGTAACTTTTATTTATTTTTTTATACAATTTTTGATTTTAGAGAGGAGTGGAGAGAGAGATAGAAACATCAATGATGAGAATCATTGATTGGCTGCCTCCTGCATCCCCCTACTTGGGATCAAGCCCGCAACCTAGGCATGTGCCCTTGGCCAGAATCGAACCTGGGACCCTTCAGTCTGCAGGCCAAAGCTCTTATTCATTGAGCCAAACCGGCTAGGCCAATAACTTTTAGTATATGAATATCAAAAGACAAGAAGAAATACTCTTTGTGATTGTTACTTTTCTAAGTTTTCTGTTGTCCAGAAAGAGTCATTTTATTTAATTCAGTTCAGTTTTGCTAAGTATTTTCTATGTGGAAATCGCTAATTCTAGTATTACAGGGGAGGCATAGTCTTTGCTGTCTGAGAGTTTACAATATGACATTTATATTTGGGATGAGTGAATCAAAGAGAAGTACAAAAATAATATTAATATGGTGAGTATTTTAAAAGAGGAATTAATAATGTACTAATAAGATTGAAAAGAGATCATCTATTGTGAAGAACCTGAAAAAGTTTCATGGAATTGGGTGGGAGTGTAAGAATAGGTATAATTTTGAAAAGTAGGGTTGGAGTGAGTGGAGAAAACAGTGTGGTAAAGATGCAGAAATCTAAGTGATTTAATCTTTGAGCTTGTAGGTTTATGTGAGACTTCAGTTGGTATTAATAGGAGTTACCCACTTAATTCCCCCAGTCATCACTGAAGCTGCAGGAGCTCTATTCCAATGCATTTTACATATTTTTAGAAACCAAATAAATGCAGAAAACTATTTAGTATACTAATTATATTAAACCAGCAAAAACATAAAGGCAATAAAGTATATACATATATATATGGGGGGGAAGGGAAAGATTAAAAAATAGGTTTACAACCAGACACGGTGATAGCCCTAAATGTATTTCTCAATCTGTCTTTCTTTATTGACCCCAGGAGGATTTGAGTTGCTGCAGCTTTAAACAGAAAATCACCGCGCGTTCACTAATTGTGGACACATAAATATGCTTTTAGTACTGCTTTGCTTATGTACAAATAAAATATCTGTAGTCTGTGTATTATATGTAATTATTCTTTTCTTTTGACTTCCACCTCAAAGTGTATATTTTCTGATTATTATGAGCTGTAAAACAAAAGATCAATATCTGATATTCTCCCAAGTAATAAATTTTCAGGATTCATTGGGGCATTACATTGCTGACTTGTTTCTTATGTGTTTAATATTTTAAAATATAATTTTATTTCCTTTAAAAGATTCCAAAGACAGTCTGCATATCAGTAACACAAAATTACATTTTCCTAAAAGTACTATTAATATAACTAAAAAATTATCTATTGCTGAAAAAGTAGCTGTTTCATCCAAGTAGAATCAGGAGAGAGATAAATGAGTTGCCTGTTTTTCTACAGATATTTACAGAGGTGAATGTCTTATAAAATTTATCTGTTAGAATTGTTGTTTACATACCGCTTAACTCATTTTTGTTAAGGTAACTACAGTGGGGCCTTGACTTACGAGTGTCCCGACTAACGAGTTTTTCGAGATACGAGCTGTCTCTTGGCCGATTTTTTGCTTTGAGTTGCGAGCTAAAATTCGGGTTATGAGCCAGCTTCAGATACCCCACCGCTA
>NW_005356259.1:81513-90227 GCF_000412655.1 Myotis brandtii
GTGTGTGTGTGTGTGTGTGTGTGTGTGTGTGTGTGTATTAGAAGTTTTATTCTTTTAAACACCTGCATATTATTCATCGCACCTCCATCCATATCCTGATTATTTCTTCTTCAGAGCCAGATTCCTAGTCATTTAAATTGTGCAAGATTTCCTTTCTTTATCAAATATCACATTTACTCAGTTCGTGGTTCATAATTTGGTATAGAGAGAAAAGTTCTTATTAAACTAACATGGTAGGCTTATCATTTTGAGGAGTATTTTTGTATTTCAAAAGTTCACTAATTTTACTAAATAAATCCCTGATTGATAGAATTTAAAGTGTTTTAGTGAAGTGAATAACTTTGGGCAGTGCGGGAGATTTTTGAGCATTAGTCATTAAAACTTAACACATATGGTCTAAGTAAATGCCAGAAGAAATACAAGCAACATGCTGTGAAAATTCAGGAGATAGATAAATTATTTACAGTTTGGGAGAGTAGGAAAGATGTTATCGGTGTAGTTAGCACTAAAGATAGGATTTTATTGGGATTTTTGGAAATTGGAAAGTTGCAAGCATTTAGGGTTGGGGGTCATAGTATTTTAGTTTGACCAAAATTTAAGCTCTGGATTATTGGTTAAATATAGTGGATTGAATGCACACCTTTATTTCTGCATCTGCTTGAAATTTAGTACAATGACAGTAAAAACATAAAAAGGTATAAATCCACAATGACAAAGATTGCAAAAGAGATACAGCAGAAGAGAAATTAACAGAATTTTGGAATGTGGAAAGCAGATCAGTGAGGGGGTAATTGGTTTATTAGGGAGTAAACAGTGGAAACAGAAATACCTGCAAAGGGAGAAGCCAAGAAGAATCATTTCACCCATGGAATTCTGGAAAGGCTCAGAGCTGGAAGCATCACAGGATCTTGAAATGGGATAGAGAATGCTACTAAAATGGGGATGCCTCTAGTTATAGATATAAAAGGCTGATATGCTAAGTGTTTGTCCGACCAGCAGCTATGACATGCACTGACCACAAGGGGGCAGATGCTGAACTAGAAGGCTGCCAAGTGCAGTGACTTGGCAGCAGCGGTTCTCGGGTGACGCACCCCAGAACCAGAGAGGAGGGAGCCTGATTCCTCGAGGGGCCACATGATTCCATCTTCGGCTGTGGATTATGTTGTTGCTGGGGCACTATTGGCCCAAATCTGGTTTACTGCACACTTGCATTTGCGTTGCACACCCTGTGTGACAGCAACTTTGCAGAGTGCCCTCTCGCACTCCAGGACCCCTTGGGGGATGTTGGAGAGCTGGTTTTGGCCTGATTCCTGCAGACAAAGCCGAGGGACCCCACCTGCTGGAGGGACCCCACTCACTCTGCAGATGCCCTTTGAGCCACAGCGCCACCCCAGGAGTAGCCGGCCAGGGAGGGACCATGGGAGGTTGGCTCCAGGTTGTGGCCAGCCCGTCTTGCCCAGTCCCACCCCACCAGCCACCTTCTAACTAATTTCCTTTCAATGTGCACAAATCTGTGCACCAGGTCAGTAGTCTATCATGATAATGGCCACAAATAAATTTGCTCATTGTGTGTGTGTGTGTGTGTAATTAATAAAGAAAACTACTGTTTTCTTTTCTGTCTTTCTACCCTTTTTTTCTTTCTGCTCCTTACTGAGTACACTTCTATACATACTCTTCTTTGCTTTTTTTTTTGTCCTTCACCAGGAGGAAGGACTAAAACTAGACTGTCTTATAGCTATTAGAAGTTTTAATTCTCTTATTGATTTCTGCAGAAAAGGTTAGAATTAAGACAGATTTGCCCTAACTGGTTTGGCTCAGTGGATAGAGTGTTGGCCTGCGGACTTAAGGGTCCCAGGTTCGATTCCGGTCGGGGGCATGTACCTTGGTTGCATGCACATCCCCAGTAGGGGTTGTGCAGGAGGCAACTGATCAATGTTTCTCTCTCATCTTTGTTTCTAACTCTCTATCCCTCTTCCTTCCTCTCTGTAAAAAATCAATAAAATATATATTTAAAAAAAGTTTTAAAAAAGAATTGACAGATTTAATTTTCTGATAATTATTTCAAACAAGTATTTATAGATGTTCTCCTATGTCCTAGATATCGCACTAAGCATTAGGGATAAAATAGCCAAATTTCTGTTCTCAAGGAGATTACAAGAACATTTTATGGTGTAATTTGACAAATAAATACATATATGGTACTGTTTACTAATACAGACAATACTGAGGGAGGAGAAGTTTTATGCAGGAAATAATTAGTTTTGGATATATTAAATTCGAGATACTTTTTAAAAATTTAATTTCAGAGAAGAAGGGAGAGGGAGAGAGAGGTAGAAACATCAATGATAGAGAATCATTGATTGGCTGCCTCCTGCACGCCCCCTACTGGGGATTGAGCCTGCAACCCAGGCATGTGCCCTTGACCGGAATCGAACCCGGGACCCTTCAGTCCATAGGCCGATGCTCTATCCACTGAGCCAAACCAGCTAGGTCTGAGTTGCCTGTTAAGCTATCCAAGAGGAGATGATATATAAGATATGGAATTCATGGGGGAGGTTGAGGCTGAGAATATAAATTTGAGCTCAAAGAGCTAGAAACTGAGCTTGTTCCCAGCAAACACATAGGCCTCTTTCCTTGTCCCTTGTCCATAACCTCTCCCTTTGCAGTTCACTTTATGAAACTTGGATACTGGCTCTCCTTCTCCTCCTCTTCCTTCTGCTCTTCCTCCTCTTCTTGTCCTCTCCTCCTTTTCCCCAGCCTGTCTCATTTTAAAAATATCATTTTGGCACAGCACTTCCTCTTTTGCCCAGTTTTTCAGATTCTGGTAAAGCACAACCCATTTCCATTATACCCTCATTCAACCTCCCTTGCAAACAAAAATAAACAATATCTAAAAGCTTAAGCAATATAAGCTTAATACTAATATTAACTTTAAAATAGAAAAATTTGGCTCCCTCTCTTCCTCTCAGATGTCATTTCCTACTATCATGTCCCCACAGGTTTTATGTGCCACACTCACTGACTTTCCTTCTGGAGCACTGCAGGCTGGTTTCTGCATGTAGCAGACATTGCCAGTACCTAGCACACATCCCCAGCTAGGCCTTCCATTAACTGACTTTAGCCATGGAAGACGACCACTGTGCCTTTGAGCAGTGGGACACAAGTGCCAGGGAGCAGTCCTCACCAGTGCTGACAGGAATTGGGGTATACATACCCCGGCTCCCTTGCTCCTTGGTGGGGTAACTCAGGTATGGGCTCTGCACTGTTTCCCTAAGTGTCTCTGGGAGATTCAGTTCTAGTCACCTACAATGGAGCTGGCTTGATAAAATATCCTTTCTTAAGTCCTTTTTTATTTTGATTTTGCTCCCCTGCTCCCTTACTCATCGTTCTTGCATTTCTCAAATAAACCACTTCCACACACACAGAAAAAGGAAAGAAAGGTAGTGTGTGTGTGTGTGTGTGTGTGTGTGTGTGTGTGTGTGTAGATATACATACAACGTTTGCCAGTTTAACCATTTTTAAGTGTATAGCACTATGGCATTAAGTGCTTTTACATAGCTGTTCAACCATTACCACCATCACTCTCGAGAAACTTTTCATCTCCCCCACGTGAAACTCTGTACCCATTCAACACTGTCAATTCTCCCTCCTCCTTCCTCCCCCACTCAGTGGAAACCACCACTTTACTTTCTATCTCTATGAATTTGACTACCCCAGATACCAAATGTGTGTGGAATTATATAATACTTGTCCTTTTGTGACTGGCTTATTTATTTCACTTAGTATAATGTCTTCATGGTTCATCCACCTTGAAGCATATGTCAATTTCCTTTTTAAGGCTGAATAATAGTCCATTATACATTTAAACCACATTTTCTTTATCCATTAATCTTTTGATGAACACTTGGGTTGCTTCCATCCTTTATTGTGAATAATGCTGCTATGAACATCAGTGTACAAATATCTGTTCAGGTTCCTGCTTTCAAATCTTTTGGGTATATACTAGATTAAAATTTGGTGAATCACATGGTAATTCTATGTTTAATCTTTTGAGGAACTGCCCAACTGTTTTCCACAGATGCTGCCCCTTTCATAGTTCCACCAGCAATGCACAAGGTTTCCAGTTTTTCCATATTCTCTTCAGCACTTTTATTTTTTAAGTTGTGGTAAAAACATACATAACAGTTACAATCTTACCATTTTTAAGTTTATAGTTTCATAGTGTTCACTGTGTTTACAGGATTGTACAAACTAAAACTGTACTCAAATGGACAACAACTTCTCATTTTCATCTCCCCCAGTGCCTGGCAACCACTGTGTGTTTTTATGAGTTTGACTACTTTAGATACCTTATATAAGTGAAATTATACAGTATTTGTCATTTTGTGACTGGCTTATTTCACTTAGCATAATGTCTTCAAGTTACCTCCATGTTGTAGCATGTAGTAGGATTTCCTTTTTTATGACTGAATAGTATTCTGTTCTATGTACACACCACATTTTCCTTGTCTAGTCATCTGTCAGTGGATATTTGGGTTGATTCCATCTCTTGGCTATTGTGAATAATGCTATGTTGGACACGGGTTTGCAAATATCTCTTCAAGATTGTATTTTCTTTCTCTTCTTTTTTTTTTGGTTAATCCTTATCAGAGGATATTGTTTCCATTGATTTTTAGAGAGAGTGGGAGGGAGGAAGGGGGAGAAGAGAGAAAAAGAAACAAACATTCATGTGAGAGAAACACATGCTCCCTGACCTGGGACAGGGATCGAACCTGCAACCCCAGGACATGCCCTTGACCAGGAATTGAACCCACAATGCTTCAGTACGTGGGCTGATGTTATAACCATTGACCCACACTGGCCAGGGCTTCAAGATTGTGTTTTCAGTTCTTTTGAGTGTATAACCAGAAATGGGATTGCCAGATCATATGGCAATTCTATTTTAATTTTTTTGTGGAATTCCCATGGTGTTTTCTATAGCAGCAGCACCATTTTACATT
The DNA here is from genome assembly GCF_000412655.1 of Myotis brandtii. Taxonomy (NCBI): domain Eukaryota; kingdom Metazoa; phylum Chordata; class Mammalia; order Chiroptera; family Vespertilionidae; genus Myotis; species Myotis brandtii. The sequence continues at coordinate 86,514 of NW_005356259.1, forward strand.
CCTACCCCCAATGCCTAAGGGTTCCAATTTCTCCACATCCTCTCCAACACTAACTATTTTATTTTATAGTGACCGTCTTAATTGGTGTGAGGTGTTAGCTCATGGTTTGATTTGCATATCTCTAGTGATTAATGATGTTGAACATCTTTTCATATGCTTGTTGGCCATTTGTGTATCATCTTTGAAGAACTGTCTACTCAAGTGCTTTGCCCATTTTAAAATTGAGTTATTTGTGTTGTTTTGTGTGTGTTTTTTTGTTGTTGTTATTGTTGTTGAGTTTTAGGAGTTCTTTACATATTCTGAATAATAACCCCTTTTTGCATATATGATTTACAAATGTTTTCTCCCATTTTGTAGGTTGCCTTTTCACTTTGTTCCACTGTATACTTTGATGCATAGAACTTTTCAATTTCATGTAGTCCAGTTTTGTCAATTTTACTTTCATTGCCTATGTATTTGAAGCCATATCCAAGAAATCATTGTCCAATCCAGTCATGAAGTTTTATTTTATGGTATGTTTTTTTTTTCCTGAAAATTTTTATACTTTTAGCTCTTTCTTTTACTTAGGCCTTTAATCCATTTAAAAATCATTGTTTTTTAAAATCTATTTCCAGTTTCTTTTTTAAAAATATGTCTTTATTGATTTTAGAGACAGAGGAAGGAAAAGAGAGAAACATCAATCAACTGGTTGCCTCCCATATGCACCCCAACTAGGGATTGAACAGACAACCTGGGTATGTGCCCTGGCCAAGAATCAAACTGGCATGGGGCAATGCTCAAACAACTGAGCCACATAGGCCAGGGCTTGAGATAATCGTGTATAATAAAAGGCTAATAGGCAAATTGTCCCCTCGGGAGTTTGACTGGGAGATCGGGAGTTCAATCACTGGCTATGATGTGTGCTGATCACCAGGAGGCGGCATGGAACATAGCGGGCGACCAGCAGCTGAGGGAGTGAGGGAAGGAGGAGGCGGGGAACCTGATTGGCCCTGATCGCCAGCCAGGCCTAGGGACCCTACCAGTGCATGAATTTCATGCACTGGGCCCCTAGTTTTTGTATGTGGTATAAGGTGAGGGCCCAACTTCATTCTTCTGCATGTAGATATTCTGTGCTCTAATTCTATTTGTTGAAAACACTATCCTTTCTTATTTGATGGTCTTGGTACCCTAATCTTGATAAAAATCATTTGACCATATATGCAACAGAGACCATTGTGCTCTCTGTTTTATTCCACTGGTTTATATATCCGTCTTTATGCCAGCACCATAGTTTTTATTACTGTAGCTTTGTAATAAGTTTTTATTGAAATCAGGAAGTATGAGACCTTCAATTTTGTTCTTTTTTTTCAATATTGTTTTGGCTATTCAGGAGATTCCATATGAATTTTAAGATGACCTTTTCTATTTCTGCAAAAAATGCCATTGGGATTTTCATTAGGGATTGCAATAAATCTGTAGATCACTTTGAGTAATATGTTATCTTAACTATTTCATTCTTCTAATCCATGAACATCAGATATCTTTCCATTTCTTTATGTTATCTTTAATTTCTTTCTGCAGTGTTCTCTAGTTTTCAGAGTACAAGTCTTTCGTCTTCTTGGTTAAGTTAATTCCTAAGTATTTTATTCTTTTTGATGCTATTTATTGTAAATGGGATTGTTTTCTTAATTTCCTTTTCAGATTGTTCATTGTGATTGTATAGAAAGGCAGTGATTTTTATTTGTTAATTCTGTATCCTGCAGCTTTCCTGAATTCATTTATTATTTTTAACATTTTTTTTTGTGTGTGGAATCTTTAGGGGTTTTTTTATTTGTCTGTGAGCAGAACTAATTTTATTTATTTCTTTCCAATTTAGATGTCTTTTATTCCTTTCCTGCGTAATTCTTCTGGCTAGGCCTTCCAGTACTATGATGAATACCTTTTGTGTGTGTGTGGCGGGGGCGGGGAGGGGGGGAAGGAAGGAGGGAGTCCTTGGTTAACTAAAATGTACACCAAAACTATTGCCTTTTATTATATGTCCTTGCCTTCAGTACTATACTCATGTTATCATTAGTTTCAATATCCTTAGATTATATCCCCAGTGGATTGGATGGTTCCATTTTAAGTGTGCGTGTGTGATCAGTTATTTTTGAGTTGCCAACATGGTTTGGAGCCTGGCATATTTTGCTGTCTTAAATTTTGTTTTATCCTAGGAATGTTTTCTCTCATTTCCTTATGCTTAATTTTTCAACTTAACTAAAAAACAGCTATTTTTGTAGCACACTTGGGTTTTTTCACTTGACATATTCTCCTTGATGATTCTTTTTTCACCTGATATTTTAATGCTTATGCTAAAGTGTATATGGCGGTAATAAATCTGATTTCTGAGACTTAGTTTAAAAAACTTCAGCAAAACAAACAAACAGTGGAATTTGGGGTATAAACAAAATAGGATGGGTAAATGAAGAGAGTTGTTGAAACTCGGTAATAGGGTACTGTGGTCTCATTTTACCATTTTATATTCTTTTATGAAATTTTTATAATAAAATGTTAAAGAAAACCCACAACATTTACTGATTGAAATAACATTTCTTTAAGTTCTATGTATAGAGGCTGACCTTTATTTAAGTCAGTATTTGGAAATAATAGGACTTTTTAAGGTACTAACAATACCTGATGTTACCAGAATAAAAAGACTGTATTTATGCCCTGGCCGGGTAGCTCAGTTGTTTGGAGCGTCCTCTCACTACACCAAGATTATGAGTTCGATCTCTGGTCGAACCAATGAATGGGTGGAACAACTGATCGATATTTCCCTCCCTCTGTCCCTCCGCCCCTCCATCCCTCCCTTCCTCTTTCTGTAAAAATCAATCAATCAATGATAAAAATGTATAAAAACTATATTTCATGTATTATATTCTCTGTACTTCAGTGGATTTTCCCTCTTATTATTTTGAAAAATTTTATACTAGAGAAAAATTGAAAACAAATAATAAAGTGAATAAATACTCTTTACCCATACCTACATCTATGAATTATAAAAATTTGGTCATGTCTATAGATATTCTTTGTAGATATTCTCACTGATTTTCTGTGTGCCTTATCTATCAATTATTGAAAAAAGGACATATAAATATCTAGCTATAACTAGAGCTTTTTCTGTTTCATTTTTGTTTGTTTTTGCAACATGTATATTGAACTCTGTTATTATGTGCAAAAACACTTAGGATAAACAATGTGGTGATTTTGGGGGAGGGGATAGGTGGAGGTGGAAGAGGGAAAATTAAAAATTTTTAAAATAAAATTCATGCCCTACATAACTTTTAAGACTAGCCATCAGAATCAATTTGTTCACAATTTGTTAATATTTCTAGCAAGGTTGTTTAAAATACTATAAATAATAGATGCATACATTAAAATAAGAAGTACACATTCTGTGCCTAATTTAATGCCTTCCACATGCCAGGTCTTCAAAAAGTACAGTTTTTATTATTGGAATCACCATTATCATCTGAAGTTTTTGGCTCCAATCCCTAGATGTGTTTCACAGAGAGCAAGAGCAGATGTAAAAAAACTTGAACACTGGTAGTGATTGTATGACAGATAAACCGGAGGGGAAAACTGAGTGTTATCCCTCCATTCCCCTGTGGAGAGGGGGTGAGATGGTGTTGCTACATTTGTTTTCTGTTACTTCCCCCCCTACCCATTGAAAAGCAGGTTTGCAGAATAAAAAGT
>NW_005356259.1:90268-94760 GCF_000412655.1 Myotis brandtii
GTACTCTAAATTTAGCTTATCTTTAGGTTATTTCTTAGAGTAAATAATTAAAAATATAGTGTTGATAAGCAAGGGGAAGGAAGTGGGAGAGGGAAGTTATTAGATCATGTGATATGTGCCATTTTTATTTTTAAAAAGTATTGGGATTAATCATTAATATTTGTTTATCCCTTGTTGGATTGTAGACCCTGTGAGGACATTAATAGCATTTATTTTTTCTTTTGTTCCCATAGCACCTGGAATAAAGTACATTTTATTGTATTGTTCAATGTATCTTTCAAAGTTAACTTTGTGCTTTTTCTTTCTATTTTATTTTATTTTTTTAAAAATATATTTTATTGATTTTTTACAGAGAGGAAGGGAAAGGGATAGAGAGTTAGGAACATCGATGAGAGAGAAACAGCGATCAGCTGCCTCCTGCACACCTCCTACTGGGGATGTGCCCACAACCAAGGTACATGCCCTTGACCGGAATTGAACCTGGGACCTTTCAGTCTGCAGGCCGATGCTTTATCCACTGAGCAAAACCAGTTAGGGCTTTCTTTCTATTTTAGATTTTCTACTTGTGGTCAGAATTTATGTCCTATTCATTTCTGTGTGTTTGTGACTTATAAATGATTGATACTCAATAAATGGGTTGAATGAACGATTTAAACTGTCTTCAGAGTTATAGGTCAGCACTCATAAGAATAAAGCAACTTTTGGCTTTACTTATCTCTATGAATTTATAACTGGAAAATACCTTAGGGTTTAAATATTCTGGATCTTTAATTTTCAAATGAAGTAACTGGTACCAAAGATTGCAAGACTTATACAATTCAGAAACATGTGGTAGAGGTAAAGTTAGAAACCATCCCTATCTCTTACTCATGGTGCTTTTCTTTCTTTGTTTTTACTTAATTGTGATATTTTTCTTCTATAGGAAACAGAAAAGAAACAAGTTTATAACCAGCTTCAAAGAAAAATAATATTTTCTATAGACTGTATGTCCAGTTTGGTTCTATGTGTTCTAGTATGTGTTTTCAGGGTATATATACCATTTCCTCACTGATCATTACCACACTGTGGTCAAATAGAATTTTCTCAAAATTCTCTGAAAAATAAAATTTTAAATATCAGATTTAAAAATTTTTCCATGGATTATAATTCACCCCACATTTACTTAGTAGAAGTAGATAAGTCTATATAAAATATTTTGGCATTCATTAATTTTTTTTGATTCTGATGATAGTCTTAAGAATTATGTAGGCCATAAATTTATTTTAAAATTTTTTAAATTTTATTTTTCAATTACAGTTGACATTTAATATTTAGTGCCTGTGTAGGGCATGATTTTTAAATTACTGGCACTATAGATTTTAAAAAATGAGGCCAAATGAAACTATATCACTTAACTATGATCACCTAGAGAGTAAATTATGAACCCAAATGATTTATAGGTATTTTCTTGCCACTGTGGTAAGGCAGATGTCCCTTTAGATATATACATTTTTTAAAAAAAATTGTCATGGTTAAAGTACAGTTAACAATAACTACTATGTCATTTCCTTTTGTCCTCTTGGGTAGAACTAACTATAAGCTGTTCAATCAGCAGACATTCAAGTGCTGCTAAGCAGTTTGTATTATACTGGATGCTTTAATGTAGTTTCACCTAGGTAGTAGTTGTGACCCAGTTTAAATAAGATCGGATAATATGTAGGAGTTAGGGATTATTTTAATGACTTAAAATTTAAAAATTCTAATTAAGAGAATGCAGTGAAAAACACATTTGATATTTTATTGAGTACCTAGAAAACAAAGTCATCTATATAAATCAATTTTGTTATAAATAATTTATCTTAATAAAGTAGAAAATACGAATTTTAGAATGGTGTCCAAGATACTTAATGAAACCTTGACCTTTATTTGTAGCATTTTAGTTACCTTACATATGTCTAAGATTAAGCCAAAAAATTTAATAATAAAAATTTCAAACTAAATATGCAGAGACAATTTTTATGAACATTTTGGTATATATATTTTCACACTTCTTGCTTTGTATATATACTATAAATAAAGTTTATAGTATATAGCATTAAGTTCTCTTTGTAATTTTTTTCACTCAGTAATATGAAATTTTTTTTAGTATAAGTAACTATTAGAACTACACGAATCCTGTAAACGGGAAGCATGCTAAGTTTTTTTCATAATTTGTTAATCATTCTCCAAATGTTGGACATTTATTTCAAATGCTATCTTATTATAGAGTACTTTTATAAAGCAGTCTTGCAAATTGAAAATTTTTAAAGATCATCAGGTTATTTATTTGCATTAAGATAAATATGACACTACTTTTTATATAATCTGTTCACATTACTTTGAATTTATGATAATCATAATTTCTACTCTTGCTTTACTAACTCTCTTATTTAGAACCTTTGGCTCTGGAATAAAGTTATTTATTGAGTAGAAAAGGTTTGGATATTTTTAAAAATACATATATTTTAGAATACAGATTTTGAAATGGAGTAGTGTGCAGCAGCAAATTTATAGTACTTAGAACAAGTTAGACATGACGCTTTGATATTTTGATATGTATCTGACATTGAAATATTTAAATGTGTGTCTTTTTTTAAATAGATTATCTTTCTCAAGGAATAGATCTTTCTGGAATTGAAGTAATAGAAAATGATCTACTTTTTATTGCAAGAGCTCGACTTGAAGTGGAAAATCAAGCTAAGCGCCTCCTGGAGCAGGGTGTGGAGACTCAGGTAATAAAAGTATCTATCGCCTTCTTAATGTGGAGAATATGTCATAATACAGATTAACATTTAACTTTGCGATTACAAAAGTAATGTGTTTTCATTTTATCACTGAAGAACTATAATTTGATTTGGAAAATAGAGCATAAAGTAAGTACAGGGAAAAGTTATTTGGTATCATTATTTAATTCTAAAAATAGATTTTCTAAGATTTATAACATAAAATGTATATAATCCTATACAATAAAAGCATAGTATGCAAATTGTCCACTGGACCAGGAGTTCCTTCGGGAGTTCAACCAGGGGGCAGGGCCAGGGGAAGGGAGGGAGACCCCTGGTGGTGGCAGGCAGCCGGGAGAAGGGAGGAAGTACTCAGGTGGCAGCTGGCAGCCGCTAGGGACCCTGGGCCTCTAGTACAAAGAATATTTTTATGTAATGTGTATATGCAAATGGATAGTTAATATCTGGATTGAGAGGTGTTAATGGAAACCCAGATATGGCAACAACCTACCTCTGGAGGCTGTATTGGGGAGGGTTCAACAAAGGAATATGCTTGCTTTGTTCAAAGCACTGCTATTCATTTCAGCCTTTCAGCAGCCCAATAAGGTGGTGGTGGTTGTTATTTCTATATCAAAAATGAGGACGTTGAGAGTTTAAATAATTTTTCCCATTTTAATTATTTTTTATTTCTTAAATTAGAGTTGATGTACAATATTATATTAGTTTCAGGTGTACAACCCAATGATTAGACATTTATATAACTTACAAAGTGATCTCCCCAATAAATCTAGTACCCATCTGACATCATGCATACTTATTAGAATATTATTGACTATATTCTCTAGGCTGTACTTTACATCTCCATGATGTTGTGTATCTATCAATTTGTACTTCTTAACCCTTTCTCCTTTTTCATCCATCTATTTTATTTTACTTTATTTTTTATCAGAGATCATAAAAAGAGTGTTTTCAATTTTTATTATCCCTCTAATCATTAGCTGTGATTCTTTTGTAAAAAGTAATTTTCACTCATCAACTAAAGATACTTGGTTACCCTGAATGCAGTTTTAAAAAATTATGGATAAATACTAAAATTTGCACTTTCATTAAAATGTTTATACTACCCAAAGCAATCTACAGATTAAATGCAATTCCTATCAAGATACCAATGCTGTATTACACAGAACTAGAACAATTATTTCAAAATTTTGGGACCACAAAAGACCCCGAATAGCAACAGGGATCTTGAGAAAGAAGAACAAAGTTGGAGGAATCATATCAAACTATACTACAAGGCCACAGTAATCAAAACAGCATGGTACTGGCATAAAAACAGACATATAGATCAATGGAATAGAATAGAGAGCCCAGAAATAAACCCTAATAAACACTAATTCAAAAGAATATATGTACCTCTGTGTTCATTGCAGTTATTATTATTTCTATATCAAAAGTGAGGATGCTGAGAGTTTAAATAATTTATAATAGTCAAGATTTGGAAGCAGCCCAAGTATCCATCATAGATGAGTGGATAAAAAAGCTGTGGTACATTTATACAATGAAATACTACACTGCCATAAAAAGGAGGAAATTTTTATCCTTTTTGATGGCATGGATGCACTTGGAGAACATATGCTAAGTGAAATAAGCCAGTCAGAGAAAGACAAGTACCATATGATTTCACTCATATGTGGAATTTAATGAACAAACTGAACTACCAAGCAAAATAGAGACAGACCCATAGTTAGAGA
>NW_005356259.1:94840-127199 GCF_000412655.1 Myotis brandtii
GGGGATGGTGGAGGGATTGAGAAAAAAAAAGAGAACTTATGGACATGGACAACAATGTGGTGATTGAGTGGAGAGAGGGATGTGTGGAGGTAGAAGAGAGCATAGAGAGGATAAATGGTGATGGAAAAAATAAGATAAATATAAATAAATAAACAAACAAACAAACAAATAAATAAATTTCGCACTTTCATTACCAATTTACAGAGTAATGAGTTGATATAGTAGTCACATCCAGTAGTAGCAAATGAGGCATTATTTTTTCTCTTTTGTTTTCTTTCATTTTTTAAAAGTGTTATTATGGACTCATGAATTTTTATATATTGTATTTCAATCAGTTTGGTGCTGGATGAGACTGCTAGAGTTGTAGCAAGAAGCTAGACCAGGGGTCCTCAAACTACGGCCCGTGGGCCACATGCAAATACAAATATTGTATTTGTTCCCGTTTTGTTTTTTTACTTCAAAATAAGATATGTGCAGTGTGCATAGGAATTTGTTCATAGTTTTTTTTTAAACTATAGTCCGGCCCTCCAACGGTCTGAGGGACAGTGAACTGGCCCCCTGTTTAAAAAATTTGAGGACCCCTGAGCTAGACTAACAGCGGCTTAACCAAGTAGACATTTAGATGTGGGTGGTGGCAACATTGTTATTCAACAAGGATTCTGGTCTTTCTTTCCACTCTGTCATCCTTAGTGTCCTCTTAACTTGTCATGTCATAGTCACAAGATAACTGTTGCACCCCTAGATATTATGTTCATATTCAAGGTGTGGAGATGGGGCTGTGCCAGGGGCCAGCCAGAAGGCAGTGTTACAAAAACCTTTTCTAAAATTGTCAACAGAGCTGTCCTTATGTCTCGTTGGCCACATGTGGGTCATAGTGTCACCCCAGTTGTCAGGAGGACTGTGAAAGCAAGTATGTAGCAAAAATGAGCAGAATTGTCAACGTTGGCTTAGGCCAGTGGTCAGCAAACTGCGGCTCTTCCACAAAATACCGACTTCTGCGCATGGGCCACAAAGTTTCAATCGCACTGTACGTGCGTGCCCGCACGTGGTATTTTGTGGAAGAGCCACACTCAAGGGGCCAAAGAGCCGCATGTGGCTTGCAAGCTGCAGTTTGCCAACCACTGGCTTAGGCTATTGATGAGCCATTGCCTGGGGCAGTGCACATTTCCACCCCTGAAGAAAATTAGGTTTTTACTAATAAGAAACAAGAGGGGATTAACTAGTTATTCTTGCTGTAATATTTTTGGTAAAGCATGGAATGACTAGAATTTTAAAAATAAGCCATGTGTATATATTTAACTCAAAATTTTATATTAAAAGATTACGATTTGGGGCTTGACTTAATGTTTCATGATTAGTTTCATTGTCCTATAAAATTCATTTTATTATTGAACACATTTTGGTGTCCTTGAAATATTACCTAATATAACCCAATATGATGAGATCCCATACAACAAAAGGTTGAGGGTTCCATTTCAGGTAAGGGCACATACCTAGGTTTCAGGTTCAATCCCCGCTTTGGAAGAGTATGGGAGGCAACCAATTGATGTTTCTCTCTCACATCGATGTTTCTCTTTCTCTTCTTCTCTCTCTCTCTTTTTCTCTCTCACCACCCCTACAACCTTCCTCTCTCTAAAAATCAATTGAGCCCTGGCAGGTTTGGCTCAGTGGATAGAGCGTCGGCCTGTGGACTGAAGGGTCCCAGGTTCGATTCTGGTCAAGGGCACATGCCTGGGTTGCGGGCTCAATCCCCAGTAGGGGGCATGCAGGAGGCAGCCGATCAGTGATTCTCTCTCATCATTGATGATTCTATCTCCCTCTCCCTTCCTCTCTGAAATCAATAAAAAAAATATTAAAAAAAAATAAATAAAAATCAATTGAGGAAAAAAAAAACAAACCCCACCATATCCTTAGGTGAGGATTTTTAAAAAAAAAAAGAAATTTGGAAGTTAATATAATCTTTTCCCCCCTCCATATTGATTATTCCTTTGCTCTAAATAAAAATCAATTGAGGAAAAAAAACACAAACCCCACCATATCCTTAGGTGAGGATTTAAAAAAAAAAAAGAAATTTGGAAGTTAATATAATCTTTTCCCCCCTCCATATTGATTATTCCTTTGCTCTCTTCTCCACTTTCTTAGGGTCTCTCTGTGTTATCACTTCTTTTCTGTAGACCCTTCTTCTTCCAAACCATGTTCACTTTCTTAATTATCCTCTTCTTCCTTTTTTCTCTCTCCTTTTCTCCTAGCCTTACTACAGCTCTTCATTTTTTTCTGCTTCTCTTTAAAACGAACTAGAATAAAGCTGATTTTTGGTTGATAAGATCATATTATGCTATTAAATATCCTGCTTAGTCTCTTAATTTCATTTGGGTTATGTACTGTTGACTGCTGATTGTTAACAGGTTCTGAAATAATCACATTAGGTTAGCTGAGAAGTACATATCAAGCATTAATAGCTTCATGTTCCTGAATCAGAAAAGCCACTGGTGAGCTCTGAATCGAAACCAAGACAGCTAATATAATTCTTGCTTTTAAATTACATTATTTAATGTGATTCTTTCTTCCTTTACTACATGTAATCTCCCATGCAGCTCCATTAAGTTTTTAGTGTTTTAGGCCTGTCATGTATGTATCATATTGTGATGTATGCACACAGATATTATAGTCTTAAATATTTTGTCCTGACATATGCCTGTTATGTATAAGGTGTTATGAGTTTATTAATACCACTCTTGATAAACAAAATATTTGGATTTTAAACTTTCTCAATTATTGTGCATCATTAGGGGCTGTGCTTTTTAGTCTTAAAATTCACCTGAAAGTCAGCCTAATTTTATTTAATATGTATTCTACTGAGAGTGGTTTAAAGAATTGACCTGCTTTTTGTTAAAAATCTGTATCCTTCTTATGCTTTTTTTCTTTCTTTTTTTTTTTTTTAGTAGTAGGGATTATCTAAATAGTGAGAGATAACTGTTCTTTGAATTTTTGCTTAGTGACTTTGCATCTTTGCGCCTCTGTCTTGGGGGAAGCCAAGTGGGGGACCTGTTGATAATTTCTGCCTCTCCTTCCCCACGTCCCCCATCTTTTTTATTTGACTCTAGAGTTCCTTGTTGTTTGTTTTAATTGAATATAAAGTGGCAGCAAACTTTCAGGAAATATTGTAATATTTTGTTTTAGAAGAAATAAGTACATTGTTTTGGAAGTAAAATTTCTTAATCTTTGCTTGTCTTTCCAGTTAAAATCAGTTGAAATCAACTCAGACTTTATATTAGTGCATAAAGCTTTGTAAACCAAGTCATTTTTGTGGAATGTTGCATGGACTATAACAGCAGAATAGCATCAGCAAAATTTATATATTTGTCATTTTTCTTTCCTCAGCATGTATTTCTTTTCTTATATATGAAACCTAAAGAAAAATGATTTAACTGCTGAAGAAATATTTTGTTAGGAGAATAAGTAAAATGTGATTGTTAGTCTTTGTGATACAAGGATTATACAATCCTTTCAGAATTCTCTTTTAATCCTCACCCAATGATATATTTTTGTTTTCTTTTTAATTAATTTTAGAGAGAGAGGAAAGGAGAGGGAGAGAGAGAGAGCAACATCAATGTGAAAGAGAAACATCTATCGATTGCCTCTTGCACACACCCTGACCTGGGACTGAACCCACAACCCAGGAATGTGCCCTGACCGGGAATCAAACCCGTGATCCTTCGGTGCACGGACGATGCTCCAACCAACTGAGCCGTCCCAGCCAGGTCTCAGACTTTTAATATATCATCTACAGTGGAATCCTGGTCTTGTACATTTATGTAATTTTTGCATTTTATTTCCAGTTAAGTCAAATTCTATCTCTGCATTTCTAATTTCAGTGATGTTAAGCTCTTTAAAATCCTGTCAGACTTTTGACTTAATGCTGTATTTATGCTCACAAAGCTAATTTCATTTTAGCCTATAGCCTAGTAAATGCTAGAATATTGCTTGCTGTTTCTTGGATCAATCTTTACAGTAGTCTACAGATATATCTGTTCCATTAGCTCAGTGCCAGCTGTTGCTTTGGTTACAGTGTTCCTGTTTTGGCAAGCTTTTTTAGGGATCTTAAACAACTATGATAATTTTCTCAGTATGTTCTTGTGGGATTTTATTTTCCTCTATGTAATGTTACTAAGACCTTGAAAAAGAAAGAAAAATTACATCATATTTATTTCAAAACCAGGTGAAATAATTTTAGTTTAATAAATTAAGTGATTGTGCCATCTTCTGAAATGCTTTTGAAGCAGAAGTTTATCTTGATCTACTGATGAAATTATCCTTTCTACTCTTATTACATGGTCTTCATTACATTTTATATTACAATTTATGAAGCTGGGTAATTTCCTGTAAGGTTAAATGATTTGTTGAAGGTCACAGTGACACTTTGTAGAAAAATTATTCTTAGAATATTGACTGCCTCACTTAAAGAGAAGACATTGTCTGGAAACATTGCTGCCTTTGCAGTAGAAGTATATCTCTTTCTAGCATGGTATTTTTCAAATGTGTTTAGTCTGCCTGCTTTGAGATCTATTACAATTGTCAGAGAATATTTCCCATGTACAAAACTTGGTGTATCTGGAGATGTTTTAATGTCAGTTGTATCATGATGAATTGTTGTTACTTCCAGATGGCTCTCTGCATAGGAATTGATGGTAAATTTTAAATACAATCTAACAATATAACAAACTTCTGATCTTATCATTTAAAGGAGGAGGAAAAGTGAAAGGGTTGACCTAATATAAAGAATATTTAACTTTGTCTTTTATGAAATAAATAATAACTAAACATAATATTTGTTCCAAATGCATTGTCTTTGTGCTTGTCTTTGATAATTGGAAAATATTGTAGTAACTGCTCAAGTACCTCTAAAAGTGGTATATTTATATGTTTTCTGTTTGTTTTTCTATTTATATATCCATTTCCACTCTACCCACCCCCCACCTTTTAAAAGAATCCAACCCAAGTCGGAACAGCTCTTCAGGTTTTCCATAATCTTGGAACTTTGAAGAATACCATTACCAGTGTCGTGGATGGATATTGTGCCTCTATAGAAGAAAGTATCAATAATGCGTTAGACATCAAAGTTTTGACTCAGCCTTCCCAGTCAGCAGTGAGAGGTAAGGATTTGGTTTATATTTAACTTCTTTATTTATTTATAACCAAGAAGTCCTTTGAATAGTATATGAAATACTCAAGTTTCAAAGTAATTTAATGACTCATTTTTTAGTAGACAGAAAATGAGAGAAATTATGCTTCAGAATTTATTTATAACATTTTTGTGTAATCAGTTTTGAGTTAAACTGGCCAATTGGTATATTCAGAACTTCTAGATAAAAATCTATAAACTGTGACTTCATTTAGTTCAGAGGAAGCAGATGCAAGAACAAAAAAGGAACATATTTTTTTCTCTAAAATCCCTATTCTCACATGTACTTCTTATTGAGACAGAAAATAGTTTTTTAAGGAAATGCCATCTCTACCTTAGCTTTTTGGGCTTTCCTTATGATAATTCTGGTATTCAGGAGCAATAATGGTGAAGATAGAAACTGAAAAAAACACACACAACTTTTGGGAACATTACAACTAGAACAAAATCTAAAGAAAACTAGAGATAGGGAGACTCAAGGTGGAGAGGAGTAGCACTACATTGCCCCTGATAATGACATTCATCTATATAACACACTTCATAGATAGGAAAGACTACATGTTATGTGTACCTCTCACTGATCTAAGTAACCCCAATTCTGCATTTTTCTCCTTCTATTCCTTCTTCTCTCCTATTAATATGGATGAACTGTCTGCTCCTAGCAAAGACCAAGTACTCCACTTTTGTGTTAGATCCCATCATTCAAGGGCATTGCTTTAGTAGATCTCTTCTCTCTGCCACTTCATCAGTTTTTCCTTCTGTACATGTCTTTTCCATCACAGATAATCATGCTAGTGTATCTTCTGCTTAATGACCATCAAACAAATCTATCTTGACTCTGTTTCTTCAGCTTTACTACTCCATTTTATTTCCTCAGACTGCAGAAAATTTCCCCAAAGTGGTGTCTATATGTACTCTCTCCAGATTTTCTTTTTCTATTGAAGAAGCTACTTAGAGTTGTCCTAAAGAATAACATGTAAAATTAATAACAGAGTTCTTGATACATGGCTAACAGTAAAAAATTGTTATTGGCAGCCATTATTATATTTGCTATAAACATAACCTCATAAATAATTACACTAGATACAAAGAGCTAAAAAAATTTTATATCTTAAATGGGTTTTTGAAGGTTAGCACTAGCCTCTGAATAGATTTGTATTAAGACTATTTTAGGAGAGCTTTGAACAGAAATTGCCAAAGGAGATTTCACTCAGTTTTTCCCAGCAATTATTCTCAGAAAGGTTGATCTAATGTTTAAATTTTCAGGAGCAGTTTAATCTCAGTCCTTTTGTGTTGTAAAAAAATAAGGGGGAAAAATAAAAGCAGTTATTCACATGCTGTCAATCCTAATGTACGCCCTTTTGTTAAAAGAATAAAGAGTTTTAAACCCTTATTATCTTCTGTTAAAGAGTGAATACTGTGATTTAATGTAGAAACCTTAAGCATCAATTCTTTATATTTTTAAAAAGAATAATCACTTTTATTTTTAAAAATGTTACATTGGCAATATTAATGTTAATTCCCTGATCTTGTTTCTGATATTAATATTATGTAGTAGAATGTTCTTGGGCTTTGGAAATGCATTGCATGAAAGCATTGCATTCAAAGGTGTTGGGCATCATGTCAATATGTTATTCACAAATGATTCAGGGAAAACAACTTTCTTTTTACTATGTTTTCTAAATTTTCTATATGTTTTAAGATGGTTTTCAAAATTAAATATAACATTAATACAACTTAAGGGGAAAATGTTACCTGTGAGATATTTAGAAGTTTATAACTTAATACAAATAAGATAAACAACTCAAATGGAAAAACAGATAAAGACTATGAATAGGCAATTTAAAGAAGAACATATCTAATAGATGTGATAGATGTAAAAAATGTTCAGTCTCTTTTTGGAGGATGAAATAATTATTGGGGAAATGCAAATTAAATAAGATACTATTTCTCAGTCGTGAGATTGGCAAAAACTAAGACAGAACTAAGTGTTGGATGAGATCACAAACTCTTGTACTCTTAATTGTAGGAGAATGAAATGGTTCAACCACTTTACTCAATTGTATCAAATTGATCTGTAAGGTTTAAAATGTCTATATCATATGATTTTATTATTTCTCTTAAAGATCATACCCTAGAGAAACTATGGTATATATGTATAAGAATTTATTTTTATTTTTTATTTTTATTTATTGATTTTAGAGAGAGAGGAAGGTGGGAGGGAGAGAGAGTGAGAGAGAAAAATATTGATTTGTTGTTCCACTTGTTTATGCATTCATTGGTTGATTCTTGTATGTGCCCTGACTGGGGATTGAACCTGCAACCTTGGTATATCAGGATGATGCTCTAACCAACTGAGCTACCCAGTCTGGGCCAAGAATTTTTATTACGCTATTGTGAATAACAGTAGTGAAACAGTGAAAACAACTTTCCTTCAATAGAAAAATAAATAAACTGGTTTATTTATTAAGTAGACTACTATGTGATATTTAAGCTAATAAATTTCCAAATATAGATAATACTCAAAACCATTACATAAAGAGCAAGTTACAGGAAGAGATATATAGTATGAAGATATTTCAAGCTTAAGAACATAATAGACTATGCTATCTATACACTGTTTTATATATGTAAATCTTATATAATAAAAGGCTAATATGCAAATCGACCAAATGGCGAAACCACCAGTTGCTATGACACGCCCTGACCACCAGGGGGCAGATGCTCAACGCAGGAGCTGCCCCCTGGTGATCAGTGTGATCCCACAGGGGGAGTGCTGCTTAGCCAGAAGCCCTGAGCCCGGCACAGCAGTGGTGGCGGGAGCCTCTCCCACCTCTGCGGCAGCGCTAAGCCGGCAGTCGGACACCCCTGAGGGCTCCCGGACACCCTCCCAGGGCTCCCGGACTGCAAGAGGGTGCAGGCTGGGCTGAGGGACCCCCTTTTCCCCACCCCCCAGTGCATGAATATCATGCACCGGGCCTCTAGTATGTAGTAAAAGTATAAATATATGCTTTGTAATAATTCAAATTCAAAATAGCATTAGCTCTGGGGAGAGAGCAGGGAAAATGGGACCAAGAAGGGAGGGGTATACAGGGAACTTTATTTATTCATTCCTTTTTAATCCTTAACATTTTATTTTTTAAGACTTAATTTTTTTAGAGTAGTTTTAGGTCAGAGCAAAATTAAGAAGAAGGTAGCAGAGATTTCCCATATACCACTGTCTTTATAATAGTACATGCATAGCCTTCCCTGTTATCAACATCTCCCACTAGGATGGTCCATTTGTTACCAAGGATGAAATAATATTGACACATCAAAATTACCCAAACTCCATAGTTTACATTAGGGTACACTCATGGTAGTGTACATGCTATGAGTTTGGACAAATGTATAATGTCATATCTCCATTATACTGGTAATGTCATAGAATATTTTCACTGCCCTAAGAAACCCTTTGTTCATCTCAACCACTCTTATCCCTGGTAACCACTGATCTTTTCATTGTTTCCATAGTTTTGCCTTTCCCAGAATGTCATATAGTTGAAATTATATAATATATAGTATACAGTCATTTCAGTTTGGCTTCTTCCACTTAGTAATATACATTTAAGATTCTTTGATGTCTAGTCATGGCTTGATAGCTCTTTTTTTTTTTTTTTTTTTTTTGGTTTGTTTTTTTTTAGTGCTGATGAATATTTCATTGTAAGAAGGTACCAACATGTCCATCCACCTCTTGTTTGCTTCCAAGTTTTGGCTGCCTCCTGCACGCCCCCTACTGGGCATCGAGCCAGCAACTTGGGCATGTGCCCTGACCTGGAATCGAAATGGGACCTCTTGGTTCATTGCTTAATGCTCAACCATTGAGCCATGTGAGCTGAGCAGGGAAATTCTTAGTCATTGTTATATCAAATATTTCTTCTGTTCCTTTCTTTCTTCTTCTGGTATTTTACACCATTTGTAGTTGTCCCACTGTCCTTGGTTGTTTTGTTCTTTTTTTTTTTTTTTCAGTGTTTATTCTCTTTCCTTTAGTTTTTGAGGATTTTATTGCTATATCCTCACCTCAAAGATTCTTTCCTCAGCTGTCTTTATTCTACCAATAAGCCCATCAAAGACATGCTTCATTTCTGTTACAGTGTATTTTATCTCTAGCATTTCTTAGCATTTTTTCTTAGCATTTTCATCTGCTTGCTTAAATGGCTCATCTGTTCTTGCATGCTGTCTACTTTGTCTGTTAGAGCCCTTAGCTTATTCATGCTTGGTCTGATAATTCCAACATCCCTGCCATGTCTGGTTCTGATGCTTGCTCTGTTTCTTCAGATTGTGTTTTTCGCCTTTTAAAATGCCTTGTAATTTTTTCTTGGTAAAAGGAATTGTTGTAAAGAGGCCTTTAACATGGTGGTAAGATATGTGGGGAGAGAAAGCATTCTATAGAGCTATTGTTAGGCCCCATTCTTTTAGTGAGCCTATTACCTTTCTTCTGCGAACTTCACAAGAGCTTACATACATTATTTTCTCCTTTGGGTGGGCTGGAGTTGGATATTATGGTGGATATTACGGTTCCCCAGGTCAGTTAGTCTCTGGTAATATTCCAGCAGATAAGGCTTTGGTTAATTTGTTTCTCCTGAGAGCAGGCCTTGTTAAGGACAGAGTGCTCTGGCACATTTCAAAATGATTCTTTTTCCTTTCCTCCTCTGGAAGCATAAGGGGATTTTTCTCCACTATTTACTGTGGTAACCTACTCAGGCTCCTGAAGGTAAACCTCAATACTGTAGGGTCCCTCTGGAGTTTATAACTCTCAGAATTGTCCACACTGAGCCTCTAGCAATTCACCAACTACCATTCTGGTTTTCCTGCCATGGTACTGGTTCCCTCAGCGGTTTCTGCTAGGGAGGCTCTGCTTTGGTACGCAGCAACTCCCTGTATTTGCTTATAGGTCTTCCTAATTTGGGGGACAGTGGTTTGCCATATGTCTTCCCCTCTCTTATGGGTCCAAGAAGAGTTGTTGATTTTTCAGTGAGTTCAGCTTTTTCTTTGTTGTTAGGACAGAGTGGTACGTCCAAGCTCCTTACATGTGGAACCAGAAATGGATTGCCAATCAGATTTTTACGGCTCACATAGCTCATTTATTTTTTCTTTGATGTCTGAATGGTTCTTTCTTTACCTTTAATGTTCAGTCATATTTTTAGGATATATTTTGAGATTGAATGTTACATCTATTTTTTCTGAGTTTGAATATTTTCTCTTTTATAGAAAAGCTTACCTCAGTTGTACATTTCATATTGTTGTTTTTTTTTAGGAACTTTATGTACATAGCATATCTTATTTTCCATTTTTAGTATCTTCTTAATTATATTTTATATCTTTGTATTTTATTTAATTTTGTATGGTTTCCTCCTGCCAATTTCCCATGTCTGATTGTGTTTTCACCCTTGATCATTATTAATTTTTTTTCTAATGTGGTCTTAACCTTTGTTCTATATTCGTACTGAGAATGTTTTCTCTAATTACTTTGAGACAGTGGAAAATTAAGTAACCCTTCCTGTTGTTTCCTTTGGAGGTGGTTTTTTTTTTTTTTGTAACCTATGTTTATCATCACCTTTTCCTTTATTTATTTCCTCTGCCCTTCTCCACCCCAATATATGTGTTAGGTTTCATGTCGCTTTGTTTCTAATTACTGTTCATCCTTGGAAGGCACTGCTTGTTCCTTGAAGAGTAGTATGGGAATGGTTGTAGGAAGAGACCTGGGACAGTCCATAACTTTGAATTAGGTTTGTTGTCTGGTATTAACCAGTAAAAACTTGAGGCTGTAAAACAAATTAAAAGTGTATTTGGGATGTTAAAGGATTTTAAACCCAGAGATGCAGGTTTAGGTAGCAATCCAAACTGTGCTCTGGAGAAAACAAAGAAAGGTGTTTATCCCTCTTATAAAGACAACCACCACAAAATATAATTCATGCAAATGAAGGGTTGCTGGCTAGGTTAAAGGGAATTGGTTAGTTTCAATATGCAAAAAGGGAGGCAAAAACTGCAAGGAAGGAAGTAAAATTTATATACAGCAGTGATTTTCAACTTTTTCATCTCATAGCACACATAAACTAGTTACCAAAAATTCTGTGGCACACACAAAATATATTTTTTGCTGTTCTGACAAAAAACGGTATAATTTTGATTCGTTCACACCAGATGGCTGTTGTGTTGGCTGTCGTCATATTTTTATTGGACAATCTAAGGGAAATGAGGTCCACGGCCCTGACTAAATAGTGTGGTTATTGCACGTCTTAAAAATTCTCTCGGCACACCAGCATGCCTCTTGCTGCACACAGTTGAGAATCCCTGATATAAGGTCCTAGGGCAGTTGTTATTTCAGGATGTTTATGACTCCATCTTGAGCTGAGTTTAGCAAAATGTTTAGCAACTTACTAGCACAAGTACTAGTACTTTTTAAGTACCGAAGCACAAGATGTGCATAGGCCCCACTTCCTTAATAGCCTCCTGACTATTTTTTAAAATAGATTTTTATTGATTTCAGAGAGGAAGGGAGAGAGAGAGATAGAAATATCAATGATGAGAATCATTGATCGACTGCTTCCTGCACACCTCACACTGGGGATCTAGCCCTCAACCCAGGCATATGCCCTGACCAGGAATCAAACCGTCACCTCCTGGTTCATAGGTTGACACTCAAACACTGAACCATGCCGGCCATTCTCCTGACTCTATTTTTAAAATTACTCTCTTAGCAATAATACATCAATTTTTATTTATTTCTACCTTGTAATACTTCTTTTCTCAAATTTTTGTCTATTCTGGAACTTAGTGTGAATCCCAGTAAAGCCTTTAAACAATTTTTGTATGGAAATCTCATATTCTCTGCTTTTCTTTCCTTTTTTTTCTTTTTAATTTTTTTATCCTCACTCAAGGATATTTTTCCCTTGATTTTTAGAGAGAGTGGAAGGGAGGGGTAGAGACAGTGAGAGAGAAACATCAATGTGAGAGAGATATATCGGTTGGTTGCCTCCCCCGCTACGTGCTCTTGACAGGAATTGAACCCAGGTCCCTTCAGTCTGCCAGCCGATGCTCTATCCACTGAGCCAAACTGGCTAGGGCTTCTTTCTTTTTTCACCTCATTTACCTCTAATAGTCTCCCCAAGCTAGAGAGCTAATTCTTATACAATGTCATTTTCATTTTATTATACTAATTTCTCTTTCAGCTTTTCCTTCTTTGCCACTCTGCAACATGAACACATTACTAACTTCTTCCCTAGACCATCCATGTCTATCCATCTCAACTCTAAGCAAAGAATCATTGGATTCAAAATTCTTACAGTTGATTTTAAGAACAATTTGTTCTTTGTTAATGGCCTCAGATGTCAGCTATCTGGTCCCTTGCTCATTGTGATTTACCTACAGCATTTGGGATACATGCTTCATAATCTCACGGTTGAAGTTTTAATTTGTTGTTGGTTTATTGTTTTGTTTTTTAAGTTGACGTTTTGCTATACTTTGTGTTCTTATTTTCATTGTCTTTCAAGGGATGAGAGTAGGAAAATGATTTTATTCCACTATAACTGGAAATTACTCTTACGTGTTGTTTCTTTGAGAATTTCTCAGTTTCTCCTACCACTTTAATAAAACTTAGTTTATGACATTATTTATTTTGTTTCATGAGTCCTCCCAAGCTAACTAATAATGGCTTCTGTTTTTGTCTTAATTATTCTTTCTTCTTTTACATGGCTGTCTATGTTCATTGATTATTTCTATCATATTTATATCTTCAACGAGAAGTATTTAGCTTATGAGAATAAAAATCTTTAGGTACGAAGTTATAAGTAAGAAAAATAAAGTCTCTAGAAGTAATCAGGCCTGTGACTGTGATCTTGTTTTTCTGTATCTGTTTCTCCAAAATAAATATGAGCAGAAAATAGTATCTTCTTGTATTTCTGCTGGTATTTATTTTGAGAGTAATGAGTTGATGCATCCCATATTTCTTTATAATAAAACCAAGTTGTACATAGTCCAGGAATTTGATTAGTAGTTTTCATTTTCACAAAGATACTATATAGCCTTTCCTCACTATTACAAGTTTATATTCTATATAACATGAGACAGATTGTTTCAGTATTATCTCTCTATTCCTTCTATGTTTTTCCTTAATATTCTTTGCAAAACAGTGCAAATGATTTTAAAGATTAATTAGACCTAGATTTCAAACAGGAATTATGTTTTTAAGCAATATCTCTTTTCTACATGTTTCTCTTTTTTATTACTTTTCAATGATCAGAGTAGAAATCATCAAAGCATATCCTTACTAAAGGTACATGTAATTCTTTTCTAAACAGAATTGTTTAAAAGCTAAAGTAAAGCAGCCTATAAACACAGCCTCTGTTTTGTTTTGTTTTTCCCTCCGTAAATGTAGGATAGACTAATCGCTGATGAGCTCTTGTTTTTTAAGCTTAGTTTGGATTGAAATTTATACTTTTCAATTGGAGACTAAAATTCCTTCTTTTTATGTTGAAACATTTTAAACCTGTACAAATATGTGTGTGTGTGTTTGTAGTACATACAGTAACATTCTTAGATATCAATCTCAAGAAATTTAACAGATACATTAATATTACTTAATATGTAATTTATATTCAACATTTTTCAGTTGTTCTCAAAAATATTTTTATAACTATCTTCCCACCAACTTGAACCAATGAGGCATTATGCTTTTCTATTGGTTATCTTGTCTGTTTAACTCTCTTTTAATCAGAAACAACTTCACTGCCTTTTTTGTCCTTTATGGTATTAACATGTTTGGAGAGCCCCACAATCTGGATTTGTCTGGATTTAACTGACTGTTTCTTCATGATTACATTTAGGATAAACAAACTGGTGAGGTGGTGATGTGTATTCCCCATTACATCATATCAGGAAGCACCAAAATTATGTTAGTCTCTCTCATAATTGCTGATGCTAAATGAAATCACTTGGTTACTGTGGTGTATGCCAGATTGTTCCTTGCAGAAATACTCTTTTCTTTGTAATTAGTAAGTAATTGTGGCACATACTTTGAGTCCATGTGAATATCCTGTTTCCTGTAACATTTCTCCTGATGTTTTTGTATCCGATAATCTTTATCTCAATTAATTACTTTCCTAGTAGTTTCAAAATGGCAATTTTTTTCTAATTCTGTCATTTCATCTGCATTTATTACCTGACACTCTTCTGTAAACAGCACTTCCCATCCTTTTAAGCATGATTTTTCACTATGAACTCATGAATTATTAATCAGTTTTCTTATAATCCATTATGATGAGTATTATTTTGTTTCCCTTATTTATGCATTCATTGGTTGATTATTGTATGTGTCCTGACCACGGATTGAACCTGCAACCTTGACGTATCGGAGTGACGCTACAACCAGCTGAGCTACGTGGCTGTGTATGCTTTTTATAATAATATATAGTTGTTATAATTAGAAAATTTTATTTTTTTATATTTCTTTGTCACTCATATAAATAGGGGGACCCGGACGATCTACCATGCCAACTCCAGGAAACACGGCAGCTTTTCGTGCTTCCCTCTGGACCAATATGGAGAAACTTGTGGATCATATTTGTACTGTTTGTGGACAGGTAAGTATTTTTGAGAGTGAAAAGAACATTAATTATGGATTAACTCCTGGTTATTTCAAGTTCTGTGACCTTGGGAAGGTTTCTGTGAATCTCTGAGTATTCAAAATAACTACATTAGCTAATTATCATATACGGAAAGGCTCTGCCAAAATGCCATTTCCCTTCCCTTGCTTTTTCTGGTACCTACTCTGCATACTTGTTTCATTTGAAAATACCTAATTATATACATTTTCCTCTCTTCCCCTTTTTAGGTACAACATCTACAAAAAATATTAGCTAAGAAGAGAGATCCCGTTTCTCACATTTGTTTCATTGACGAAATAGTTAAGGTATGTTTAAATGAAAACATTTTTGTCTCTTTATTGAAAACTGCAGAGATAACGAGTTAGTGTTATCTGTGTTTATATCTTACAGAGAGGCTACATGTCAAATAGCTATAGGAAAATAAGTATATTTCTTGACAACCACAAATTTTTATTTTGCAATATATGTTTAAACAGGTTTGTTTATTGAGTAGTTTCTAGAAGCAATATTCTTTAATTTTTGAAATGCATATAGTAATTTCCCTTTTTTATGTAAATAATTCATTGTAAATGTCCTTTAAAGTTCCACTAAAGAATAAGATGGAACTTTTTGGTAAATAAGAGATTTAATTAGTGGTTATTATAGTGTCTTATAAAATCTCCACTAAAGATAGTAGGATCCATTCAGTTGCTAATTTTTCATAAATAACACATTACTATATTCATTTTCCAAATTCTGAAATCACTCTCCTATCATCCACTGATCTGCTGGCTGGATGACCAGTAAGAATTCTTTCTGGGCATGGGAAACCCTGACTACATTTTATTCATCTTTTTGATATGTTTTTGATAATAATTAATAGAATAACTGATTATTCACCATTAAATATTAATACCTGGGGCTCCAAAGAAAAAAATTCTCTAAGGTTCCAGTGTCATGGTATATGTAGTTTCCTTCGTAGTTTAAAATTTTAAATATTTTTTATATCATGTTGGGGATTTCCAAAACTACCTTCAAGTTTGGTGATGCATTAGGAGCATTCACAGCACTCAGCATATAGTCATGCTCGTGGCTATGATTTATTATAGTGCAAGTATATGGAGTAAAATTAGCAAAGGGAAATGTGCATATGGTGAAGTCTGGAGGAAACCAGGTGCAAGCTTCCTAGAGTCCTCTCCCCTTAGAGTTACACAGGACACCCTTCATTTCTCTGCCAATGAGTTGTGACATCAGACATGAAATGTCTTCCAGGGAAGCTCATTTTGAGCCTAGAAGACCAGGGTTTTCATCAGAGGTCAGGGCCTAGCACGTACCAAAACTCTAGATTTCCCAAAGGAAAGCAGGTGTTCAGCACACATTATTTGTACAAGCAGTTTATATGCAGTCAGCACTCCTATCAGTTAGAGAATCATGAGGATCCTCTCAAAATCCAAGATGCCAGGTAAGGACCAGTTTTGTAAGCAGGCATTTTTTTAAAAAAATATATTTTATTGATTTTTTACAGAGAGGAAAGGAGAGGGATAGAGAGGTAGAAACATCGAGGAGAGAGAAACGTTGATCAGCTGCCTCCTGCACACTCCCCACTGGGATGTGCCTGCAACCAAGGTACGTGCCCTTGACCGGAATCGAACCTGGGACCCTTGAGTTTTCAGGCTGATGCTCTATCCGCTGAGCCAAACCAGTTAGGGCTATGCAGGCATTTTTAACTACAGCAGTCTCAGACCTACTCTGTTAACTTTTTTCTGCACATATATTATATACCTACTTAAATTAACCTGCTTCATATTTGGCTTTTAATTATGTGAAAGAAACGATAAGATGCTTTTGCCAATTGGTACATAGTTATTAGTTTTTTACATTTCCTAGTAGATGGGATAACTAATATCGGGTCTTCATTATTATAGGCAAGCAACTGCACATGTAGTGTTAATCATTCATTTCTTCTTATTTTGGGCATCTTTCTACCCAAATTAATTTAGTCTTTAAATGGAGTGGCTTGGTTTCAAGCTTTTACTACCTAATCTTTTGTATATGTTTTGTTTCTTTTTAATAGTTTACTTAGTATTCTGCTAACAACATTAGAACAATTATAATGAACCCATTATACCCAAGAGAGTCTAAAAAATAAAAAAGGAATAGTGCCATTTAAAGAGGCTTATGTTTGTGATGTTATTGCATTGAGCAAAGTTTCAACATTAAAAACTCATATCAGCCTGGCCAGAGTGGCTCAGTGGTTGAGTGTTGACCTGTAAACTAGGAGTCTCGGCCCAGGTTGCGGGCTCAATCCCATGTAGGGTGTGTAAGAGGCAGCCAATCAGTGATTCTCTTTCATCATTGATGTTTCTCTCTCTCTCCCGCTCTCCCTTCCTCTCTGAAATTAATAAAAATATATTTTAAAAAACTCGTATCACTTCCCATCAACATTCAGTTATTATAGTGAATGGGCATTGGCAGCTTATGTGGATCAGGTTTTAAATGCCTGTGTATTATTATTGATTAAAAAGGATTATTAGGGCCCTAACTGGTTTGGCTCAGTGGATAGAACGTCGGCCTGCGGACTCAAGGGTCCCAGGTTCGATTCCGGTCAAGGGCATATACCTTGGTTGTGGGCACATACCCAGTAGGGAGTGTGCAGGAGGCAGCTGATCGATGTTTCTCTCTCATCGATGTTTCTAACTCTTTATCCCTTCCCTTCCTCTCTGTAAAATATCAATAAAATATATTTTTAAAAAAAGGATTATTAGGAATAGGGATATATGATTTTATCTTGATATATAGATATTAATTGTGCTATTAGGAACACATCAAGGTGTGAATAGGGCATAAGTGGCTTGAGTATAAAATAGAACAACCAATTATATTGGAAATACTAAATCTTAGGAACATAGTTTAAATGTGGAACCTTTTCAAAACTTTTCCTTAGTTAAGATAACTAATTTTGCTTCTGCTTAATTTAATAAATTTCCTGTAAATTTATAAAATTAGCTTATTATTTTCAGTTCATACTATAGTTTGAAAAGACACATTCATACCTATTAATCAGATTAATTATTTACGGCATTTAAGTGTGTAATATACTTTTTTCCTCTTCTATATTTTATGTTCTTTCTTTTCACCGAGAACAATATTTTATTTAGTCATTTTTATTTACAAATGAAACTCTGGGAATTTAAAATTAACACACTTGCCCGTGAGCTTCTTATAGACACCAGAAAAGGTTTCAACCTTGTATTCCACGTTGTTCTGCTGAGCTTTATCCGAATGAACCTTTATGAGCCAGCTGCCATCCAGTTTCATGTGGATTTTCTCACCCACAGTTTCACTGGGTAAACCAAGACCCCAGGATGGTATTGTGCACGGCTGTTAGGGTCCGGTTCCTGGGACTCTTTTGCTTATTCTTTGTCCGGCTTTGTTGAATTGACTTAGGCAGAATGGTAAAGACAATGTGCTTCCCACTTAACTTCTCCAACTTGCATACCAGCTGAACTTGTGTTTTCTGGAAAGACTTCAGTTGAGGAACTAGAACAAAGATTATCATAGCTTTCAAACAGCCACCAATTTCAGTTTCCTTGGTCGTTATTGGTTCAGTTCAGCTCCAGTAGCAGGGCCTTGAAGTCTGAGTTCATCTCCAGCCCCAGCAGAACCTGGGAGATGCTGGACTCGAACTCATCTGGCTTCTCACCATTGGGCTTCACGATCTTGGCACTCAAACTGAACATGGTCTTCTCCTTGGTGAACGCCCACCTGAGACAAGCTCTATACTGTATTTTCTATAGTTTACTTGAATGAGTAATTTCATTTTAAATTGGAATTTTAGACTTTATTTTTTACATATCAAAAGTCTAATTTTAGTATCTTTTAAAACAAGTTGAGTTACAGTATTACTATATAATCATCAATATTATTTAACATTTTGTTTGAAAGTGAATGAAGCAAATTATTGACAAATTATTCAGGATCCACATAGTCAAAAACAGGTTTTAGAGTCTCATCTATGGAATTAAGCCAGTTTAGCTATATGTGGGAGTATAGATATGATACTTCCATTTTCTAAGCCAGCAATTTTCATCATTGAACAGAATCTTGTAATCATGTGTGTAGGATGTATTAGGCTAAATTTGGTATGTGTTCAGCATTTTGAGTAGCTATAGTACTAATGAGAATTTTAACTATGAAAACTAATGTGTGTTTTTTCTTTTTTAGACATAGCAAATGATTTCATTATAGCATTCGAGACTGAGCAAAATTTTAGGACACCCAAATGTGAAATCTTTTTAATTTTATGAGAAAAAAACAATTTGTCTGTGCCATCTCAATATGATTTAAAAAATCAAGTAGCACCTTAGCCAGTTTGGCTCAGTGGATAGAGTGTCAGCCTGGGGACTGACGGGTCCCGGGTTCAATTCTGGTCAAGGGCACGTGCCGGGGTGGCAGGCTCAATCCCCAGTAGGGGGCATACAGGAGGCAGCCGATCTATGATTCTATCTCATCATTGATGATTCTATCTCTCCCTCTCCCTTCCTCTCTGAAATAAAAATATACATATAAATATATTTTAAAAAATCAAGTAGCAATAGTCAGTTAAGTATTTAACTCAGATATTATCTACAAAGATTCTTTATCTGCAAAGGTTAGATTTATGCTTTTACTTGTATAGGAACCAGATATTCTTAAGGGCCCTCTCACTATGGTATGCACAAATTCTATTGATGGAATTGTATTTTTTAAAAAAATTTAACATATAACATTCTTCTCCCCCTTTTTTTGTTTTTATAGAAAAGGTTTATATTGATGGAATTGTATTTTTTTAAAAAATTTAACATATAACATTCTTGGTATGCACAAATTCTAGATAAATTAGAAAAGCATCATTTTGAATGTACTATTGGGCCTGCAAAAAGTAAGAGAATCTCTGAGGGGCATATATACATATACATACACATATACATATACATATACAAACAGGTAAAGTGGTTGAAATTTTAGTGGGGATTTGTGAGGTATGTCATTACAAAACCTGGATTGCCCCAGGATCAAATGTTCATGTCAATGATAGGATCAGTCCAGTAGGTCTCTGGGGCTCTGAAAACATAGAAGAAGGCCCTGGCTGGTGTGGCTCAGTCGATTGGAGCGTCATCTAGCACACCAGAAGGTTGCAGGTTTGATTCTTGGTAAGGGCATATACCGAGATTGTGGGTTTGATCCTGGTGGGGGCACATATGAGAGGCAACAGATCAATGTTTCTCTCTCACCTTGATGTATCTCTCTTTCTCTGTCTCTCTCTCTCTCTCTACCTTCCTCTCTACATCTCCCCCTCTCTCTCTCAAATCAGTAAACACATCCTCAGGTGAGGGTAAACAAACAAATAAATATAAGAAGATAGAAGAATAAACCAGATAGTCTTGCACAAAGCTGATACCTGTGACAATGGCTAACATGATCCTCAGTAACAGTATTTCACTTTCACAAGAAACAAACGCAGATCGTCTGTGGAGGGAAGCATTTCTAGTTTAGCCATTAGGATTCTCCATGTATTAAGGTCAGCCAGATATGAGCTCACAGTAAAAAATCACCTAGCCTATAAATAAAGTAGAAGTATGACTGAGAGTCAGAAGGAAAAATAAAGACAATGCAAGACAGATTTTAGATTCCTAAAGAACTTTTATAGGACTTCAGAGTTTAGAATGATCTGCTGAAAACTTAAAATATTTCTACCTGATATATTTTAGAAATAGAAAAAATGGAATAAAAATGAGAAACAAAGTATTATTTCAAAAGACCATTTAGATAAAAAAGGAACCAAATAGAACATTTAGAAATTAAAAATGAAAGTATTAAAATAAAAAATTTAGCAGATGCATTAAACAGATATTAGCAGCCTAGCAGATAGAATTTATTAAATTATCCAGAAAATAGCATAAAGACATGGGTATGGAAAATATGAGAGAGTAAAATTTGTGGAGGATTAATTGCTGTTTTAGTATAAAACTAATTGGAAAAGGAAAGCCAACAAACAAAAAAAGAAAACCATATCATCTCAATATATGCAGGGAAAGCACTTGATAAAATCTAACATTCATTCCTGATAAGAACTTTTAGCAAACTAGGAATAGAAAGGAGCTTTCTCAACCTGCTAAAAGGCATTTATTAACAATGAAATGGTAAAATCATGCATAATGGAGAAGACTGAGTGCTTCACCCTAAAATAATATTGGAAGCCCCATATTTAATTATATCACCCAGAGGTAACATTTTTAAATTCACATTTGGAGATAGGTCTTCAAAAAAGTAAATTAAAATGGGGTCATTAGGGTGGACCTTAATCCAATATGACTGGGACCTTAATCCGTATGACTTCTTAATACGCACAAGAAGAGGAAATCTGAAACATACCGAAGGAAGAAAATTTGAATACACAGGGAGTAGACAGTTATGGACACTAGTATACAAGGCTTTGGATGGAAATAAATATATCCATTTATTTCTTCTCTGGATTAGTGCCTAGGAGTCTATTGCTTAGTCATATGGTACGTGAATGTTTAACTTTTTAAGAAACTGTCAAACGGTCTTCCAAAATGTTTGAACAATTTTACATTTCCCATCAGCAGTATATAAGAGTTACAGTTGCTCTATATCCTCACCAACACCAGTACTTGGTATGGTGAGTTCTTTTAAATTGGGTTTATTTCATATCTATCTGTGAAGTGTCTATTCAAATTTTTAGCCTATTTTTAAAACTCGGTTATCTGTTTTCTTAATGAGTTTTGAGTTTTTTAGACGTAAGTCCTTTATTAGATATGTGATTTGCAAATATTTTTGCCAGTCTAGGCCTTGTCTTATATTCTCTTATTGGAGTATTTTAGAAAGCAGAAATTTTTAATTTTTAGTAAGTCCTATATATCAAAATTTTTTTCTTTTATGAAAAGAGCTTTTGGTGTTGCATCTATGAAATCTTTGCTTATTCCATGGTCACAAAGTTTTATTGTTTTCTTCTATAAGTCTTAGAATTTCGGTTCAGCACTACTTGTTAAAAAGACTATTATGTCACCACTGAATATATGCCTGAGTATATTTTTGGACTCTATTCTGCACCAGCGATCTAAGTCTTTAACTTTTCACTAACCCCACACTTTCTTAAATACTGTAGTTTTATTAAAAGCCTTGTAATCGGATATTGTTAGCTCTCTAGTTTTGCTTTTCTTTTTCAAAGTTGTGTTGGGCTTCCCAGGTTCTTTGTATTTCTATTTGACTTTTGGAATCAGCCTGTCAATCTCTCCAAAACACCTATTGAGATTATAGATCAATTTGGGAAGAATGGACATCTTAACAATAGTAAATCTATCTACCCACAAGTAAGATACCTCTACTTATTTAGATCTTCTTTACTTTCTCTCAATAATATAGTTTTCAGATGTTGTTCATCTTTTAACAGATTTATTCATATTTCTTATTCTTTGATGTTACTGTTTATGGACTTATTAAATTTCAGTTCTCAATTACACATTACTAATTATATGTAAAAGTACTACAGAATTTTGTATATTGATCTTGTATTCTGTAATCTTGCAAAATATCACTTATTAGTTCAGGTCACTTTCTTGTAGATTCCATCAAATTATTTACATAGATGATCAATTCATCTATAAATAAAGACCATTTTCCCTTTCCAAACTGAAGTCTTTTTCTTATTTGTTGTACTAGGTGGAAGCCATTTTCTTGTTCATTGAATATTAATAGAATTAATGAGAGCCGAAAGAAATCATTGTTTTCTCCCTAATTTTAGGGGTGAAGCACTCAGTCTTCTCCATTATGCATGATTTTATCATTTCATTGTTCATAAATGCCTTTTAGCAGGTTGAGAAAGCGCCTTTCTATTCCTAGTTTGCTGAAAGTTTTTATCAGGAATGGATGTTGGATTTTTTTAAAAAGTACTTGGTAAAATTTCTGGAAGTGTGATTCTGTTTTAACAATCTCAAAGTACTTTGTCTTGATTTAACAAATGATATTTGAACTAATATTATCTCTTTTTAGTAGTTACTTTCTAAAATATGTACCCCAAGTTGAATGAAAAAATATTGTGCTCAGCTAAGTAGTAGTCATTCCAGTCTTAAAGCAAACAAAACAAAACTGTATCTATGTTTCAGGCCGTTCTCTTTTGTAATTGGCGAATTATATCCGACGGTTCTTCTTAGTCTGAGCATGCTTTGTCCATCATTTTGTTATGGTCACAGAAGTTCCTTTTTTATTTCAAAAGGTGATGATAATAATTGTAATAATTAACATTCATTGAGGGTTTATTTTATGTCAGGAACATAACTTTTTTTTTTTTTAATTAAATCTTTATTGTTCAGGTTACATTTGTTCCTCTTTTTTTCCCCCCCATAACTCCTCCCCTCCCAGTTCCCACCCCACCCTCCGCCCTCACTCCCCACCCACTGTCCTCATCCATAGGTGCACGATTTTTGTCCAGTTTCTTCCCGCATCTCCCATTCCCCTTTCCCCCCCAAGAATAGTCAGTCCATTCCCTTTCTATGTCCCTGATTCATTATAATCACCAGTTCATTCTGTACATCAGATTATTTATTCACTTGATTCTTAGATTCACTTGTTGATAGATGCATGTTTGTTGTTCACAATTTGTATCTTTACCTTTTTCTTCTTCCTCCTCTTAAAGGATACCTTTCAGCATTTCGTATAATACTGGTTTAGTGGTGATGAACTCCTTTAGCTTTTCCTTATCTGTGAAGCTCTTTATCTGACCTTCAATTCTGAATGATAGCTTTGCTGGATAAAGTATTCTTGGTTGTAGGTTCTTGGTATTCAGCACTTTGAATATTTCTTGCCATTCCCTTCTGGCCTGCAAAGTTTCTGTTGAGAAATCAGCTGACAGTCGTATGGGTATTCCCTTGTAGGTAATTGAGTCTCTTTCTCTTGCTGCTTTTAAGATTCTCTCTTTGTCTTTTGCTCTTGGCATTTTAATTATGATGTGTCTTGGTGTGGTCCTCTTTGGATTCCTTTTGTTTGGGGTTCTCTGCGCTTCTTGGACCTGTAAGTCCATTTCTTTCACCAGGTGGGGGAAGTTTTCTGCCATTATTTCTTCAAATAGGTTTTCAATATCTTGCTGTCTCTCATCTTCTGGCACCCCAATTATTCTGATGTTTGTACGCTTGAAGCTGTCCCAGAGGCTCCTTACACTATCTTCGTATTTTCGGATTCTTTTTTCATTTTGCTTTTCCGGTTGGGTGTTTTTTGCTTCTTCGCATTTCAAATCTTTGGCTTGATTCTTGCGCTCCTCTGGTCTGCTATTGGGTGTCTGTATAATATTCTTTATTTCAGTCCGTGTATGCTTAATTTCTAGTTGGTTCTTTATCATAGCATCGAGGGTCTCATTAGTTTTCGTGACTCTCTCCTCAAGTTTATTGACAGCTTCTAGCACATTTTTGCAAGCCCTCAAAATTGCGATTTTTAGCTCTATATCCTCCATTTCTGTCATGTTTTTTTGTCTCCGCATTTTTTATGCTTTCTTGGTGCACCCCCTAGTGGTCTTTGTGCGCAGTCTTGTTCTAGTTGAGCCTTGATTGTTGTAGTTAATACTAGAGGGATTTGACCACCAGGCCGACTGGCTGTGAGAATCAGCTGTGTCTGCTGCAGTGGGAAAACTTCTGTCCTCTGGGGGGGCGCTAATCTAGCCTTTGCCTGCGGCGATCCGGCAAATGGCTCTGCGCAGGGCTTGGGCGGGGCGGGCTCAACAGGGCGGGCGGAGGGAGCCGTTATGGTGCCCTCAGTCCTGTTCCCAGAGGCTCTGCTTCTCAGAACCCCCGGAACCGCTGCAAACCTCGGAGGGAAAGCTGCCTTCCAACTGATGCCAGACACTCCCGCTTCTCCCGTTTGGGTCCGAGTCCCCAGCGATTCGCCCGTATCTGGAGCTCAGAGTCTGAGACTCCCCCCTGACCGAAAACGACAACCGCGCTCTCAGCCACCAGCCCGCTTTGCGCGCGCACCTCCGCACCTGAGTTTTTTCCACACTGCGCCTCCTCTGAGCCTCGGTGTGCTGTTATTTTTCCTTCTAGTTGAAGAGTCTCTCCTCAGCCAGCCTTCCTGTGGTTCTGGGTGATGTCCGTTCCGTCTTTTAGTTGTATTTTTGAAGTGGTTGTTTGCAGCAGCAGTCTCCGGTGTTTACCTATGCCGCCATCTTGGTCTCTCCCAGGAACATAACTTTTACAGCCTTCTTAAATCTTCATAATTCTGCAGTGAAAATAAATAAAGAGGCAAAAAAAGGACAACAACAAAAAATCCTGCAATGCAGGTACTGTTATCTCCATTTTACAGATGGAAAGGGGCAGAGAATGAGTAAGCAACTTGCCCAAACTCACACATCTAGTAAGTAGAGCAGGAGGACTATTGTTTACCTGAACTTGAGATATGATCTATATTCCACTTTGTTACTTAATAATTCCATTGTTTGGTAGTTGCCTTAGAAATTTTAATTTCAATACATTGAAATACATTTTCACATTACATCTTATCCATTATAGTTTTTTAAAATTTATGAATAAATCTCTTTTTTGGGGTCACAGGATGGACAGTCTGAAATTTTATACACATTTTGGAATTCAGTTACTCAAGCACTTTACTCTCAATTTCAAGTGGCAACAAATTGTAAGTATACTATTTATTTTGCAAATTCACTTCTTTTTTTCTTTTTTATTGAATTTATTGGGGTGATATTGCTTAACAAAATTATACAGGTTTCAGGTACACAATTCCACAATGTAAATTCATTTTAAAATTGTTTAGTTACTTTAAAATTTAATGTCAAGAAGTTTTCCTCTATTAGTTTATAAAACATATTGTCATTTCTTAAGTTAGCCATATATTCAGTTTTATAAGCAGCAGATAACTTTTTTTACATTTTTAATATTTATTACTTTGAATAAAATTCTTCAAAGAATAAGTTAATTCTCCATAATTCAAGCATAGAGGAATTCTGTCTTAATTTTTCCTATGTGTAAAGGGTATAAAGAAATTGATGTTGAAGAATTTAGTTAATGCTTGTAGAATTATTTTCCTAACTAAAAAATATTAAAATATTTTCCTTATTGTTGAAAAAAACACACAATCATTTAGCCCTGGCTGCTATGCTCAGAGGTTAGAGCATTGGCTTGTGCAATGAAGGATCTTGGGTTCAATTCCAAATCAAGGAATCTCTCTCTTCCTCTCCCTTCCTCTCTGAAATCAATAAAAGTATATTTTAAAAAGGGGGAGGCAGCACCTGGGTTGCAGGTTCTATTCCAGCCTTGGTTGCGGTGCCTGCAGGGAAGCAACCAATTGATGTGTTTCTTTCATATCAGTTTTTCTCTTTCTCTCCTCTCTCCCTCCCTCCCTTTCACTCTCTCTAAGAACCAATAGAAAAAGTATCCTTGGGTGAGGATTAACAAAAAAAAAGAAGCAAAAGATTGAAGGAATGAACTGATGAAATACCTGTATCATGAATTAAAAGTTGCTTATCCAAATGTGATCCACAAAACTCTTAATTTGCTTTTGCCATGAAATAATTGTGCAGGATAGTTCTAAACAATGAAATATACAAACTAGCCAATACCTTATGAATGTTATTGTCTAATTACTGAATGTAAGAATATTGAATGAACCTAGGCTTTTTTAAGTGTTTTGAGAGTTTGTGTGTAGTTAAATTTTTATTCACAAACTTTGACTGAAAGTACCTAGTACATAAAAATATAGGGTGTCCCCTAAAAACTTATACATACTTTTCACCCATTATGAATTACAATGGGTTAAATCTGAAAAAAAGAAAAAAAGAACATTAATTGAGCTATCAGCTGTTAGTGTATATACATTTTGGGGGGACACCCTGTATTACCTAGTCACTGGCAACACAAGGTTGAATAAATCTCACTACCCACCTCCCTACTTCTATTTCTAGGGAAATATGCAACAAGGCTGTCTCCATACAAGAGGTCTCCATTAACGTGTGGCCAAACAAAACTTAAGCAGAGAATTTATTTAGTGCAGATTTATTTCGTTTACTTCTATAATCACACTACTCAGAGATACTTTACTACTAGTACATCTCCCTGCATTAGGTATCTGTTTTGGTCAGCTTCTTCTGAGATAATAATTCAATACAGTAAAAGTCACCAATTTTAAGCAGAAAATTCTATGAGTTTTGACATCTGTTTATATCCTTATTACCTCCATCACAATTGAGATATAGAACGTTTTCATCACTTCTGAAATTTTTCTCATGTACTTTTGTAGTTAATCTCCTCCCACCTTTTAGCTTCTGGCAACTATTGTCATATAAGTTAGCTCTTCCTAGATTTTCATTAAACTGGAATCATGCAGTGTGCCTTCTTTTATATCAGTACTAGAGGCCCGGTGCACGGCATTCATGCACTGCGGGGGCGGGGGGAGTCCCTCAGCCCGGCTGGCACCCTCTCGCAGTCCAGGAGCCCTTGAGGGATGTCCGCCTGCCGGCTTAGGCCTGCTCCCTGCCAGGGGTCCTTAGCACTGCCATCGAGATGGGAGAGGCTCCAGCCACTGCAGCTGCACTCGCCGGCCATAAGCCTGGCTTCTGGCTGAGCGGCGCTCCCCCTGTGGGAGCGCACTGACCACCAGGAAGCAGCTCCTGCATTGAGCGTCTGCCCCATGGTGGTCAGTGCACATCATAGCAACTGGTCGTTCCGTCGTTCAGTCAATTTGCATATTAGGGTTTTATTATATTGGATAATTATTTTAAGATGCATCCATGTTGTAGCATATATCAGTAGTGCATTTCCTTTTTATTGCTGATTTGTATTCCATTGTATAGATATAAACTACAATTTATCCACTCTTCAGTTGAAGAACAATTGGGTTGCTACAGTTTTGGGTTATTATGAGTAAAGCTAACTACAGTCATTTACTGACACATCTTTTTGTATACATATGTCTTCATTCTCTTGGGTAAATACATAAGATTGGGATTTCCTGATAATTTGATAAGTATGTGTTTAATTTTGTAAATAATTGCTAAACTATTTTCCAAGATATATGTACCATTTTACATTCCCATCAATAATTATGATAATTCCAATTGCTCTACATTTTTATCAGCCCATGATATTGTTAGTCATTTTAATTTTAGCTATTCTTGTGAGTGTTATAGTAGATTTTAATTGTGGTTTTAATTTCCATTAGCCTAAAGACTAATGATTTTTGACCATATTTTCACATACTTACCTACCATCTGTATATCTACTTTGGTTATGTGTTTGTCAAGATCATTGTCTTTTAGTTTAGTTGGTTTTTTAAAAGTTTATTGCTTATTCTATTATTAAGTATTAAAAGATCTTTATATATTGTAGACTCAGAGTTCTTTTTTAGATGGGTGTTTTACAAATATATCCCCCCCATCTGTGGTTTGCCATTTTATTGTCTTAACAATATCTTCCAAATGACAACAGTTTTTAATTTTGGTAAAGTCACATTTATTAATTTTTCTTTTATAATTTGTGGGAGTTTTTTTTATCGAAGAAATATTTGTCTAATTCAAGGCCAGAGGTATTTCCTCTTATATTTTATCCTAGAAGTATTACTAGTTTCTTTATAGTTAATTTGTGAATATGATACAAAGGTTAAGGTTAATTTCTATACTCTGCCTATAAAAATGTCTCCTAGGATTTTGATTAGGATTGCATTGACTCTACAGAGCAATTTGTGATGAATTGGCATCTTAACAATATTGAGTCTTCTGATCCACATTTGTGCTATATCTTACCATTGATCGGTTCTTATACATTGCCTCTTATCAATGTGGTGTACAGTTTTCAGTCTGCACGTCTAGCAAATCTGTTCTTAAATTTATTATGATTTCATGTATTTTGAATTTATTATTAATGATACTGTTTTTTAAATTTTTTCTTTAGAATTGTCCATTGTTAGAATGTAGAAATACATTTGATTTTTATGTACTGACCTTGTATTCTTGACTTTGCTAACCTTACTTATTAGTTCTAGTAGTTCTTGAAGATTTTTAAAATGATTTTGTGTATTGATGATGATATGGTCTACAAATACAAACAATTTATTTTTTAATCTAGCATCCTATTTTTTTTCCTTAATACACTGGCTGATACCTCTAATACAGTGTAGAGTTAAAATAGCTTCTACATTGCTTACTATCTTACTGAGATAGAATTCAGTTAACCTTTATATGATCTTACCTGCAGGTGTTTCAGTGATTCCCTTAACTACTCAGGATGAAGAAGTTCCTTTCTTTTTCTTGTTGTTTGAGGGAAAGTAGTTGATCTTTTTAATGCTTTTTTTTTGCATCCATTTAGATAATCAAATAGTTTTAGTTATTTTAATCTGTTAATATCATGAATTATGTTGACTTTTCAAGTTTTGAACCTGACTTACATTCGTGGATAAAACTCACATGGTCATGATTCATTATCCGCTTCACATGTTGTTGGGTTTAAATTGCTTTAAAAAAAAAAAGCCTTGGATCTTTAGTTTTCTTGTAATTTCTTTTTCCAGTTTTAGTATCAGGGTAATGAATACCTCAGAAAATATGTTGGGAAGTATTTCCTCCTCTTCAGTTTCTCAAGCAGTTTGTGTAGAATTAGTATTATTTTTTCCTTAAATCAATCTTTGGTCGAATTCACCAAAGAAGTTATATGGGCCTGGAATTTTCTCTGTGGGAAGGTTTTAACTACAAATTCAACTTCTTTCATAAGTATAGGATTATTTCAATTATTTCTTTTTGAATGAGCTTTGGTAGTTTATGTCTTTCAAAGCCTTTTTTTTTCAGTTTGTTGAGGTGTTCTGATTTATGGGAATAAAGTTGCTTTATGCTTCCTTATTACCCTTTGCATGTCTGAGGAATCTGATGTGATGTTCCATATCTCATTCCTGATATCATTAGTTTCATCTCTTTTTTCCTAATAATTATGAGTAGAGGTTTATTAATTTTATTCATCTTCTCAGAAACCAATATTTGGTTTCATTGATTTTTCTCTATTTTCTATTTTATTGATTTCTGCTCTTATGTATATTATATATTTTAATTTATTTGCTTTGGGTTTGATTTGCTCATTTTATTGTTTATTAAACCTAAGTTTAGATTATTAATTTAAACTTTGCTTTTCTAATTTAAGTGTTTATGCTAAATTTTTTTTCTACAGGCAGCATTTAGCTGCACGCTATTGTCACCTTATTTTCCCCCCCAAACATATGAAATGTTAAAAGAATAGTGAAATAACATCTATATATCTATGTCTTTGATTCAATAATTACTCAGAGTTGTTCAATGAAATGAGCATTTTTAGAGTCTGACATGTGTGCTTGAAAGTTAAAATTCATAAATTATTTTAGGAGGTAGTTTTTAAAATATTCAGGTGTAGTATTATATAAATACATTTTTACTAGTTCCTAACTTCATGATGAAAGTAATGGGTTTTCATGAGACCAGTCATCATCATGAAGTTTTCTTCACATTGTAAGCTGATTACTAATAAACCAGTAAGAAAATACAAGAGTAAATATGCCTACAAAATATGTAAGCATAATTACAAAATTTAATA
This sequence comes from Myotis brandtii, assembly GCF_000412655.1. Taxonomy (NCBI): domain Eukaryota; kingdom Metazoa; phylum Chordata; class Mammalia; order Chiroptera; family Vespertilionidae; genus Myotis; species Myotis brandtii. Next base: position 125,254 of record NW_005356259.1, read on the forward strand.
AAACCTCAGTTTTTAGAATAAAAGAAAGCAAATGTAAAAGTCCATTTATGGCTGTTGCAATGTATCTGTTCTCAGGCATTCATTAAAACTGTATTTTATCACTTTAAAAACCTTTTTAAAATCTTCAAGCTGTTATAGTCAATATTTTATTTCTTGAATTAAATTTAGTTTGTACTTTGAATATCTCTTCTCTCAGTGAGACAGGAATGTACCAAAAAATAGCCTTTAGCATACTTGAAAATGTTAAACCTTTAACCATTACACCTTCCAGTATTGTTTATTTAGCACATTTGACCTATCACATTTTTTAGTAGAAATTGCCTAATGTAAACTTCATTTCAACAAGTCGTACACATATTAAGAAAATGTAACTCTAGGGAGTGAAACTAGAACAGAAATGCACTTACCACTAATTTGATCACCTATGTCAGTTCTAGGTCTGGTCAATTGGATTTTCTTCTCATTATAGATACATTTTTTTTCCTACTTTTCTGCATGACTAATAATTTTGACTGAGGTTTTTGATTAAATTTTGATTTGAATTTTACTTTGGTAGTGAATACTTTTATTTCCTTGTAAATATTCTTATTCTGGATACTGTCAAGTTACTGAGAAACATTTTGATCCCTTTGAGTCTTGCTTTTATGATTTAGTAGCAAAACCTTAGCCGTGTTTAGGGCTAATTATTTCTCACTGCTGAGGCAAGACTCTTCTTGGTACTCTACCAAATGCTGAATTTGAGATTTTCCAGCCTGGCTTTTGGGAACAGGTCTCTGAAGTTTTGTGTAACCGGTATAGTCTCTCTAAACTTTGCAGAGTTTTTTTCTCCCAGACTCTGGAAATTTCCTCACGTGCATGTGCTGATTAGTATTTAACTGGATACTCTCAAAGGGAACCATTTGCAAGTTTCTGCAGTTCTTTTCATGCATCTCTCTCTTCTCTGGTATTATGTCCTGTGTACTCTAGTGGCTTCTGTCTTCCTGGTCTCCTGGCCAGTAAGGGTAGATGGGTCTCTTTCCCTTCCTGTGCCATAGCCAGCCACTCCTGCTATGAAATTAGCTGTGGTGATTGTAGGGTGCACTTCCTTTGTTTTTGTCTCAGAAGGAATACTGTCTTTATTGCATGATGTTAAGTGTGTTTTGCGTTTTGATTGTTTTAGATAGAAGGGTAATTCTGGTCCCCGTTACTCCATCTTGATCAGAAACAGAAGTTTTAAGAACAGTGATTAAAAATGTAACTGATCCCTCCCGGTCTGGGACCCAAACCAAGGTCCTTCTGCCCAGTGCCTCTTGCACCAATAGAATGAGATGGAGTTTGGTAAAGTGGATCAAGGAATGGAGAAGGGTGAATTCTTGCTCTAAAAGCACCTTCTCCCTGAGTTGGGGAGGTTTGGGAGCCTGTAAGGGGTTCAGAGTAGGTAAGTGGGATCAAGGGCAATGATAAGGGTGGCGAGTTCTTAGAAAAGGTGTGACAACTTCTAGGAAAAGTTGGGGTATGCACAGTCCTGAAGGCTCAGTTTACACATGGCACCAATTGTGCCTAGCAATGTGCATCTCCTCCTCATCCCCCAAACCCCGCCTGGTTTTTAGTAAGTTAATGAAGACAAGTTTTCCAGAGAGTCAAAAGGGGGAGGAGAGGTTCTGCTTCCAGCAATCTGGAGCTGGCTGGTTCTGTGGTTGTTACCCCATTGTCTCAGCAATATCCTTCATACTTCTCTCTCTTTTTTAAAAATTTTTATTCATTGATTTTAGAACAAGGAATGTGGGTGGAAGGGAGAAAGAGAAAGAAAGAAACATTGATTTGTTGTTCCACTTATTTATACATTCATTGGTTGCTTCTTGTATATGCCCCGACCCAAGATCAAACCCACCTTGGTGTATCGGGATGATGCTCTAACTAACTGAACTTTCCTTTTTTCTATCTTGCATTTGTCCCTTTTTAAAATA
>NW_005356259.1:127210-168905 GCF_000412655.1 Myotis brandtii
TTTATTTCAGAGAGGAAGAGAGAGGGAGAGAGAGAAACATCATTGATGAGAGAGAATCATTGATTGGCTGCCTCCTGCATGCCCCACACTGGGGATCGAGCCCACAACCCGGGCATGTGCCCTGACTGGGAATCAAATCGTGACCTCCTGTTTCATAGGTCGACACTCAACCACTGAGCCATGCTGGCCAGGCTTGCATTTCTCCTTTTTAAAAAAATTTTTCCCCTGAGTTAGAAACCTATTCAAATTGCCTTAATAAAACTAAAAACAAAACTAGAGATTTTCTCTTTAGTTACTATTTAATCTCTCCTCTTTTTATCCAAACTTCATCTTCATTTCCATACTGTTAATCTCTCAAGTAGGTGCACTATAGTTATCTTCCACCATTCTATTGAAATTGTCCTCATTAAAGTAAGCAGTGACCTACCTCTTAATTACCAAATCCAGTCATGCTTTTCAGTTCTTATCTTATGGGACCTATCTGGCTTGTGTAGTCAAAGAAACTACTGAGAAGAAGTATAATATTTTTAAGCAAAAATCTCTGATATTTCACATTCTGAGTGGTCTGTTACTACTAATAGCATTATTATTTTAGTAACTACCTTTGTGAGAACTCCAAAGTTAAGTTGTTTGTAAAGCAGCTGCCATTTATAAAGCACATACAGTCCCTGATGTGTACTATAGTACTTAAAATTATAGACACAAAATATTAAGAAAATTCAACCATCTGTAGAGTGAAGAGTCTATACAATGTAACAGATTGTCTAAGTAAGTAGTATTTTGGAAGAAAATATCTCAAGGGAAATTTTTCTAGCTAGGAACATGTTCTTTCTGATTATAAATGTTCATGTTTAGAAAAAGAAGATCTGGATATAATAAAATATAATCCAGGGATTTGACAAAAAATGAATGTACTTTATTCAAAAGATGAGGAGCCTGAACCTATCACAATGAAGATTCAAAATATTCCGTATATGAAATCTGCTGCTTTAATTATCTTTGGGTGATAGTTATTTCCAAGATGATTTCTAAGCTTTGTGTCTGTTAGTTTTCTGTCATAATTTCCAGATAATAATATTTATTCACCAACCTGATGCTTTTTCTGCATTTATTTATTATGATCACATGCTTTTCATCTTAGTTTGTTAATATGATGAATTGTAACCAGAACCAAGGTTTGACTGCCTGCCACTACGAAAACCAAACTCGTGAGACAGATGCTAGTGAAAAAGGAAAGGGGTTTATTGGAGTGCTAGCATCTTGAGAAGATGGGAGACTCTTGTCCAAAGCCCATCTTAGCATCTCAGTGCAAGCAGGGATTTTTATAGCGAGGGGGAGGAAACGCAGAACAAAGAGATCAGGAGGAGGGGCTGTGGACAGGCAGGCAGTATCCTTGCTGGTCCAGATACGGATCTTTAGTGTCAGTGTGCTTGAACTGGTGAGTTCTAGCCAAATTCCTGCAGTTGGGTAACCTCTGTCAACTGAAGACATGGTTAAGGCCATTTCTTATACAAGCAGAAACTGGAACTGCTGGTGCCTGCAATCTTCCTATATAATAAAAGCCTAGGTGGCATTGCGCGATGTCACAAGATGGCCGCCCCACGTCATCACAAGATGGCCACCTCCATGTTATCACAAGATGGCTGCCACAATATGGCCGGCAGGGGAGGGCAGTTGGGGGCGATCGGGCTGGCAGGAGAGGGCAGTTGGGGGCGATCGGGCTGGCAGGAGAGGGCAGTTGGGGGCGATCGGGCTGGCAGGGGAGGGCCATTGGGGTCGATCGGGCTGGCCTAAACCGGCCTTCGCACATCCTCCGAGGGGTCCCAGATTGGAGAGGGTGCAGGCCGACTGAGGGACATCCCCTTCCCTCTGTGCATGAATTTCACGCTCCAGGCCTCTAGCATATAATAAAAGGCTAATATGCAAATTGACCGAACAGCATAACGACCGGTAGGCTGCAGGGAGCAGGCCTAAGCTGTCAGTCAGACATCCTCCAAGGGCTCCTGGACTGCGAGAGGGCGCAGGCTGGGCTGAAGGACTGTCCCCCCATCCTCCCCCCCCCCCCCGACTGCACAAATTTCATGCACCAGGCCTCTAGTATGCTTATAAGGAAACTGTCAGTATAGGTCAGTTCCTTTTATCTGTTTGTTAGTACGTTTTATTCTAATTCCATTTCATGGTTTGTCAGAGTTGTATAAACTTTTATTCCCTGTTACAGAGTCACACTGATTGATATTAGAGTTCTTAGGATAAATCCCTCTTGGTCATAATATATTATTCTTTTTATATATTCATGGACTAGATTTGCTGAATTTAAAAAAAAATCCTCACCCAATAATATTTTTCTATTGATTTTTAGAGAGTGGAAGGGGGTGGGGGGCGGTGTGGAGAGAAAAACATTGATATGAGAGAGACACACCAATTGTTTGTCTCCCGCATGGGCCGTGACCTGTGCCCGGGATCAAGCCTGCAAACAAAGTATGTGCTCTTGACTGAGAATTGAACCCACAACCCTTTGGTCTGCAGGCTGATGCTCTAAACCCTGAGCCAAGTTGGCCAGGGTCGCATTATTTTATTTATTTTAAATTGCATTTATTGAGGTTACATTGGTTAATAAAACTATACCAGAATTATTTAAATGGCCTCTTTGGAATACACCTTTGGTTTGACCTGTATTGTAAGCTGTTTGTCCCATCATCTTCATATACAAAAGAAACTTCTAGCTACATTTTGTTTTGTCATTTATCTAATGCATTTATTGTTTTGCTTGGCAGCTTCTATGTTTTTGAAACAGGCATTTGAAGGAGAATACCCTAAATTATTGCGTCTTTATAATGACTTATGGAAGCGTCTTCAACAATACAGCCAAAATATTCAAGGAAAATTTAATGCAAGTGGAACCACAGACCTCTATGTTGACTTACAACACATGGAAGATGATACACAAGACATATTCATACCAAAAAAGCCAGATTATGAGTATGTTTGTTTAATCAAACCTGTTTGTTGGCATGTTAAGATTTTGTCTTAATCTTATGCTGGAATAGGTTCCCTGGTAGGGAAAAATTGAACATATGCAAAATTAAACCTGAAAATCTCTTAGATCACTCCTGTTTAGGAGCCACATTGGAAAACAACATACATCTCGAGTTTAGAGCAGCCACCTTTTCCTCCTATGTTGAAAAAGAGTATTATTTTAAAATTTTTATTTGCGTACCAAATCAATTGATTTGCACACCTTTAAACACTAGAATCATATTTATAGTGAGGAGGCTGACTCAGATAACAGATTGTTATCACCTACCTTGTAAGAAAAATGTTGGATTTTTCACGGGTGATTTTAAATGTTTGTTTTTTTCACTTAAAAAAAATACTATGGTTGAATTATATCTTGGTCAGAGACACATAACTGGGTTACAGGTTTGATTTCCAGTTCCAGTTGGGGTGCGTGCAGGCAACCAATTGATGTGACCCTCTCACATCGATGTTTCTCTCTCTCCTTCCACTTTCCCTCCCTCCCACTCTAAAAATCAGTTGAAAGAAAATCTTCGGATGAGGATTAACAACAATAACAAAAAAAATACAGTTTAGAGGGCAAGCCAATAAATTAGATTTGAGAGGAAAAGAACCAGGGATATACTTGAACAAGTTTGGGAGAAGACTGTTAAGAAGGGAAGACGTTTCTTTCATGGAATAGTGCTGAATTTACTTTTGAAACTGTTGAATTGAAGATGCAAATAGAGTTGTTGAAAAGGTAGTTGAATGTGAATCAAGGCTAGAAATACATATTTGGGAGTCATCATTATAACCATTTTTAAAAATCATGGAATTGGAGGAGATTGCATAGGGAAGATATATATAAAGGTAAACGAGAACTCTGGCCCAAAACAGGTTCTCCAAAATTCATAGATTGGCCAGAGGGATGGCGGCTAAGCAAGAAAATGATTATAGAGGAGAAAAACTCACAGTAGTGTGGGACCCCAAAGAATGAATTTCATTTAACTTTAAGGAAGATCAGTTAACTGTGTCATATACTACAGAAAAGTTGAAGATGAGGACTGATAATTGATTTCTTAACATAGCAAAATAAAGGTTTTGGAGGCCTAGATGTGGAATGGTAGATACAGAAGCATCATTAGAATTGATTAATGACACAATAGGAGAAGATCGACTTCTGAGTGGTTAGTACTCCACTGACCCACTCTCCAGTGAAACTGGTTAGGACTAAAAATAACAATGTAAAACCTCTGGAAATGGTCCTAAAAGCAAACAGCAAATGACAAATCATTTACTCGAAATCTATGAAAATTCAGTAAGAAAGAATTTATTGAAGAGCCTGTGATATTTGAGCCAAAACTGTTTCCCATCTCAGCAAGGCACACACTCTACTTGAGACTGCAGCAACAAAGAACAAAAGGCTCCCTTTGCCCTGTCAACTTGATAAACTTCCAGATCTTTGGAGAATTTTTATAAGAGTTTATTTGAGCCAAATTGATAATTGATAACATATGCCAGGAAACAAGATCTCAAATGCTCTAGAGAATAACAGATTGACAGTTTCTTTTATGCATTTGAAATTAAGGAGGGGATGTAAGGAGGATTGGAGAAAGTAGGGTGGGCATTAGATTACAGGATAGTTAATGAGATTATGTGCTCTCTTGAGGGTTGATACCTCCTTTTGAGGGGTGCTACTTCTGGTATTTCAGAAATGTGTTAACCTAGAAAAATGGACAGGGCTGGTTTAAAATGTTTCCCCAAAGAAGTTATAGGCCTAAGGCATGAATACTCACCATGACCAGCCTAATTAGGAATTAATGATCAGAGTACTCTGTGAGATTACTTTCCATAGAAGTTCTTTTTTTCATCTACAGCCCCCACCTCCCAATTGCAGGGCTCATCCTGCTAACAGCTTCCCATAGCTGAGGCCAGTTTCAGGCAAATGAGATCAAGAAGTGTGCCCAGCCCTAACCTGTTTGGCTCAGTGGACAGAGCATCAGCCTGCGGACTCAAGGGTCCCAGGTTCTATTCCGGTCAAGGGCATGTACCTTGGTTGCGGGCACATACCCAGTAGGGAATGTGCAGGAGGCAGCTGATCGATGTTTCTCTCGCATCGATGTTTCTAACTCTCTATCCCTCTCCCTTCCTCTCTGTAAAAAATCAATAAAATATATTATTAAAAAAAAAAAAAAGAAGTGTGCCCAAGCACCACTCAAGGAGTGGCAACTCTACCTTATTGTGGTACCATGAAAATACTGGAGTCTTAATAAACCTTCCCCTGGCTTTTGAAATAGTGGTTCGTGCCAGGAAATGTAGGCTAAGAGGACCTCAGGATGCTTCCCTGCTTCACTAGAGTAAGGTGTTACTTGAGACTTTTTCTTAAGACAGTTTAATGCTGTCCAGAATCTGATGTCTTAAGGGCTTAATGATTAAGGGAGTGGATGGATAGAAAGGAGAAAGTGTCATGTTAAAGAAATGGAGTTTCTGCGCAGTTACAGATTTTATTGAAAAGCTAGAGGCCCAGTGCACGAAATTCATGCACTGGAGGAGGAGGTGTCCCTCAGCCCAGCCTGCACCCTCTCTAATCTGGAACTCCTCGGGGGATGTCCGACTGCTGGTTTGGGCCCGATCCAACAGGGATTGGTCCTAATCGGGCAGTCGAACATCCCTCTCACAATTCGGGACTACTGGCTCCCAACTGCTCACCTGCCTACCTTCCTGATTGCCCCTAACCACTCCCCTGCCAGTCTGACCGACACCTAACTGCTCCCCTGCTGGCCCGATTTCCCCAACTTCCCTCCCCTGCTGGCCTGATCGCCCCCAACTGCCCTCCCCTGCTGGCTTGGTTGCCCCTAATTGCCCTCCCCTGCAGGCCTGGTTGCCTCTAACTGCTCTCCCTTATTAGCCTGGTTCCCCCCAACTGACCACCCCCCCAGGCCTGGAGCAGGCCTGGTCCCTCCCAACTGCCCTCCCTCCCCTGCAGGCCCAATTGCCCCCAACTGCCCTCCCCTGCCGGCCATCTTGTAACCACATGTTGGCAGCCATCTTAGGGTGTGATGGTCAATTTGCATATTATCTCTTTATTATATATAAAATAATATAACATTTATATTATCTAGGAAGCTCTGTAAACTCCAAGTAGGATTAATTCAGAAAGACCACAATAGACAGGTCTATTCCATACTTAACTCATTTAAATTTTATTTATTTATTTATTTAGTATCACTTTCATTAGCATGTAAACTTTGAGGACAGAATTTTTGAACTGACTTCACAGCTACATTTCCTACATTTAGGAAGTCCCTGACAAATTGTGAAGACTTAATAGTATTTGTAGGAGGGAGGGAAATAGAGGAGAGTAGGAGTGTGGAAAAGTTCTCAAGCTTAGAGATCTTAGAGTTGCAGCAGATCAAAATGTTGGCTCAGACATAAGGAAGCTCCATAGTAGAGGTAAAATAAAGGTAGATAGATTCCTGGCACAGAACAGAAATAAGTGAAAAAAGTTACCTGTTTGACATTGTAGCCTCCAAGGATCCTTAGAGCATTGGAGAGCAGGAAGAGTGTTAGGGCTAACATTTCTGTGGAAGAGGGAAGATGCTTTTTTTTTTTTTTTTAAATTGGGCTGACATTGGTTTATAGAATTAGAGGCTTCGGGTGTACAATTCTACAATAAAGTACTTCATCTTGTATGTTGTATATTGCATTGTGTTGGGGAAGACATTTCTTAAGGTTAATAAATGACAGAAGGAAAAACAGAAGACATTTAAAGAGATGTCATAGACTTCAGTATAGGATTACTTCTAACAGATTTAGGCACTAGTTCTTCACTTTTCCCATTGTGGTCTTTCTGTCTTCATCTGTTATACTTTACCTGCATATTTCTTTTTTTTCATCCTTACCTGAGGATATTTTCTCCCATTACTTTTCAGAAAGAGTGAAAGGGAGAGGACAGAGAGAGAAACATCAATGTGAAAGAGACACATCGACTGGTTGCCTCCTGCACGCACCCCGACCAGGTGTTAGGGAGTGAACTGCAACACAGGCATGTGCCCTTGACCAGTAATCGAACCTGCGACCCTTTGGTGTCGGGGGCAACTCCAACCAGTAAGCAACACTGGTCAGGGCAGCCTGCATATTTCCTTACTAGAGTGTTAAGCATTTTAAATCTGTATCTTCCCAGCACTTAAAAAGGGCCTGGTACACGGTATTCCCAGTAAATATGTGTCGAGTGAAATACTTACTGAATGAGAAAGTATCAAGTGATAACCATGGAATTATGACACAGAGCCAAGAGCATTCTGACATCTAGGTCTTATCAGTTGTTCAGAAAGAGTGGGAAAGGAGAAAGCCAGGCTTTGTATACATGAAGGAGCAGGTCATTTGTTTTCAAGGTTAATATTTAGGATGAAGGGGGATTTATTTAAGAAAAAGAAAAAGACAGTGGCAGGGCAAAAGAGAATGGTAGGGCTGGTAAAAGGGTCATAAACAGGGATGATGTGAGAAGTTAAGGAATTAATTATAGGAGTAAGAAAGCAGACAGAAATAATGGTTATAAACATTTGATAATAATTGTCAGAGGAAAACTCTAAGACTCAATAATTGGACTGCTAAATGAAAATCAACACAAATAATTGAAGGCATAGGAAGAGTACAGAGGAAAAGAAGTGTTTAATAGGTTACATTTTCATTTGTGAAGAATATTGTAAAACAAATTAGCTTAGAACTCCAGTGGGGAGTATTTATGTGATTGTAGGACATTAACAAATACTTTTTATTTTCTCCTCATTCTTATTAGTAACAGTTTGGGCATGGGAAGGCAGATAAAAACCTAGACCTGTATGTATACTTCTCTGCCAGTCAGTGAGCTTTATGGGAGGTGCCAGCTATGGGTGAAAAGGATTGAGCGAGTGCAGCAATTTTCAACCAGTGTACCGCAAGATTTTTTAATTTTTCATTTTTTTAAGGAAACCTCTAGAGTCTTTTCTTTTTTTAAATTTTACTTATGATTTTAGAGAGAGAGAGAGAGAGAGAGAGAGAGAGAGAGATTGAGATTAACTTGTTGTTCCACTTATTTATGCATTCATTGGTTGATTCCTGTATGTTTCCTAACCTGGGATCAAACCTGCAACTTTGACATATCGAACCACACTAACCACTGAGTACCCAGCCAGGGCAACTGCAAGAATTTTTTTTTTTAATTCTTTATTAGTTAAGGTATTACAAATGTGTCCTTATCCCCCCCATGCAAGAATTTTTAAAACATGCAGTACCTGACTATTTAGTCAGGGACACTTACCTCTTTTTCCTTAGATTGTCAAATAAAAAAGTGACAACAGCTCACACAAAATAACTGTCCGGTGACAATGCCCTGTCTTGAACCATAAATATATAAGTCATATAATAGAGTTGCATCTTATTGGTCATGTTGCATAATAAGTTTGCATCTGATTGGTTAGTTCTTGGTACCATAAATCCTTATATATAAGTACTAGAGGCCCAGTGCACGAAATTCATGCACAGGAGTGGGTGGGGGTCCCTCAGCCCAGCCTGCACCCTCTCGCAATCTGGGATCGCTGGCTCTTAACTGCTGGCATGCCTGCCTGCCTGATCTCCCCTAACCACTTGCCTGCCTGCCTGATCGCCCCTAACCACTCGCCTGCCTGCCTGATCGCCTCCAACTGCCTCTGCTTCAGCCCCCGCCGCTGCGGCTTTGTCCAGAAGGACGTCCGAAATGATGACTGGAAGGTCATTTGGCTGTCCGGTCTAATTAGCATATTACACTTTTATTATTATAGATAGGCATCTGATATTTTTTAAAGTCACTTTGGAACAAAAAGTGCAGGTAATTATTATTATTATTATTATTATTATTATTATTATTCTTTTTTATAAATCAATAAAAGTTATACCTCTGTTTTTTTCAGAATAGGAAAAACAATATATATTGGTGTGCTGCAGAATTTAGTAATTAGTTCATGTGTGCCATGAGAAGAAAAAGGTTGAAAATCACAGCTAGTGGAACAGGTCTCTGCAGACATGACACTGTGTAAAGATAGGATTTGCTAAGTAAAGGCATAGCCCCATTAGAAATTAAGAAGATTTTACAGTGTTAGTCTTTGAGTTTCAAGTGACAGACTTACTTCAGTAGGTATTGGTGTATGTTATATTACATTTATACCTAGGATTTATGTATAAATTAAAATATTTAGTCCTAATAAATGTTTAATTATGAAATGTATTTCTATTTATATTTAAACAAAATTTTTTCTTTTTCTGCATGTAGAGTTACATTTTATTTAGATTTGCTTTTTAAGAAAGGCACTTGCAGCCTAAGTTCATTTTTAATACATTTTGTTTCCACAGTCCAGAAAAGGCTTTAAAAGACTCAATACAGCCCTATGAGGCTGCTTATCTATCGAAGTCCTTATCTCGACTCTTTGACCCTATCAACTTGGTTTTCCCCCCTGGTGGTCGTAATCCTCCTTCTTCAGATGAACTGGAAGGTATTATTAAAACTATAGCAAGGTATGTATTTTTAATATAATGGCATGTTATTAAAATGCCTGCCATGTTTATTAGTCATGTATGAAAGCAATATATTTTAACTTATCTTAAATTATTTAAGTAACTAGTGGCCCAGTGCACGGATTTGTGCACATTGAAATGAAATGAATTAGAAGAAATATTTTAATCACTATTCACCCTTTCTCTATAATAGAAGTGTCAACCAAATTTACTATCAACAATGACAGATCGAAACACACGCGTGCGATTGGCACCAGCAATAGCTTTATATGTATCGCAAGTCAATGTTTATTTTTAAATTGCCAGTGCGTGTCATATGTACTGGCCAGTTGGATGGATGGACAGATGGACAGTCACTTAGCCTTTTATATACATAGATTAGTCCTGCAGTTATATCGAGTTTTGATATAAGTAGTGAATGAGTGCACATAAAGTACTTCAGATTCCAATTAATGAAACCATTTTTTAAATACTGTAAAAAAATAGTCTATTCTAATTATTCTGTACCTTGTCAATGATGCAAATTCTTTATGCTATAGTAAATTTCTACTATTACACAGGAAAGTATAGGAATAATTTTATAAATTGAGAAGCTAAACCATAGAGATTAAGTTTCTTTTCTTAAATTCACAAAGTATTTCATGGTATAGGCAGGATTATAATCCTCACTAGCTTGCTTGTGTTTGCTATTTTAAGCTTTCTAAGTGAATGTGGCAGCTTTTAAAATTCCCAAAAGGGAAGGTAGCCTAGCAGAGGTGCCACCTGAATGCTAGCAGACAATGTAATTATAATGTTGCCTTCAGAAATTTACAGTTGACCCAGATTAATTTGCAACTGCAACTATCTCAGTTCCCATAATAGCTAACAAATTGTCATAACAGTAGGTTTTTACATTTGTAGATGAACACTTTGAGGAGTAAAATAATAGTTAACCAATATAGGATGATGGTATAGAAATGTCTAGATTCTTTTAGACTACACATTTGATGACAGTAATTCTGAGGTATGTGAGAATAAGACTAAAAAGCCACAGGTATAATTTACATAAGCATCTCTCCAGGTACAAATATACCTATAAAGTATCTACATTGCCAGCATTTTTATCCCAAATCTCTCCACACTTACCATGACTTTCCAAAGTCCTGACTCTAGGTTTTTTTTACCCCAATGTATTTGTTATCTGTGTAGCATGGTAGTGACAAAAACAGTCCTGGCTTCAGCTTGGTCTCTTTGACCTGCTTATGGAAATATTAAAGGAGCAGCTTCCCCCTTCCTCTATGCAGCTTGACAATGCTGTAATCAAATATAATGTGGAGCTTACAGAAGCATACTTATGCCATTGTTTAAAAATGAACATTAAAGACATTATGTCTCACTATTGTATGAAAAGGCATTTCTGTCACACATAGTATGTACTAGTGTTATTTCAAAGTCCTTCATTTTTTTTTATATAGAGAATCTGGTGCCAAATTTATTCTGCTATTTCAGATACAATAATTACTTCTCCTGGTTTCTGCCTCTATATGGGTTTTCATGCAATTTTTAGCTCCTGGTATTTTCACTTTTTTTTTTTTGGTTGATAGCTCAGATGTCCCAATTAATTCAATGTTAAAGTTGAAAATAAACATACTTTAATAATTCAAAATTTAATTCTTTCAATGCTTTTGATATAGTTACAGAACCACACAAAATAGCATGAATTGGCATAATTTTTAGAAACTGAGTATCTTAATGTATCTCCTGTAATTTATACTTTTAGCCCATGTCCTTCCAAGGTCATCATTTCTATTCAAGAGCTGTCATTTCCTTGCAGATGTCTCTGATATGCAGTGTCTCTAATTGCACTTATCAGTATTCACAAGAGTGCTACTTTTAAAATCTGTACACAATTTACTCTCATAATCACTGCCTAAACCCACAGTGGTATGCTTTCATTAATGAGAAACTGGTCATTAACCAAGCCATCTCAAAGCACTTTTTTTCTAATGCTGAATTTAGGAGGGAAATTGAAACAATGCAATTCTTGCAATCAATGAAATCTATAAAAAGAATTACTATATCGCTTGTTGGTTTTAGGTTTATATGTTGTTCTTTACTTTGCTCATGAACAGTGCTGCTAATAAAGTCTGCTCTTGTTTTCTCCAGTGAACTAAATGTAGCTGCTGTTGATGCAAACCTCACATTAGCTGTGTCAAAAAACGTGGCCAAGACCATCCAGTTATATGGTGTAAAATCAGAACAGCTAGTAAGTGATATCCCTTCTATAAACTTTCATGATTTTGTTTAAAATTACTAATTATACAATACTGGACTAATAATTAATATTGAATTGACTGAAAATTTTATTTACTTTAGTGAACTTTTGAAACTTTCTGGTGAATTTAAACCAGAAAAAAGGTTGCATTTATTAAAAAATGGCTATTCTACCATAGTTATACTTTCAGCTGTTTGCATGTATTTAAAGCAATAGCTATGTAATGGAATCATAATCTTAATTCTATACATTAATATTTTAAAGTTAGGCACACATTTAACTAGTATATATGGGTCCTCACTGAAATCTAAACACCAAGGCTTTAGTATATATTTAACTGCCGTTTATGAACTAATTTTAGAGAATGTGCCAAATCTGACATCACACCTGTCTTTATAGGGTAGTCAGCCATATCTTTTAGCCTCTCTGACTGCTCCTAATTGAAATGTCAGAAAATAAAGTAATCTGGTTTTACCTGTGTCCTAGTAGTTCCAGTTGGTGCTGGAATAATTTTTAGGTAGGTTGATAACAAATTGAACTGAAGGAATTTGTATGAAATGATCCTTGTTGATAACAGTCATATCATGAGGCTTCCTACCTTTATTAGGATGGTCACATTTTGTTTGCATATTAATATGGTACTATTTTCCATTCAATTGTTCTTGTAGCCTTGGCAAATAAATTAGAAGCCTCTTTTTCTAAACTTTGTTTCTTGAAAACTGGCCCTATAGAGATAATCAAAGCTCTTTGTAGGTAATTCGATGACTAATTTTTCTCTCAAGGGTGTTTTTATAGAAGCTTTATTATGATGTTTATTGCTTGTTTTATTTCTAGAAATGAAATTCAGTACTATATCTAATAGAGTTTAGGGTAATTACTGAAATGTGCGAAAGATAATCCTTATGAGATGATTTCACCTAAGAACAACATTAGAAGGAAGAGCCAGCATTACTAGGAAATATTTTACATTTTTTCCAGCAGGAGGAAGCAGTGGTAATGGTAACTTGTGACTTCAGTTAAGGCAATAATGGCAAAAGGAATTGACAAAATAAAAATAAATCGACAAACATCTGATTAAATTTATACTGTTGGTCAAATAATCTGTGACCCTAAATTACTCATGGCTACCAAACCTACTGTGCTAAAGGTTAACAGAAACTTGTTGACTTAAGTGGCCCTGGCCAGGTAGCTTAGTTGGCTAGAGTGTCATCCTGATACACCAACGTTGTGGATTTGATCCCCAGTCAGGGTACATACACAAATCAATAAACAAGTGGAACAACAAATTGATGTTTCTCTCTCTCTCCTCTTCCTTACTCTCTAAAATCAATCAATTTTTTTTAATGCTCCTTAAACTTTTTAAAATGAAATTTTCTTTTTCTTTTTTTTTAAATATATTTTTATTGATTTCAGAGAGGAAGGGAGAGGGAGAGAGATAGAAACATCATTGATGAGAGAGAATCATGGATTGGCTGCCTCCTGCACTCCCCCAGGTGGGGATTGAGCCTGTGACTCAGGCATGTGCCCTTGATCAGAATCGAACCCTGGACCCTTCCATCCGCAGGCCGACGCTCTATCCACTGACCCAAATGGGCTAGGGCCAGGATTATTTTTTAATAGTACACGTATGAAGGCATCACAGGGGAAAAAAGTGAATATCAATAAAGGAATGAGATTTAAGAGTTTATATACCACTTTTTTAAAAAATAAAAAACCTCACCTGAGTATATATTTATTGATTTTAAAGAGAGAGGAAGGGAGAGAAAGAGAAACATCAATGTGAGAGAGAAACATTGATCAGTTGCCTCCCGTACACACTCCAACTGAAACCCCACAACCGTTTTGGTGTACGGGACAACACTCCAACCAACTGAGCCACCTGGCCTGGGCTATAATAGAGGGAGAGAAGAGGGGGTGGAACATAGGCTACTTAGGGGAGAGCATATTGTTGTTAGAAAGGATGAATGGACTCTTAGAAAAATAGATGGAAATATAATAGTTTGTATGGGTGTGATGTTTACTTCTAGTTTTCTCTCCTGTGAAACTGAGTCAGTCTTTCCTGGTGAAACTCCTCCTGGGAAGATACACGACAATTGAGTTCCTTTTGGAGGATCTGCCTTTAGGTAGAGAGATGAATGCACAGAAAGCCTCTCTCTGCATTTGCTGTTTTTCAAGTACTTTCTGCTCAAAATAATCAGTATACCAAAACAGCATATTCTTTTTAGTTGACTTTATTGTGATGACATTGGTTAACAAAACCATACAGATTTCAAATACATAATTCAAAAGAACATCCTCTGCATACTGCATCATGCACTCATCGGCCAAAGTAAAGACTCTTTCCATCCCCATTTATCCCCCCTCTTCCACCTTCCCCCACGCCTTTCCCTCTGGCTATCACCGTACTAGTGTGAGTGTGTGTGTGTGTGTGTGTGTGTGTGTGTGTGTGTGTGATGTGTGTAGTTTTTTTCTTAATCTCTTCACCTTTTTTTCACTCAGTCCCTCAGCCCCCTTCCCCTCCTAACAGCTGTAAGTCTGTTCTATGTGTCCTTGCTTCTGTTTCTACTTTATTTGTTAAATTATTTTTTTAAAATATATTTTATTGATTTTTTTTTACAGAGAGGAAGGGAGAGGGATAGAGAGTTAGAAACATCGATGAGAGGGAAACATCGATCAGCCACCTCCTGCACACCCCCTACTGGGGATGTGCCCGCAACCAAGGTACATGCCCTTGACTGGAATCGATCCTGGGACCCCTGAGTCCGCAGGCCGACGCTCTATCCAGTGAGCCAAACTGGTTAGGGCTTGTTCAATTATTTTATTCATTAATTCTACATATAAGTGAGATCATATGGTAATTAAATTGTCTTTCTCTGGCTGGCTTATTTCAATTACCATAATATTCTCCAAGTCCATCCATGCTGTCGAAAAAGATATGATTTCTTTATTTTTTACAGCCGAATAGTATTCCATTATGTAAATGTACCACAGCTTTTTTATCCACTCATCTACTGATGTGTACTTAGGCTGTTTCCAAATCTTGGCTATTGTAAA
Source organism: Myotis brandtii (assembly GCF_000412655.1). Classification (NCBI taxonomy): domain Eukaryota; kingdom Metazoa; phylum Chordata; class Mammalia; order Chiroptera; family Vespertilionidae; genus Myotis; species Myotis brandtii. The sequence goes on from NW_005356259.1 coordinate 142,041, forward strand.
TAATGCTATAATGAACATATGGATGCACATGTTCTTTCAAATTAGTGTTTTGGGCTTCTTCAGATATATTCCCAGAAGTGGAATCACTGGGTCAAAAAGCAGTTACCTTTATACTGTTTTCCATGGTAGTTGCAACAATTTGCATTCCCACCAACAGTGCACAAAGGTTCCCTTTTTTCCATATTCTTAGTTCAGCAACCACCCACATCTCCCCTGTTTAAACATTGAAGAATTTCTTAAAATAAACTAACCAAAACTAACGATAATATGCTATATATTTTGGAAATTTAGAGGAAATAAAAGGATATGTGTGTGTTTGTGTATATAAGACATCTTTTCTTGGATGTAGATTTATTCTTTTTACTTTTGTTAATTCACAACATATGTAAGCACTGTCTTTGCTGAGAACCCTATTTAGTTGGGAAATTGGGAGCGGGCCTAAGCCGTCAGTCAGACAATCGGGGGATGGTGCCGGCAGGCAAGCAGCCAGCCCTTCCCCCATCGCCCACCGAGGGTCACTGCCGCCCTTTGATCACTGTCCCCTCCCTCTGCCTGCTGGCACCCGCCTTGGCTGGCCTGGAGCCACCCGCTTGCCAGCCCTGCCCCCCGCTGACCAGGGGCCAGACAGTCAACTGGTTGACCAGTTGCTATGACATGCACTGACCACCAGGGGGCAGATGCTCCAACTGGTAGGTTAGCTTGCTGCTGAGATCTGGCCGATTGGGACTGAGCAAGATGGGAAGGGAGAGAGAGAGAGAGAGATATGACCTGGAGCCCTCCTGCGGTTGCTCCCCAGCTGGCCAGCCTCCCGCATCCCTCCCTGGCCCCAATCGTGCACCTGTGGTGTCCCTCAGCCTGTCTTGTGCCCTCTTGCAATCTGGGACCCCTCAGAGGATATCAGAGAGCCAGTTTCAGCCCAATCTCGCAGGCCAAGCCGAGGGACCCCACTGGGGCACGAATTTGTGCACTGGGCCTCTAGTACTTTATAATCTTGTAAACATTTCTATGTGCTGATTTGGAGAAGTCTCTAAGATATATTATTAGGCTAAAAAAAGAAGGTGAAAATAGTGCATGTAGTTGTCCCACCTGTAAGGAAAAAATAGATATATAAAGGTTTCATGCTTTTTCTTCTTTTTTTTTCTTTTTTCCAGAAGGTCACAAGACACCATTAGTGTATAATTGTGGACATTAGGTCTAAGGATGGGGAGAGAGAACTTTTGTTTTTCATTTTATGCCTTGAATTCAGTTATTTATATTTCAGTTTTTACCATATGCAAGTTTTTAACAGAAAAAATATTTTAATTAGTACTCAAAGAGACTGATCACACTGAATGGGGCAAAGGAAGCAGGTACAAGTGGCTTTTAAGAAGGAGGCAGGTGCAAATGTCTTTCAACAGAAGTCTGGTAGCTGTTGAAGTAATCTGTGTTCTGGACTTTAATTTACACCATCATAAAGTAGTACCTTCAGCCCAAAGCCTCTTTTTCTCAGGACTGTTTCTTCAGCTTTGCTTATATCCCTGGATTCCTAAATTCATTGTTTTTTCTTTCCTAGAATTCCTGTATCCAATCCAATATACTTGAGCCTATGACCATAACTCTACATCATTCCAGCCATTGCAAGATATAGGAAGGGCTTAGGCCTTCACTCTGGGTCAGAGGGAAGCCATTTATTGGTGGGTGTAACAAAGAAGGAGGAAATCTAACTTAAAAGGAAGGATTGAATAACAAGAAGTAACAGTAAACACAAATAATTGGTAGACATGTAGATAAATCTAAGCCTTAATTGCATAAAATAAGAAATAATAGTGACTGATTTGGGACATATAAACAAGATAGACTTAAAATACAACTCCACATTAAAGTTTAGAGTGGAGAACAGATAATGAATTTTGAAGCATTCTAAAATGCTTGTATGTGAAGAGTTTTTCTTTGATTAATAAATTAGTTATAGCATTCATTATTGAAAAATGGGACAGCTCATTATACCTAACAGTGAATAATAGTTCTTTCTTCCTCAAAGAATTAAAAATATGCATACTGGTGGCTCTAAATTTAATTAACAGGCCAGTGTTTAGGAGCTGGTGATTGGTTGTGGGTAGGTGGAAATTCCATCTGTTCAAAAGCATAAAGCCCTTGAAGAAAAATAAAGTAAAAGCTCTGTGATTCTTTCTTGGCAAATTGTGTTTGCCTTCCCCACCCTTTGTGGTTACCAAACCCCATGAGCCAGGTGGAGATTTTGACTTAAGGGACAGGAGCATAGAGATGTGAAGGAGGTTAATGAGTAAAGTAAGTTGATAAAAGCTCTTTGTAACAGAAATACAAGATTATGAGCAATACAGCTTTGAATTACAAAGCTATATTTTATTCCTGTGTGCTGGTCTTGGTCATCTCTCATGTATAAACAAGATTTAATTTTGTTTCCAGCTTTTTGGTAACATGTTAACTATTCAAAAGGGAACCCATCTCAAGTTGTCATCTCTTTGATAACAGATTTTAAATTGTGAAGGTTTAGTCTGATGACAAGATGTAATGTCACCACTGAATCTGTTCAGTGATTGAATGAACCTGTTCTTGTTTTTATATACATAAATATGTAGTGAAACCTTTCCTTTTTTTAATCAAAAGTCAAATATTTGACAAATTCAACAGTCTGAAGTATAAATAAGAACCAAGAAGGAAATAAAAGCATCCTTGGGACTCTAGCTGGTTTGGCTCAGTGGATAGAGCATCAGCCTGCAGGCTAAAGGGTCCCGGGTTCAATTCTGGTCAAGGGCACATGCCAGGGTTGCAGGCTCAATCTCCAGTAGGGGGCGTGCAAGAGGCAGCGGATCAATGATTCTCTCTCATTATTGATGTTTCCATCTCTTTCTCCCTCTCCCTTCCTCTCTGAAATCAATAAAAATATATTAAAAAACAAAGCAAAATAAGCATCCTCAGAACTGCCAGAATTGATATCACAATGTCCATGCCCTAAAGCAGGGGTCTTCAAACTTTTTAAGCAGGGGGCCAGTTCACTGTCCCTCAGACCGTTGGAGGGCCGGACTATAGTTTAAAAAAAAACTATGAACAAATTCCTATGCACACTGCACATATCTTATTTTGAAGTAAAAAAACAAAACGGGAACAAATACAATATTTGTATTTGCATGTGGCCCGCAGGCCGTAGTTTGAGGACCCCTGGCCTAAAGTATACCCTTATTTCATAGGAAAGTCTCCCAGCTTTTGTGTGATTAGTTCTCTAGTTCCCATTTTAAAGCACATTAGACCAAGATAAGGGGAAATGAGAAGATCAGAAAGAGAAAACTGATACCTTAGCAATGTAAGAAGGCTCATAGCATCACCAAAATTTAAAGAAAAAGGAAACTCAGGAGTTTCCAAAGAGATGAGAGGAGGGGCAAGCAGCCATATATACCCTACTCAGCTCTGATAAAGTCACTTTTTTTGTTTCTAAGAGAAATTTTATTTAAAAAGTCACAGAGGTAAAAGAAGTGAGTGACAGAAGAAATGGGCTCAGGAAACAAGTTACAGAGGCAAAAGAAGGGGCCCTTGGAGCTAAGGAGAGGGACTGGAAAGGTGTGGGAGCGCTGCTGGGTCCTCAGTCCTCAGGCTTTTGAGGGTGGGGATTTTAGGGGAGGTCCCAAGGGAGGGTCTCCATAGAATATTCAGCAGCTTTCCAGGTGGGCCCTTTCAGGGCTGTGGTCTCCACTGGTAGGTTGGCGCCAGGGCAGGAGTCACTGGTCCTGAGGTCAGCCATGGCATCGCTCCTCTGGTTTTGCTGCTTTTCTGGGCCTGGAGCTGAAACACAACTGAGGCCTAGATTTTATCCCTGGGGTTAATGCTTAAGGGAGTGGTCCTGCCAGGGGTTGGTATGGGGGTCCTATGAGACTATTCTGCCCCTTGTTCCTCCTCTAAAGGTATCTACCACATGACTAGCAACAGGCCAGGGGGGGAAAGGTCAGGGGAGGGTCAGAACCACATGACCAGCAACATGGAAAGTGAGGGGGGCCAAATCGCATGACCGACATATGCTAGAGGAGGAAGGATGTCCTCGGGGGAGGTCCTTGTTATCTGTTTTACCCTCTGCTAAGCACCTGGGCCTTTCTGCCCTGGTGGCCTTCTGTACCTGGCCCATGGTCCTTGCTCTGCTCATGTCTGTCTAACTGCCTACCACATTACCCCCTCAAGGATCTTAGCTCTGAGTCACTTTTAAAACAAAGTAGGTAATAGCACAAAAACACTGGTCATTGTAACACTAGTGAACATATGCCGTAACCTCTGACACCACTAGCCATTGCCACTTCAATCTCTCAAGTGGCTTATTCAGGAGCCTTCCCCACCTTCATCATAGCCCAGAGCCCACATCTCCTGCTGTTTCATGGGAGCTCAGAGCTTTTATTAGTATTAGTTTACCATTTAGGGGTTAAACTGGATTTTGTAGGCTCTTCTGAGATTCCAACCATTAATTTTTCACCTAATTTCTGTAAGAAAACTGGCTTTTTTTGGCCCACCAACTACAAGTGGTTGTTTTAGAACACAACCTGATTGCAAGTTGGTGACTGTCCATAAGAAAAGGCTAAATAAATTACACTTATTTAACCTGATGTCAGAACCATTTGTTGACTTAATAGCCGTTATCATGGGTGGTAACTTCAACAAAGGATTATTCTCTTTATTTTAATTGCCATTTTTAAATGTTTTTAAAAGTTATTTTATTACCACAAGTAGAAATTTATCAAGTGAGAATTGAGTTTCATTTTGGAAATATATGTGTATATGTTTGTCAAAGGAAAGACAAACGAAAAAAAAAAGTATTTCTCTCACATTTTATTTGGCTCACTATTAGGAACACTCCTAAAAGGCCAGTTTTTCATATGTTTGAGTTATGCATCCACATTCATAGAGTTACTTGCACCATGTTTTATTTGTCCTGATCAGGTTTAATTTGCCTTTAAATAATAATTGTTATAGAGGAATGGATTAAAATATGATCAATTTGAGAATGATTTATATGTGGATTTTTTAAAAAATTGAATTATAATTGTTTTAGATTGATTCATAAAGCATTCCAGGTCCTGTTCCCTAAAACTCATTCATTTAGAAGTAAGTTAAAGGTCAGGAGGAGAAAGTTCTAATACCACTTCTACTGATCTTTCATACCATGATTATAATCTTAGGCAACTTCCTTTAAAATTATTTTTTAATTTATAAAAAATGAGAGTAATACCTCTTTTCACCACTCATTTCATTGGAATATTATGATGACTGTCAAATGTACATAGAATATAGGTTTATTTTTATTCCTTCCTCTCTTCCTTTATTTCTTCCTCCCTTCCTCCCCCCCTTCTTTCCTTGACAGTTGCCAGAAAGTATTCCCCAGGAATATATGCTGATGTATCAAAATAACAGCACATACTAGACTTTAGGTTCACACCCCCTCAGGAGTCCATCAGCTGTGATGTATTGATGTAGGCTGTTTCTCTTGTGCAAGGTTACCTCCATATCCATGGTGTTATCTCTACAGAGGTTCCTGCCGTGCTGAAAGTCCAAAGCTTGACCTGAATATTTCCAGTTACCATTTTGTCAGAGGGGCATTAATCCCACCCCCATCCCCACCTCCGCCATTATGGTAATTTCTTTTTGTGTTGAATTCTTACAGCTTTCCACACAAGGAGATGCAAGTCAGGTGATTGGGCCTCTTACGGAAGGGCAGAGGAGAAATGTGGCAGTAGTGAATTCACTGTTCAAATTGCACCAATCAGTAACAAAGGTAACCTTTATCTTTATGTTTTTGACTTAATTTCAAGTTTTTCTTTATTCTTGCCTCAAAGTTGGACAGTTTATGAATTATTTAATATTTTTTGCAAAATAATGCAATGAAAACATGATGACTGTAAAATAAACCGAGGAATTAAGTCTCTTTATACAGTCTTTTACCCTTGCCTTTATTTGTGTGACTTTTTATCTGTACATTTAGTTTAAAATACATGAACTATAGATTCTCAAGTTGGTTGTTATAATCCAGTTTATTGAACAAATAATGTAAGGATAAATTATCCATTCCATACCTATTAAAAAGCATAATATGATATCTTGTGAGTGGTAGTAACTTACAGCAAAGCTAATGACAGAGTAAGAACTCTAAGCCCTCCTTGTCAAAAGGTTCTATTTTTTCACAAAAAGAGTGAAGGAGCTGCATGAAAACTGTGAATTTTTATGATATAATCACTGATGGCTATATATATTCTTTTTGCCATTTTTTAAAGAAATTACTGAACTTTAACTTGTGTGCCTTCATATATATGTCTAAAATGAACTATATTCATAATTACTTAGGAAAGCACTTTCATCCCATCTTTGACTTTGAGTCACTTGTTTTTGCTATATAAAAATCATCTCATCTTCAAAGGTTTCAGTAGGTAGGGAGATAAGTGTTTAGAAGCCTGAAGGATGCTAAAGATTAGGTGATGTTCTTTAAAACTTGACCTTTCATATACTAGGTTGTATTTTAGAATAATTATGTGACTGTTATTCACTTACTAAACTTTTTAACAAGTCCTTTTATCAAGTAGGGGTTTCTAAAAATGTACATTTCACACACTAAGCAAAATATATTTTAAAGGGTTATTAGTGAATCTCGGAAAAGTAAATAATAAAACTAAATAAAAAGAATACGTGGCAGGGGTGGGCGGGAAGAGATTAACCAAAGAACTTGTATGCATATATGCATAACCCATGGGCACAGACAACAGTATGGTAAAGGGGGGAGGGTGTGGGCTATAAGGGGTCAATGGGGAAAAAAGGGGGACATCTGTAATATTTTCAACAATAAAGAATAAAAAATAAATGATGTATTTTCCATTTTCTTTAATTATTACTCTAAAGCACCACAAGCAATGAAGTGTTGTATTTATTTAGCCTGATTTAAATGCTTTTATTGAGACTTAGAATTTTTATAATGTTTGCATTGATTTATAAAAAAAATCTGACATTTGTATTTTATTTTCATTATTATTTTTAAAAAATTTTATAAGAGTTTATTTGAGCCAAACTGACAGCATTGATAGGAAGCAAAATCTCAAATGCTCTGACATTGTATTTTAAAGACTGTTTAAAATTACAGTCAACCTAGAAGAGTGAAAATTTTTAAAGAAATACATAAATATGGCTTTAGACCCACCTTTTCAAGTTATAACTTTATCATTAAAATCTATGTAGAGTGAGTAATAGAAACTAGCTCCTCTTAAGGTTTGATTATTTGAAGTATATATTTGCTTTATACAGGAAAGTATTTTTCATTCTAGTTTAACTGAGCTCCAACCAATTGAGCCACCCGGCCAGAACAATGCTAATGCATTTTTAAAACATTTGTGAGACATTACTCTAAAGTAATCATCCTGTTTTGCCCTGGTTGGTGTGGCTCTGTTGGGCATTATCCCAAAAGGTTGCTGGTTCAATTTCCAAGTCAGGGCATTTGATAGGGAGGCAGGGGCATGCAGGAAGCAACCAATGGATGTTTCTCTCTCATTGATGATTCTATCTCTCTCTCCCTTTCACTTCCTCTCTCTGAAATCCAATAAAAACATATTTTTAAAAAATAGCTTAAACAAAAGTTTAACTGGATCAAAACTTTGTTTTAGGTGGTTTCCAGTCAGTGCTCATTTCCACCAGCAGCTGAGCAAACTATAATTTCAGCCCTAAAGGTAAAATAATTTCATTGAATCTTTGACTATTGATCAAAGTGGGTTTTAGAATTATTTGTTTGAATGAGTGGGAGATGTCACATTTTAAAACTAATTCTGAATTCTCTACATATACCAAAAGTAGCATGTTCATAGTTATCCTAAAGAGAGAGGATACATGTGTGTTTATATTTTCAAGAATTTAAAAATATATAGACTCTGTTGGTGTCTACAGATTGTGTTCCACTTAAGATAATTGTATCACAAGCAAGAGAAGCAAGAGTCTTACAAGTATTCACTGTGTCTTAAAGTAGTACAGGCAGGCATTATCCTGTTAAAGTAGTGGTTCTTCACCAGGTTGATTTTGTCCCCTATGGACATTTAACAATATCTGAAAACATTTTGATTGTCACAACTGGGAAAGGGGTGCATCTAGTACCAGGGATGCTGTTAAACCTGCAATACATAGGACAGCTCTCCACAAAAAGAATTATAGAACCCTAGCTGGTTTGGCTCAGTGGATAGAACGTTGGCCTGGGAATCAAAGGGTCCCAGGTTTTACTCCAGTCAAGGGCACGTACCTTGGTTGTAGGCTCCTCCCCTGCCCGGGCCCTGGTCGGGGAGTGTGCAGGAGGCAACCAATCCATGTGTCTCTTTCACATCGATGTCTCTCTCTGTCTTTCCCTCACTCTTCCACTCTCTTTAAAAATCAATGGAAAAATATCCTCAAGTGAGGATTAACAAAAAAAATTATAGAGCTCAAAATGTCAGTAATGCCAAGGTTTAAGAAACTGTAAAGTGTGTCTCTAAGGTTTGAAACTAGAGTAAATTACCTTTTTAATATACTCCAACATAAATATACCTCCTTTCTAGCTACTAAGGAAGTTTAATGGAAAACAATGTTGATGTGAGATTCAGAGTGCTCATCTCATTATCATGAAATATTATTAAAGCTGCCATAATAAAATAATTGTTTTTAGCAAGAGTTGTCCAATTTATTACTGATCATAAAAACAGTATAAAATCAGGTCAGTATGACAAACCAAACGGTCTTAATATTCTTGCTCCTAAGCAGGAAATACATGTAGTTTTCTTTTCTGTAGTTCCACATCTTTTCTTTATATTCTAGCAGTACTGTCAAACATTTTTTGATCACTACCCAAGATAAGAAATAAATTTTACTTTGGCACCCCATACATAATACATAAGCATTTATAAATATATCTGCATATACAATTCATTTCCATACTTAAAACAGAGGTTTCACAAAACAATACTTTCCCTTATTTTTGTGATGCACTCTTATTTTTCTGTACTCATATATTATTTTTTTAAACATCCTGATAATGATCCACTAAATTGATGTTTGAGAAAGTTCATTCTAAAGATTAAGATAGAGTGCCTACACTTTTCCTGATAATAAAAACCTTCTGGATAAGTTAAAAATAGAAATCCTTGGAGACGATAATTCATATAGGGTGGATTCTCTGAATCTGTATTTTAACATACAACAAAGGTTATTCCCAGCAGTCACTTTGGGCTGGGAGTTGAGGTCAGTGCAGGGAAAATTGACTTCATCTTGGGCAATAGCCCTCACTCTGAGGTTTGCCCACCAGAACCAGTATCTTATGTAGCTGGGCACTGCACTTTACTGAAACTTTAATCTTCGCCCTTGAGAAGATTAGCAATCAGTTCAAGGGCATCTTGCAGTGACCATGCCAATTAGAGACTTAATTGCTTATGTTAACAGAACTCAGTGTAACAGTTTGACCTTGCTTTTTAGTTCAAGCTTATCAAAATCATTATGACACATTAAGGAAAACACTAATAAAACCCTCCTACTTAAAGAAAAGACTATTTCATAAAATTGTATTTCATAACATTATATGAAACTTGTTACCTCACTTTGAATTAGGGATAGAATGTTAATGATGAATACATGACTGCAGCCCAAGGACCAAAAATCTATGGTTTTAATAGTTGGTAGAAAATATATTAAACATACTTTTCTATCTACTGAAAATATAGGTAAAGACATATAATAGCCTTTTCTTTGAAATTGTATCTAAAATCAAATGTTATTTAGGCTTGAAGTTCACCATCTCATGTTATAAGCATTATCTAGTTTGTCATGAATGGCATAATTACTCTTAATTTCAAGTAATTTCATTGTAACCACCTCAGCTCTAAGTACCATTTAAACACCTTGGCCCAATAATTCTGTTTCATTTATTACTGTGATTGAATGATGCAGGTAGTGATTGTATTGCTAAGTTTATATGTGACAATTTTTCATTTCCTCCTTATTGTGAAGTTTTGATGTTCTAGATGAATGAATATCCCCGATTGCTAAGGCTTCAATATTTTTGTAATCTTAGTTATTTTAAATAAATCTTTTTAAAATGTATGACAGAATTCCCTGCTTTTTTTACAAAGAGCTTATGAAATATAATTTTAACTCCTTTCTCAGTTTCCTTTCATAGTTGTTAATACTCTACCCATCCTTGAAGGCATTCCCCGAGATGCTCTCTTCTCTTCCTGTTTTATATTTTCCCTAAGTGGGAAACTTCATCAGCTATTAAGTTTTCTGTGTACACCATCCTCATGTGCAAATAGAGACAATTTTATTTCTTGCTTTCTGACCTTTTCATGCCTTGTTTTATAGTCCTAAATAGAACTGGTGAGAGTGGACCTTGTTGACTGGGTACAAACACTCAGTATTTTACTATTTTAAGTATGATGTTAGCTAGAGGGTGTGTGTGTGTGTGTGTGTGTGTGTGTGTGTGTGTGTGTGTGTTTTAAGATGGCATTTATGAGATTAAGAAAGTTCCCTTCTAGTTTTAGTTTATGGAAACTTTTTATTATAATAAATGGTATTGTTTCATCAAATGGCTTTTTCTGAATCTGTTGATATGATCATGGTTTTACTCCTTTGTTCTGTTAATAAAATCCTTTATAGGAATTTATTTTCAAATATCAGACTGACCTTGGTTATGATTTATTACCCTTTTTATATATTCCTGGATTTGATTTACCTAATGTTTGTTAAAGATGTTTGTATCTATAATCATCAGGGATATTGGTATATAGTTTCTTGTAATTCTTTGCTTGGTTTTTATATAAAGTTAATACTCACCTCACCAATTAGGTTTGGAAATGTTTCATCCTCTTCTATTTTCTGTAAGAATTTGTATAGAATTTGTACTGTTTTCTTCTTTAAATGCTTAGTAGAATTCACCAATGAAGCCATGTGGGCCTGTAGTTTTCTTTGTAGAAAGTTTATAACTGCATAGGATTGGTTTCCAACTCTGATGTAAAAGGGTGAGTATCTAACTACACATCCTGCTACAAATAATTATGGGAAAAATAACAAAAACAAACGAAACAAAAAGCCTACTGGAGGGCTTTGGAGATGAGAAAAAGCAGGATGTGGAAATCTAGAGCAAGCAACAAGAAGAGAGTTTCTCATTGTGTGTGACTTTGCTCTAAAAGTGGTGACTGCAGTCCTGGCTCAGGCAAGTCTGGGTGGCTAAAAAAGGAGAGAGAAACAAAACCTGCAGACCTTCAGGCCAAAGGAACCTGGGGAAAGAGCCCAGTTCAACCAGGGCTGCTGGAAAGTGAGAGGCAAACCTCAGAACGGAGAGAGTCGGGGGAGAAGGATGCCCAATCTCTGTTCCAACTCTGCACTAGTCTTCATATGACTTATCAACCATGCAGGTACAGAGCAAACTAAAGTGGTTTTTGCGAGTAAGGCTTACGGAACTGAACTGAGATCTAAGGCATGGCCAAATTCAAACCTTTGACCACATTTTTGCATGGCTGAAAACCCATCATTGATTTCCCAGTCCCTTCAGGATAAACTCCCAACTCCTTAGTCCCCTACGCCGAGCACACCTGCTGCCTGGCTCTTTCCTACGTAGGCAGGCACCTCGCGCTATCGGTATCGAAGGCTTGCAGTTCCCCAAATGCATCAGCTTTCCCAGGCTCCTCTGCCTTAATATAAGCCCCCTACCCCTACCCAGTGTCAAGTGGTTCTTCCTGTTTGTCCTTTGAAATTCAGTTCAAGCAACACTTTTTGGATTTCAGATCCTCTCAGTGTGAGTTGTCTCTCTCATGATCCCCTAGCACTCCTAGAGCGCTGATATCACTGTAACCTACCTGTTGTCAGAGGGCTGGAGACGACATTTAGAAATTTATTGACTAAGGGTCCTATTTGAACTTTTCTTGTTGGATGAAATCATTTGTCTGAGCCAAAGCCATCCATCTTCATTCTGTGATTAATCATAACATATATAATGTTCTTAAATTATTTATTTTGAGTGTTTAGATTTTAGTGTAAAAGTATTGAAGTCCAGTAAATATTTTTACACTAAAAACCCATAACTAAGGTCTACTGTTTGGCATAACCTAATCAATGGTTATATCTCACTATAGGACAGTTTCTCAGTCTTAGCACTATTGACATATTAGTTCTTTGTTGTTGGAGACTGTCTTGTAGGATGTTTAGCAACATCTCCATCTTCTCCCCACAAGATGCCAGCAACAAAACCCTGGCTCACCCCAGTTGTAACAATGAAACAATGTCTCCACACTTCATAGTGGCACTACTCCTCTCTTTTTCTAAAATGAGCAGTGTGGAGGAGTTGAGATTTTTCAGTGCCATGTTCTACAACTATTAAGCTTTAAAAATCATTTCTGACAGCAGTTAGGGAGAGGAGCAGACTCCTGTTGAGTTATTATAACTAACTTGATAAAATAGGAAAACTTTATGTCAGAATGCTTCTCATATCAGATTTCTTTGTTAGTCTTTAATTTTGTTTTTCCTCCCTTTTTTCTTCTTTTCAGACAATCCATGTTCTTATGGGAAATGCTGTGCAACCCTTACTGACTTCAGTGGGAGATGCTATAGAGGCCATAATCATCACCATGCACCAAGAAGATTTTTCTGGGTAATAACTTTAAACCAAAATTTTCACTAGCCTTTGTATTTGTTTTTCATTCCCCTCTCCACACCGATCCCCTAAAGTCTCCTAATATCTAGGGTTTGTTCCTCTTGTGTCAGGGTTGGCCTCCAACCTTATCCTACTTTATTCATTACTAGAGGCCTGGTGCATGAATTTGTGCACCGGTGGGGTCCCTCAGACTGGCCTTCGGGATTGGGCCAAAACTGGCTCTTCTACATCCCCCAAGGGGGCCCAGATTGCAAGAGGGTGCAGGCCAGGCTGAGGGACCCCACCAGTGCACAATCGGGGCCGCAGAGGGACTGCGGGAGGCCAGCCGGGGAGGGACCGTGGGATTGGCCAGCCGGGGAGGGACCGTGGGATTGGCCAGCCCGGGAAGGACCGTGGAAGGGCTTCAGGACGCATCTGGCCCATCTCGCTCAGTCCCAATCGGCCAGACCCCAGCAGCAAGCTAACCTACCAGTAGGAGCATCTGCCCCCTATTGGTCAGTGCAGGTCATAGCAACTGGTTGACTGGTCGACTCTCTGCCCCCTGGTGGTCAGTGCATGTCAGCGAGTGGTTGAGTGGCCTTAGTATATCATTAGCATATTACGCTTTGATTGGTTGAACGGCCGACCAGACGCCCAGACACTTACCATATTAGGCTTTTATTAAATAGGATGAGCACCATTAGCAGATGAAATTTTTTCAGTTCTTGTTTTCATTATTTCTCTCCTGTCATTGAAGCATAGAATCATTAACATCTACAGGACTCAGCTTGGCACTTAAGGACTTTTGGTAGTCTGTACCATCATCTCTTTTTAATTTTATCTTTTTCTTTACTTTTCACAAACACCGTGTACTTTAATTCTCGTATAGGCATGGTATTCCTTGTGTCAAATCCAAATCCTGCTCCAGCTTTGAGGGCAGGCTCCACCAACCTCTCCCAGAGGGATTTTCCTTTCAGAGTTTTGTGGCAATCTAATCTAGTCCTATCACACTTCATCATAAACATTTTGGTATTGTTTCATAGCTGTTTCATATGCTTATCCATATCATATTATCCTGAGAATAAGAATCATAGTTCCTAACCAGTGTTTACTGCAGTCTTTTTAAGTAGAGTTAAATGGTTTTGACTCAGTATATTAGAAAACCTTTTATGGAGAATTTGGGATAGTTATGGTCGATGTGAGAAATGTCCAAACCAAAAATTTATTTGTGCCAAACAGAGGACACACCTGGAAGCAAGATCTCAACAAACTGAGAAAAATGTTCCCAAGAATAACATTTCATGTTTAGTTACTATTTTGAACTGTCCTGTTTTTCTTTATATTCATGTTGTTTAAAAGAATATCTACTTTATTAAATTTCCAGCCACTAGTCGGTTTGTGGAAAAATTGTGTGATTATTACACTGTCCTTTAATTTTTCAAATCATTTATCATTTCATTTATAAAGTATTTTTTGAAGGGTAAAACGTCAGTCTCTATTTTTATAATGGGAGGAAGCACCAAAGGGTAAAGTGATTCTACACAAAAATGCTGTAATATTTGAATATAAGAATATAATAAAAGCATAATATGCTAAGTGTCCGACCAGTTGATCGACCATTCGGTCGACTGCTCAACCAGTCGCTATGACATGCACTAACCACCAGAGGGCAGACGCTCTGACCAGTAGATTAACTTGCTTCTGGCCTATCGGGACTCGGCGAGAGGCCTGTACACTCCCTGGAGCCCTCCTACGGTCCCTCTGCAGCTGGTTGGCCAACCTCCCGCGGTTCCTCCCTGACTGGCTGGCCGGCCCCCATTGGCCCTAATCAGCCCCGATCACCGGCCAGGCCGAGGGACCCCAACCGTGCACGAATTCGTGCACCAGGTCTCTAGTAAGAATATAAAATTGCTCAGAGCAGCTCCCTTGCTGCGATCTATTGAAAGTCAGCCCTCGACACAAGGGTTTGTAAAACAAAGAAAAAAAGAATAAGAAAAAAAAAAAGAATATAAAATTGCTGATACCCCTATTTGGGAAGAAATGAACTTTGTTCAAATGTGAACTGAAAGGTTACAGTTAGGCAAATCATCTGTGCCTCTGAAAAGTAAGCAAAAATGAAGAGATTTTTAAAGTCTTATTTTATGAGTGGTCTTATTTTATGAGTGCCTACAGGTAACACATTAGACATTAAAAGTTGGTTTCCCAAATAGGTATGCTCTTATTAGTTTGCCTAAATACTAGTGAGCCAGATTGTTTCTTTAACTGTAGGGTTATTATGAAATTGAAGCTTTATTTTAAGGTGTATAACATCCATGTTTTTTCCCTAATTGGCTTTTGATGGTTCCATTTCAGCTTGTTCATATGCAGCAGATACTTGAGATTCTACTGAAAGTCATTTTCCATACATGGAAGTATACGACTGTGGATCACTGTTGCTTTATAGTGTATTTAAAGTATTGTTCCTATAGCAAAGCAATAATTTCCCCCCTTTCTATAATATTGTTGTTAGTAATTCTGATATGTCATGTCCTATATGTATGGCTTACATGAAACATAAGGTAAAGTTGGATTAAACTATTCAAGATTAGGCACCACTTTTACAGTAGGGATAGCCTCTAAGGGACACACTTGGAAAAACAAAAGTGAACACCTGCCCTCCCAAGTCCTCTGCACTTCTTCTAGGTAAAAGGAATAAATCAGGTTTATCTTCTAGGCCAGTGGTTCTCGACCTTCCTAATGCCGCGACCCTTTAATACAGTTCCTCATGTTGTGGTGACCCCCAACCATAAAATTATTTTCGTTGCTACTTCATAACTGTAATTTTGCTACTGTTATGAATCGTAATGTAAATATCTGATATGCAGGATGTATTTTCATTGTTACAAATTGAACATAATTAAAGCATAGTGATTAATCACAAAAACAATATGTAATTATATATGTGTTTTCCGATGGTCTTAGGCGACCCCTGTGAAAGGGTCGTTCGACCCCCAAAGGGGCCACAACCCAGAGGTTGAGAACCGCTGTTCTAGGCCAACCCCAACCTCATCTATAATGTGGTTACAGAATTCCCTCCTATCTAACAAGTAATTCTCAACATGGTTTCCTGGTATTTGAAATTTGTTTAATAGGACCAGGGGGTGCTCCAGGAATGTCTCTTGTGTGCATTATGTGAGTCCTCATATTGTAGTTAAGCTTCGCTTGCTATTGGTGTGTCCCTGGGTGTGGTTGACTCTCAGGTTGTCAGTGATGATTGACCATGACCACAGTTTATGAGCTGCTGTGTAGGAGCAGACCCCAGGAACAGAATTCATCCCAGCAAGGTGGAGAACTCCCTTTGGGTGTGCCTCTTGTGGAGCTAATGAGGTCATGCTCTGTTTGGTCTGAAGGGAGCCACTGGTATGCTGGCTCCTATGTAGGTCAATGTCAGAAGCTGCCTGTGACCTGCCCTTGGCTCCCTGTTAGGAGTTACAAAGTGATCCACAGTTAGTAGTTGTCTGTGCTTTGCCTGAATGCACATGGGATGGGCCAAAATGTGTACCAATGCCTGCTACCACCAGTACCAGGCCTGGGGCACGTCAGCAAAAGGCCCAATGCACTTGGCAGCCTGCTGCTGCTTGATAGGCTCAGCCACTGAAAGAGCCATAGGTAATATATGTGAGTTGTGTGATTTAGGTTCTCAGGGAGGTACCAGAAGGCTACCAGGTTAATACAGATTGAAACTCAGCACCAGTGCCAGGTCTGAGGCCACTGAGCAGAAGTCTCTGGGTACACCGAGGCCGGCCATCATCTGCTTGGGGATTGTTGGTGGTGGTGGCATGGAGTCTCAAGAGCCATTAGGGTTGAGCCAGTAGAGTTCATCAGGCAAAAGCAGATTAAGATTGGGCCAGGTGGAGGAAAGGTGACACCCATCAGGCATGCAGGCAGAAGGCCTTCACCGGAAGCCACAGAACTAAGCCTCTCCCTGTGTCTGTCACCCCCATAGCCCACCCGGACTCCCCAGGAGTTTTTCAGGAAATACTGCAGCACAGGCCCAGGCTGGTCGCCACTAGCAGAGCCCACAGCCATGTGCCAGCTGGGCAGGGCGGGGCCTTGGAGTCACCAGGGTGCACCTAGTGCAGTACTTCAGACTAATGCCGTGTGTTAGGGCTTGGGGGACCAACACAGGAATGGTGGCATAGGTCAGGCGCAGGGGGAAAATAGCCCTCTCCCTAAATCCACACAACTCACTCTTTCCCTGTGTGTCTCTTGCAGTCCCTGAATGGAATTTCTAACTACTTACTCTATTCCTATCTGCTTCTGGAAGCATCCTACTTATAATAACCATTGCTGTATATGAAAATAAGCTCACCTCATTCTCTTGCATTTGAGTCAGTTTTTCTCTAGACCATTGCCACTTTCTTTATGTCACTCTCAGAATGTGGAAACACTTAACTTATATTTTAAAAACGATTCAGTATTATGTAGCCAGTGATCTCACTGGCTAGTTAATTAATATCAGGTGAGTTCTAATTTTGATTTAACTCTTCTTTCCTATAAATATTTCACATTCTTTGAAAATATTCTTTAAAGAGCAATTATAAACACTTATAAATAGTATTTCATGGAGCATCAGCTGGCATCATCTATTGACCCAATTAAAGCCTTTTCAAATCTCATCAACTGGGAGGAAAAATTGCATATGATATGTATTGTTACATAACCAGTTCCACAGTCAGAATTCTGCTGTTGGACAGATCAGATTAAATAGGACCATAGCAGAATCATCTTTGCCAAGAATTTGTTTGGTGCCCTGGCCGGTTTGGCTCAGTGGATAGAGCGTCGGCCTGCGGACTCAAGGGTCCCAGGTTCGATTCCCGTCAAGGGCATGTACCTTGGTTGCGGGCACATCCCCAGTGGTGAGCGTGCGGGAGGCAGCTGATCGATGTTTCTCTCTCATTGATGTTTCTAACTCTCTATCCCTCTCCTTTCCTCTCTGAAAAATCAATAAAATATATTTTTTAAAAAAAAGAATTTGTTTGGGAAAGGCAGCATTTATAAAGTGTAAAATGCTATTTCAGGACCCACTATTCAATTCACTAACCAGGTAAAACATATGAGTGGATGAAGAGTTATAAATCTGGAAGAGTCCTTAGAGGTCAAAGAGTATGTAAGGCACTCACATGCATTATCTAAGACATGTGCTTGTCTATTTCATTTTTAATACTCTTGAGATGCCCTGGCCAGGTAGCTCAGTTGGTTAGATCATCGTCCCAATACACCAAGGTTTTGAGTTTGATCGCCAGTCAAGGCACATACATGGAAGAACAATGCATTCATTAATAAGTGGAACAACAAATCGATGTTTCTCTCTCGCTCTCTTGCTCTAAAATCAGTCAATAAATAAGATTTCCCCCCAAAAAAATCTTTAGGTAAATGGATTCTACGATTCTCTCAGTAATCTTCCTAACATCTTAAAACAACCTTTAGAATATAATGTAAGCATTGTTACATATAACAATGCCCTTTAACTCTTAGCAAAAATAAAAATAAGCCCCAGAAGGGGGAAAAATGCTCAGGATTGATGGGCAGAGGGGAGAACAAGAGTCAAATAGTCCCTTTAGTGCATTGACTGTTTTTTTCTTTTGCAGGTCATTACCCAGCTCAGGGAGGCCTGATGTCCCTTGTTCTCTGTACATGAAGGAGCTCCAAGGTTTCATTGCCAGGGTTATGAGTGACTACTTTAAACACTTCGAGTGCTTGGATTTTGTCTTTGACAACACTGAAGCTATTGCCCAAAGAGCAATTGAACTTTTTATCCGCAACGCCAGTCTCATAAGACCTCTCGGTGAAGGCGGGAAAATGCGACTTGCTGCTGATTTTGCACAGGTAAATGGATGCACAGCTACAAAGGGGGAAACATTCAGCCTCAATATTATTCTCTGTTAAGTAAAAGACTAAATATGTCTTCTTCAGTAGTTTAAAGAGATGAAAAAAATAAATTTATTTAAACCTAATTGCTAATAATAATTTTTAAAGTTTAGTGGTACTTTCATAGCAGATATTTTTTTTATTAATTTAACAAAAGAATCATCACTCATCTTGGATACTTCATGGTTAAGGTGCAGTCACTCATTCCACAGTTAGGCAACATTTCCTACTTTTATATAATGTGGAGCTTTCTCACTGTTTTACTGCCCTACCAGGGCAGGGCAGTATTGATAAGAGTAATTGCTAGGAAGTAATGCAGACAATGAAAGTTACCTTTCAAACACTGTAAAGAGAAGGAGCTCTCCAGCACATCTGACCCTCTGGTGCCAGCTCACTACCCAAGACAGTTTAATGCCTGTAGCTGCACAGTGGGCGGGGAATCAGCGTCTGAGCACTTGGGCCCCTGTGTTAACCAGAGTGCCCTTTTTGTATATGACCAGCTGGAAGTCATTCCAAGCTATGTGATGTGGATGAGATAAAATGCCATTAAAATAACAGAACCATAGTCAGCTTTTATAAAAAAGACTTTTTTCTTTGTCCTTTAAGACATATTTTTAAGCCTTTTAATAGTATCAGAGGCAAAAAGAAACATACACTTTTATTAAAAGATTCAGAATCAGATCATTCGAATATATGTAGCATGTCAAAGGTGAAATCATTTTTAAGCCTTTCAAAGTTGCTAGCTTTACTAGACTAAATAGTTATTCAAATGGATTATTCATAGTGGTTTCCCAGACCTGCCCCCGCACCTCCCCTCCCCCGCCGCTCATAAAGACAGACAAAATTTAATGTCCCTAAGTATTCCTGTGTGTAGCTATGGGCAAGTCTTGGTTTATTCTTTTTGCCCGGGGGAAAAAATGTGGCAGGCTGCTTATATGAGGGTGGTGGTTGGCCGTGCTCCCTCCTACCTGAGAGAGCCACCAAAAGGAACCAAGTACATAATATAATATCTCAAGAACTAGGCTCTTTGCATATCAGTTCCTCTAGAAATAAGTCATTATCATCCCCAAATGATACGCCTGAGATCAATAGACCACAGTAAAGAGCCTTCCTTTGAGAAATGCGCCTTTGGTAGCCTTAGCGTGAAGATAGAAATTAATGTTACCATTAATGTGGCTCCTTTAACCTTTCCCATTTTTATAAGCTTCCTTCTCAGGTACCTGCACATTTTGCTTTGTTATTACAGGCAAACTTCAGCTTAAAGAGAATTATATGTAATAGTGTCTTACTTGTCCCTTACTGGGTTTACAGACTGTTATTGAACTGAATACACAGTGACATACCAAGACCTGCTCTTATTTATTAAAAATGTTATGAGCTATACTCAAATGAGTGCCTGTTCTTCTTTTGCCCTTTCCTTCTTAATTTTGTTCCTTCTTTTCCTCTCCTCTCCTCTCCTCTCCTCTCCTCTCCGCTGAGCTCCCTCCCCCACCAGTTTATTTGCATTCTGCTCCAGCTGGTTCTTGAGTCACTCTCCTGGAGGCAGCACTTCAAGTCCAATTAGAGTGGCAGCAGAGATGGCCAGAGCGAGAGTGCTGTAGGAAGAAGGCGCTTTTTGTTTTTGCTTCTCATTTTAATATGTTCCCTATGAGTCTTGAAGGATGGAAAGTGTTGTCTTTTGACCCTTCCTCCTGCAGCAAGCACCTGCTCAAAATGCATAGCATCCAATGGCAGGGCTGAGCCCCCACCTTCCTAAAACTTCATCATTAAGAATTTTATTTGGCATTCCTTCTTTTTTTAAAACATGTTGCCCAGTAAACCAGACATTTTCCGAGGTCCCTTCCCTTTATGTAAATGAAACACCTATAAGCTGTAAGGCAGCGGTTCTCAACCTGTGGGTCGCAACCCCTTTGGGAGTCGAATGGCCCTTTCACAGGGGTCGCCTAAGACCATCGGAAAACACATATATAATTACATATTGTTTTTGTGATTAATCACTATGCTTTAATTATGGTCAGTTTGTAACAATGAAAATACATCCTGCATATCAGATATTTACATTACGATTCATAACTAGCAAAATTACAGTTATGAAGTAGCAACGAAAATAATTTTATGGTTGGGGGTCACCACAACATGAGAACTGTATTAAAGGGTCGAGGCATTAGGAAGGTTGAGAACCACTGCTCTAAGGCATCCTTTATTTTTCATTTCTTAAGTATATAGAGAAAAGCCATTTACAACACAGCATTTCCTCAGTGTTAATAGTATATGTTCCAGTCCTGTAATGACATTGGTTGCCACAGTCCGTATGGTACTGATTTCTTCGTTCACTCCTGTACAGTGTGCCCCAGTTTTAGAACTTCCCTACATTGACCTGGGGAATGGCTTCCTGGGCCTGTGGGTAGTGGGCACAGGAAAGACAGGTAGAAGTACCACCATCATCATATTTGTGATGCGTAATTTTGGCAAATATTATGCAGCTGTTACCCCTACCCCCACCCATATTTTAAAAGTTAAAGTGAATTTGGAGTATTTATTTGATTTGATTTGCTGTCTTACCACAACTGCAATTATGTGTTGTTGTACCTCAGCTTTCAGAATCGTACTTGGGTGGAAGTTTTTTCTTGGGTCAGTGAAAACACTTGAATAGCGTCACCCTGACATTTATATTAATGACAGGCATCAACTAGGGACTAGAAAGCCATAGACTGCCTCATTATTGAAACTGTATTCAAAATTAAACAAAGCCATTGAGGCCACTGGAATCAGAAATACACAAATCCTTTGTGGGTTTGAAAATAGTTCTTGTGAGAAAAATGCCTGCTATTCAGGCATAAATGACAGAAAAAGAAATTGCTCAAGAAGAGACCACTGGAGTATGTTTGGGAATACTGATTATTTCGCATAAGGTCCAGTTGCAAAGGTAGATAATGATATATTTTAAAGATTTCTTTAGGAATCCTAACTTCTCCCCACTGAAACCATTGCACAGGTGAAAGAGAAAGTGGTTGCAAGATGCCATGGGGAGGGTTCATGGTGAGGAAGTACTCAACACACAGCCCCGTAGGAATCAGGTCACAGCACAAGGTGGTTTCCTACAGGTAATTAATTCCCTACTGTGACCACATGGTCTCTGTGTCTACACTCATCACACAGCAGTCGAAAGCACTAACTTGTCCAAGGCCATGGGGCTCTGCTCATTCCGGATCCCTTCAGGGACTTGTCCACAATGTCCTCTGAAGCACCACTCCCTCTGCTTCTCTGTTTCGTTTCTGCCTTGAGGGAATGGATGACTGCTGGTGTTACCATTAAAATAGGTACTCAGGGGTACTTCTAGCAGTTTCTATTTATAGGTCTTCTAGTGTCCTTGAAGTATACATTTATATCTACGTTTCACTTTTTGCCTAGAAATACAAACAGAAAACAAAACAAGATAATCAAGATTCTAATTTCTCTTCTAATTCCTATTGCTATTTCTCATGAACAGTGTCAGGACAGGTGTGTCCTGGGAGCATCCAGAGATGCCCTGTGGTTAACCAAATGTCTGGTGGGGAAGGAGCAGCTATGTAATTAGTTCTCCGGGCCTGCAGCTGACCGCTCATTCCCTCCAAACGGGAGCTGACGAGAGGCAGTTGCACATGCCATTTTTGTATTCACAGCTAATTGCAGGGTCACCTCCTCTCAGAGTAACACTCCTGCCCTTTAGAAACATGGCCTTTATTATTTAATGGAATTCTGGCAGAAGAAAATGGTTATGGATGAGAAATTAATTTTAAGCACTTAACATTTTAAAATTGTCCTATGGCATAGAAATCTCCTGCATCATGATAGATTACACAGCCATTCGAGGTCATATTCTTTTATATTGTAATTTTCCCTGCAGCCACTTATTTGCTTTTATAAAAAATACTTCACATAATTTCAGTCTGTAAAAAACATATATACACGCGCACGTGCGTGCACACATACACACACGCGTGCACACACAGGTACATGACTGGAATTACCAACTCAGATAGATGATAATCACACTTCTCCTTTGTGCTCAGTGTAAAGTAAATGACACATTCTGAAGAAAACCAGGAACTCCCACAGAGAATAGACACACAGGCCCCACAAACAGCCCACCACCCACTGTCCTTTGAGTTGAGCACCAGCTCAAAGCTCCTCTGTTTTGCATTATTGGCAAGAATCTTTTTATTTATTCTTCTCTATTTTAGCAAGTTTTTCAAAATGGAGTTTTCCTCTAGTGTATACTCTGTGTCTGTGTTAAGAGAGAAATTCAGCCCTAGCTAATTTAGCTCAGTGGAGAGAGCATGGGCCTGGGGACTGAAGGGTCCCAGGTTTGATTCTAGTCAAGGGTATATACCTTGGTTGCAGGCTTGATCCGTGGCCCTGGTTGGGGCGAGTACAAAGGCAACCAATTGATGTTTCTCTCGCATCCATGTTTCTCTCTCTGTGTCTCTCTCCCTTCCATTGTCTCTAAAAATCAATGGGAAAAAATCCTCTGGTGAGGATTAACCAAAAAAAGAGAGAGAAATTCACCTGCTCAGAAGTCACCCTCACGACCTTATGAAGGACCCTGTCCTCCAGTTCTCCCCTGACACTCAGTTCATACATTTGATACCACGTGTCATTTTGCTGAATAATCATCATTGTATGCGTATGTATGTATGTATATATGTGCATATATGTGTACACACACATCTTCCTTGGGATTTTTGAGTAATGATTATATCATTTAGATAAATATATCCCCTTCTTTGCTAAATTTGAGAAAGCAAGACAGTCTCATTCATCTTCTCATCCCCATGTCTAGCTTGTTGCCTGCAATGGATTGGGAATCAAAAATCTTTCTCAAAAGAGGGATAGTTTAGGTCTCCATGGTCTTCCAATGGTAAGGAGATTGGAACAGTTTTTCAGAAGAATGGCCAGCAGGATGGAAGCCCCCACTTTCCTTTTGCATGTTTTTCTTGAAGAAAGATGCTGCATTACCAGGGAGCAGCCTTATACTCATCTATTTTCTAAGCCATCCTTTACTCGAGGGTCCTCTTTATAGCAGGAGTGGAGAGACAGCATCCTCTGAGTGCCACGTATGCAAACACTTTGCATAGGCAATTGGTAGGTAAAGAGCAGGTAGCCTAAAACTCCAATTACTGACAAGTAAAATTTCCAATCAAAGGAGGAAAATAAAGAGAAGTGAAACCAATAGTTGCTAAATTATTGTCTGAATACAAATTTACTAAGCATATAAATGAGGGAAAGTTTTAAAAATACTGATAATAATTCCCAACATTTAAAGAGACTTACTATATATGTAAGACACTGTGTGCATGTGTGGAATTATCTATTTATTTGCATAATTCTATGAAGTAGATGTTATCTCTGCTTGAAAGATGAGAAACCTGGAACTTAAAGAGTTTAAGTTCAGGGCCACACACTAGTCATTGAAGATTGGAATTCTTACACAGATGTGCTCCCTCCAGAGTCTGTTCGTTAATCACTTGAGCCAGCATGGTAAAAATCGTCATTATTTATATTTAATATAAAAGAGCTTGTTATGCCTACTTACAGTATAGGCACAAAGTCAGTCTTCTTACATAACCAAAAATATCTTTGTATTTTCTTGAAGGAATTGTCTCATTTTATGCCCTTTACTAAATAAGCACAAAAGTTATCTAAGTTCTTATCTTTTAATAAATTTGATTGACTTCTAAAACTTGCCTCACAGTCAAGATAAAATTAAATTTAGTGCAAGCTACAGCTTTCTATGATCCAGGTGCATCTCCAGTTCACCTTAGGATTCTGACATTAAAAGCTATGAGTGCTTTCTTCTTATATTTCAGATGGAGATGGCTGTGGGTCCATTCTGCAGAAGAGTATCTGATTTAGGAAAGTCCTATCGAATGCTGAGGTCATTTAGGTGAGACATAATCCTATTATTGCTGTTAATATATCCATATCTATTTGCAGATATATCCTTTTGAGCTATATGAAATTGCCAACATTTAACCCTTTTGTGAACTACAACAATGGCAGTTTCCTATGGTTCATCTCAAAAGTTATGCAAACCAGAAACCTGTATAGAATTATATGCAGTGACTAATGAGTGTGTGTGTGTGTGTATGTATGTATGTGTGTGTTATTTTGAGTTACAATTCACAAGATTGAGCTGGTAAATTTGATTATGTTCTTTCTAGGGGAACTTTTTAATTCCATTTTTACAGAAGTATATTGAATAATACCAGACAGTTCATAATTATATAGACATC
Organism: Myotis brandtii; assembly: GCF_000412655.1. Taxonomy (NCBI): domain Eukaryota; kingdom Metazoa; phylum Chordata; class Mammalia; order Chiroptera; family Vespertilionidae; genus Myotis; species Myotis brandtii. Next base: position 166,836 of record NW_005356259.1, read on the forward strand.
TTTTTCTGAAATTTTCATTCATTTATCATTCTCAATCCAATCTACTTCTATAAGTAGGTCATAGGTTTACATTCCATAACAAAATTATTGAATAGAATATTAAAAGAAGTGTTTACTGATGAAATTTAGTTAAACTGAAGATAGCTAGTATAGTTGAGCACAAAATTTGGAATTGAGCTTCCTAAAAATCAGTTCAAAAAGAAAAACAGTGAGTTAATTCATACTCATGATGTAAGAATATACCAATTTAAGGGAAAATACTTTTCAGTGCTGAATGCTTAGATAGGTTTTTTACCAACTCAGATTTTAAGGAATTTTGAGTTGCATAACTAGTGTCTTCAATCGCAGATTATAGAAGATAAGATGTTCCTGTGGCTATTTGTTCAATAAGCCATCACTTCCCAAACTTTTTCACATCATGGCACACAGAGAAAATGTATACATTCAGATGGTATCTTATCATCCCTGAGGGCTGAGGGGATCAGCATAATATTTATCACTATTTTGTGGCCATGGCATACCAGATGAGAAGCCTTCATATAAACTATCCATAATGTCCGACAGCATACAGGGTGGGGCCAAAATAGGTTTATAGCTGTGAGTATGCAAAACACAGAATTTATTCTTGCATTATTTATTAATTATTATTTTCCATATGAAAAACTGTAAACTTATTTTTGCCTCACCCTATATAATGGTCTTTGAATGTATGTCTATGAAAATAAGGTAAGAGAGTCCAGTCACAAAGAAAAGTATTTTTTTAGAAAATACATTAAAAATAAAAAAGGAGAGTCTAGTCATGTGGCTTTCTAAAAATGGACTCACTACTGGAAACTAGAGTCATCAATAAGCAATACGTCCTTTAAATAATAATTTTTCTCTCTTATTTCATCCAAGCTTTTGGTAATAGGAAATTCAGGTGTAATGTCACTTGAGATATGAGAACTTAAGGTTGTTGATTGAAGAGGGAGTCCTGTTCGATTCCCGGTCAGGGCATATGCCTGGGCTGTGGGGCTCAATCCCCAGTAGGAAGTGTGCAGGAGGGAGCCAATCGATGTTTTGCTCTCATATTAATGTTTCTTTGTCTCTCTCCCTCTCCTCTCCTATCTCTAAAAATCAGTTTAAGAAAAAAATTGTGTCACAGTATGGTGATATAAGGGTTTTACATAAGACCAATTCTGTTAACACAGTCACTTAAGATGGGAATTTTCGCCCTAACCGGTTTGGCTCAGTGGATAGAGTGTCGGCCTGCGGACTGAAAGGTCCCAGGTTCGATTCCGGTCAAGGGCATGTACCTAGGTTGCGTGCACATCCCCAGTAAGGGGTGTGCAGGAGGCAGCTGGTCGATGTTTCTCTCTCATCGATGTTTCTAACTCTCTATCCCTCTCCCTTCCTCTCTGTAAAAAAATCAATAAAATATATTTAAAAAAAAAAAAAGGGAATTTTCTGTTAGCCTTCCAATTCTCACATGAGAAGAGGACTTTGAAGGATCATTTTAGTTTGAATAGTGACACCTTTTAGTACCTATTTATACAAAAAATTAATGATTGATCATTGTATAATAAAAAGAAATCCTGTTTTTTATTTCTAGCTTTTCTCATGGAACAATAGTCAATCTAAATGGGTTTCAAACTTTTGACCATGACTTACAGTAAGAGTTATTCTGTATCACAGTCTGGCATAGATTTGCGTGCAAACATGCAGGCATACTCAAACCCACACATGGCACACATGCCCACCCATGTGTCATGAAGCAGTCATTATTCTTACGTGTGATATGCTCTGACATTTCTTTTTTGTTTGATTATTTTAACCCACTAAATGCTTTCATGACTCACTAATGGTTTGCATCCAGCAGTTTCTCACCTTTCTCACAGGACCCTTAGCACTTACAATTTAGCTGCTCTAGTAACAGCAGTAGGGTTTGCTCCTTTCTTCAACTATGAAGATTTATGCCCTCTTGTCCTGGGATTCTGGTGTACCTGAGCTTCCTCAGCACTTATATAATAACTAATGACCCAGTGCACGGATTTGTGCACATTGAAAGGAAATTAATTAGAAGGTGGCTGG